>NC_079451.1:41965865-42258365 GCF_903798145.1 Danio aesculapii | reverse complement strand
TCTTTCTCTAATTATTAAGGATTATATTAAGATTATAACATTATCATATTTAATGACATGGTGTATAGGTTGCATTACAAGGTTAAACAAACATTAAATCTTGAAATCCACGTGGTCCCTAAAGGTTAAGCCACTATCTGTGGATTATAAAGTAGCCTCCCTCTCTGTTGGCTAAACTAACAGAGCTTTAGCAGCTTATAGTTGCATGTATAAGATCTTGTGGGCAGTCAAGTCTATCCAGCATTCCTCCATTATAGTCAATCTGAGATAACTGCGGGATGACAGAGGCATGCTGGGAGTTAGATTACCCTCCTTAACCTTATCAGATTCTCAGCATCTTTTGCTGAGGTGGATCTGAAAGCCATTAGCCAAATTAAAACTCCCCTTTGTTTTGAATGCAAAAGCGCTGGCAGAGATTTTCCTGGCTGATAGCAGAAAACGCTAAATTCTGATGCGAAAAAGTCATGGGAAGATCCACTGGGGACCAGTGTGAAAGAAACCATATTTCACCGGAAATATGTTGAATAGGCTTATTATAGGTTTGTACACATTTTAGAAGCATGTCTGCAGAAAACATGGAAGAGACAGTCAGCTAGAAGAACAGAATATAATAAAGATATATTAGTTTTAATATTTCAAAAATCCAATTTTATTCTCAATTCTGATTAGAAAAACAATTCATTCTCTCAATTCGTTTCGCTCATTCTCTCAGAATTGACAAATTCACTGCGTTTTTGAGTTAAATCAATGCAAGTACACAACAATTTGCTTTTTGATTTAGTGACTAATTCATATTAATTTGTACAATCTAATTCTTGTATTTTAGTATGATTTGCTCATCCCCAATAAGGGGTGGAGTTTAAGGGGCACGCCTCCTTTTAAAAATCTCACATTTCATATGAATGAAATTGTATGAATTCAAACGAATTAGCCACTTTTCTGAGAATACGTAAGAAGTTATAGTACATTTCCTAGTGAGATCAGGGATGCGTTTCCCAAACGACATACTCGCGGCTGAACTATTATAGTAAGATGCATCGTTTTGGAAAAGAGCGATGTAGTGACGAGTGTTTCCCAAAACCCCTAGTTTCTTTGATCCATCAGATCCATCGTTTGAACCATGTTAGTTATAACGTAAAATGTCCAAAATGATGCTCTAAATTCTTTAGAGAAGAACCCCATAATTTCTTAGTGCAAATTATATTGTTAAATATTATATTATATTATTATATTGGTAAAAACATGCGCTTGTTTTTTATATTAATTGAAATATATGTAAATGGCACATATAAGGCCTATGTTTCCTTTACAAATATTATTGAGAATATTCCATATTCTATTCTAAAACATAAAATCACTTACAAAAGCTAACCCGTATTCTAATATCATATATAAATCATATAAATAAATAAAGAATGAGGCTATTTACCAAGAAATGAAATTGAATATTTATTATTTGTTAGGAAAAGAAAAAAATCCTACTTTAATAATAATAATAATCATGATTATTATTATTATTATTTTTATTATTAAGTAGTATATAGTATGTATATATATATATATATATATATATGTATATATATATATATATATATATATATATATATATATATATATATATATATATATATATATATATATATATATATATATATATATATATATTCAGTCAGTCAGTCCGTCGACAGCGGCATCCGGTGGATTTACGAGAGAACAACAGGCACGAATGGCACTCTGA
Organism: Danio aesculapii; assembly: GCF_903798145.1. Lineage (NCBI taxonomy): Eukaryota > Metazoa > Chordata > Actinopteri > Cypriniformes > Danionidae > Danio > Danio aesculapii. The sequence continues at coordinate 42,256,627 of NC_079451.1, read as the reverse complement.
AGAGAAATTTGAGATCTGAATAAGCGTACTCAATGGCCTCTGGTGGATTCGCGACAGCAAAAAAATGTAGCTCCTGGGATATATTTTGCTCTCTCCAGAAATGTATATAGGGGTACGTAATCCGAATGAACCTGGGTTGAGTGCACTTGTTCCTGCTGTTTGCAAAACACAACTGTGCTGTCATGGTAATGGTCATAAAAATAATGCCTTGTTCAGTGTTAATAAGATTATGGTTTAATAAAAAGTGCATGTAGAATTTTTTAGTTTTGGATTTGACCCAGAATTTCTTTTATTTGGGTGCATCCCTAATCTGAACTCAAAAAACCAAATCTACTGTTGTTGACCGGTCTATGGATCAGTCTGCACAAAGTTGGAGATCTTGCATTGTTGGATTTGCCCTTCAGTGTTTCAGTGTTCAGTAGAGAGATTTACATTACCCTGAACTGAACTCAAGTGAAAACTAGACTGATGATCAGTTTACTAGCACTTCATGTTTTGACCCAATCTACATGGTAAAAGCGCTACAGAATTAAAGGTGAATTTAATTGAATTTAACTTAAGAGTCACTCATTGGACAATTAAAACTATTTAATATTGCTCTACGGCTATACGTCAGGCCCTGTTCTTCTCGGGGTCGGCGTATGATGACAGCCCTGACTTCATAATGGAGATTAACATAGACTCAGCCCCTGAACTGAACACCATAAAGTACTGTGATTTCTGCGGTTAACCAAGAAAACTTTACCAGCTGGGGACACGGAGCGACTGGCTGGCCATTCGGTGTTCTTGCAATCGATCATGAGAGAACATTATGAAAACACACCGCCAGCCGCCAGGGACAGAAGCTGAGGGGAAAGTTTTCAGCCCTTCAGTCTTTTCATTTCACGCGGCTTTCATTTCCTGTCTAGGAGAGCAGCGCTGAGTTTCTTTTTCGGCAAGCTCAGCTGAAATCTATCATAGTTTATCAGTATAAATGAGCTTTGCGAATAGGAAAAGCTCTTTCATAAACATATCGGTGGTTATCTGTTAAATGATTTTTCCATTTTATGATGATGCGGTGTGGTTAATATAAAAGTGGGCGGTTCATAAGTTCTGACATCACCGCTGAACACAGATGACAGAAGACAGACCGCCGGCCTATAAAGAGGTTTAAGGAGTGAATAAATATGCTGTGCGCCCCTGTTTTATTTTCAGAAAATCAATCAAAGTGAACTGTAGGAAGCAAGACTCCCATATTTTCCATTTCATTCTACATGAGATATGCGCACGGTTTTATTTGCACAGACTTGAGGTACAGCACTAAGGAACTGAGATCACAAATGCTAACATTAAAAAAGCACTTAAAGTACTTTGAAAGTCTGAGCAAACAGTTGACACCCTGAAGACAATGTTTGCTTTCTGGTCTGCAGACGTAAGGTGCTAAAAGAGAAAACAGGCATGGTGTATACAGTGAAGTGAAATCATCATCTGTGTTTAGCTAAGGATTAAAAGACTTTTAAAATACTTTGGGCATGTTTATAATAGCTATTTAAACTAAAATCATAAAAAACTGAAACCAAACCTATAAAAGTAAACTCCTTGCCTTAAAAGTGACAAGTTGACTGCTTAAAAAAGTGAGTGAACTCAACGTAACTTGGAACTGTTGAGTTGACTTTACTTAATTTTTATAATTATGCATAAAATTGATTCTATATCCATTAGCCTACATATTTAATTTTGTTTATTAAGCGCAAAGATTTGTTTCAAAACTATTTCTAAATTCAGTTCTAATTTCCAGCAAATGAATAAATGAACAATAATAATGAAGAAGTAGTAGTAGTAGTAGTAGTAAAGTATTGTCCTTGACAGGAAATTTGTTATGGGCATCGTCATATTGCTGCAGACATTCACTAAAAACAAGCAATAAAAACAATACGAAATACAACAGTTACAAACTTCATAATGGTAATTAAGATAGACTCTTATTAAATAAACCCACTGATACAGGTACAAAGGATTTCTTATAACGGTTTAACCTACACTTTGGGACTCTATATCTTCTACCAGAGGGAAGCAGTTCGTACTGAGGAAACAAAAAATGAGTTGGATCGTTTACAATCCTTTCCACCTGATTGAGGACACAATTCTCATAAAAATCTCGAGGATTAAAATATTCATCGTGCCCAACAATTTTCCATGCTGTCTTTAAGAGATGCATCAATTTAGATTTACACTGAACAGATAGGTTGCCAAACCACACTGTGATACCATATCTAACAATGCTTTCAAGAACTGCTTTATAAAACAACATCATGAGTCTCTTGGTAACTCCAAAAAGACGCAACCTCCGCAAAAAATACAATCTCTGGTGTAAACGAGAACAAATCCCCTCAATGTGTTTTCCATGTGAAAGAACTGTCGATGTAAATGCCCAAGTACTTATAAGTTTCTGACTGAATAATAGGATGGTCATGTACAACCACTAGACGATGGTCACCTATACATTTTGGGTCAAATACCATCTCTTCTGTTTTCTTAGTATTTATTTTTAGCTTATTTCTATCACACCACTCAACGAATTGACTAATTTCTGACTGATAGATAACACCAATATCATCATTCTCATAAAGTAAACTTAGTATGGCTGTGTCATATTTAAAAATAAAAGAGTGGTCAAAAAACCAAAAAATTATATCTAAACACACGTCCTATTCCTATGCACCATTTACATCTCCAAAACCCGACAGGTGGACAAATCTAACCTTGTTTTTATGAAAACAAATATAGATATGCATATAACAAATAATACTGCTAATAATAATAATAATAACATTATACAAATGCAAATTGTCATGAATAAACTCAAAAAAAAAAATTGTGTCACATGCACTGTACACATGCACAAGTACTGTACACTTTGAGCTATGCAAACTGGCACTCGGCCTGTCTCTTTGCATATCCACATGCTCAGTTTTCCATCCTGCTGTTTTTGTGTAGAGACTGCAATGTTGAATCATCAGGGATCCAGCATCGGCCCAAAACACATTCTCAGACAGTCTTACTCAGACTTACAGTACTCAAACAGCGAGTCTCGCTCTCCTAAAATGGCAAAAGGTCTCTTTTAAAAGGAGCTGACAAGATGTTGATAAGTGTGTTTCTAAAAAGAAACAACCAGCCTACGGTTTATTCAGGAAGGCGTCATCATCTCTGACCCGTCAAGAGCAATTAACATCCATGTGTGAATGAGCTCCAATTAGAGCAAATAGGTTACATGACGGATTGAGGGTAAGTACTTTATTTAGAAATTAAAGGCATTTTCTGCACATTTCATTCACCCAAACATTGCTACACATGTGATTCTTTAACTTTACAACTGTTTACCCAAAGATTCGCCAAGATCTGTTTTTGTTTACCAGACAATTCAGCAATCGCCCCTCTTGTCTTTGTCCCTGTTAAACCCCCATTTGCGTCAGCCTGAAATATCAACAGGTTTCATTCCCAGTGTTAACAATGCTTTAAAAGTCTCAGACAGGCTTGAAAAAAGCACTCAGAGTGTGGTCTGCATATCAGTCAATCACGCAATACACAACAGGAAAACAGTGTCTAGCAATAGTTTGTTTTTCACTTGTGAAAGAGTAAGACTAATTGCTCAATATTGAATTAAACCAAGTAAATCCCAATGCAAATTACACTCCAGGTTTAAAGCTGATCTGAATTCATCCTTTGGCATAAAGAGGACATCCTGCCAATATATGCAAATCACACATATGACATAACTTCATATTTGGATTTCACACATAAAGTGTCATATATTCAGCATTTATTTTAAAACATAGAAAAAAGGTTAGTTTTTTCAACCATTTATACAAATTCAGATATATTAGCTACTGTATAATTGTATATATGTGTCTATAACTTGCCATATAGGAACATATACATAATTATATCTATATATTTAAACATTTATGTACATGTTTTTTTTTATTATTCCAATGGTGGAAAAATTATTCATTCATTCATTCATTCATTTTCTTTTCGGCTTAGTCCTTTTAATAATCTGGGGTTGCCACAGCGGAATGAACTGCCAACTTATTCAGCATATTTTTAACCAGTGGAAGCCCTTCCAGCTGCAACTCATCACTGGTAAACTTCTATACACTCTCAGTCACACACATACACCACGGACAATTTATCTTAATCAATTCACTTATAATGCATGTCTTTGAACTTGTGGGGGAAACCGGAGCACTGTGAGGAAACCCATGCCAACACGGGGAGAACATGCAAACTACACACAGAAATGCCAACTGACCCAGCTGGGGCTCGAACCAGGACCTTCTTGCTGTGAGACGATTGTGCTACACACTGCGCCACCGTGCTGCCAAATATGTAATTATGTATTGTATAATTTTTGCAATATTTTGAAATATATTGGATATGAAAGCTTTATATTGCAATGTACAATATCTCAAAATATTACAGAAATGGTTATTTACATATATTTTTTTTTACTACTTTTTAACAATTTTTTACTATTGGAATCGAAATATATATATGTGTGTGTAAGAATTTCACGTGTTCATAAATTGTTCAAAAATATTTGGACATGTGTATATATATATATATATATATATATATATATATATATGTATATATATATATATATATATATATATATATATATATATATATATATATATATATATATATATATATATATATATATAGATGTATATACATAACAGTTCTGTCTGGTTCTTGAATCTGATTGGCTGATAGCTGTGCGATATTAAGAAAGTAACGGTTGACGTTCTGCCACAAGATGGCGACAGAGACCGCATAAGTGCTTAGGGGTGAAAAACAGCATTTTCTCAGCATAAACTTTAAGCTACAGCTGAAAAATTTGTCTAAATTAGGAAAGTGACATTCTAAGTCGATCTCTGTCTTTGTATTTTGTAATTCTGTATTTATACCACAGAAACTGGTAGTTTTTGTATTGCTTTGGCTTTTTAGGGGTTAATTATTGTGATATCCCAACACAATCTCACTGCAAGTTGTAACTTTTTGATTTAGTGGCTAATTCGTACAATTTTGTTCGATTTTCTCATCAACCAATGACGGTTGGGTTTAGGGGTGGGGTTAGGTGCCGTGTCTCCTTTTTAAAATCGTACAATTTCATACGACTGAACTCGTACGAATTCATACGAATTAGCCACTAAACTGATCCAACGTAAAATACTTAAGTTTTCTCATGAGATATCTGATTGCAACAGAGAAATACTGGGAAATCACTGCAGGCTGATGACATTTCATGCTATTCAGCCTTATAATCTTAAAATGTGAGTAAAAATGACCTGTTTTGTTATAAATCTAGATATTGCGCTAGAGAATCATTCAAAAACTAGCTCTAAAGTGACATTTGTGAACTGACAGTCTCTGCTGTTCTGACATCAGCTGCAGATGTGAATGAATGATGGAAGAAAGTAGTTCCTCGGACAAAAGAGTTTTTAGACCCTCCGTGTTTGATTTTCTTTTTTATATACACGATTACCGAACTGTTAGATAAACGCAATATCACACTCATAGCAGTGCATAGATATGGCAACCTTACACCAGTGCCGATATGCAGCCATATCACACTGCTTCAAGTTTGATATTACTCATATTTATATAATATATATATTTATATATTTATATATTTATATATATATATATATATTATACACTGTAAAAAATGCTGTGTTCCACAATTCATTCATGTTGTCCCAACTGAAATCAATTAAGTTACCTTAACAAATTTTATTATGTGGATTGAACATAAAACAATTAAATCTCAAGATTTGTGTTGTTTCATTTTAAATACTTTAAGTAGTTTGAAGTAGTTTGAATTATAATCACAATATGGACTTGTTTGCAAATTTCATATATTGCCATGTATCAGATCTCTAAATAGGAAGCAATAGTCACCATCTGGTTGTCATCCCCTCTAATTCAAATTAAGCAAGTCCCACTGGTTAAATGTCAAGTGATTGACGTGCACATTGAATTTGCTTCTCTTTCACGCTGACAATAGTTTGTAGCCAGACACAATATCTCATTTGTCCAAAGTTCAATGCCAGCAGCATTTCCAGCCGACGTCTTGTTTGTAAGTGAAAGAGGGGCGCAAACTCTCGCTGTTTTACTTTTATTCAGCAGGATCACCAGGGTCTGCGGTGACAAAGTGGATGTCACTTCTATCAAGCAAAGTCACTGTGTGTTCACAAATGGCAGCTCTGCATATTGTGGCTTAGACAGTGGGGAGCAAGACGAAGATCAATTTGAGGAAGAGATGAAAGATTCTCAGGCAATGGGGGGTGAGATTTGATTTGATTTAATTCTATTCAAAAAGCGATGAGAGAACAAACAACTGTGTTTTTCATCTAATTCAATTTTTGCAGATGGCTAAGGTACACTCACTGGACACTTCACCATTCACCTGATCAACTGTTTGTATAACATAAATATCTAAATAACCATAACATGACAAATGCATTAAGACACGGTCTAAAACAATCTGCTTTCAGAATGGAGAAGAAATGGGTTTTAAAGCAATAGTTAACCCAAAAATGCCTTACCCTATAATTTACTCACCCTCAAGCTATCCTCAATGTAAATGTTTTTTTTTTCATAATGTTGTTGGATGGTGACTGCAGTCCCTGGGCAGGAGAATACAAATACACATCACATAACAGAAACATAAACACAATTCCATCATTCATTCATTTTTTTTTTCAGCTTAGTCCCTTTATTAATTTGGGATCGCCACAGTGGAATGAACTGCCAACTTATCCAGCATATGTTTTATGCAGTGGATGCCCTTCCAGCTGTAACCTATCACTGGGAAACATCCATACACACTCATTCACACTCATACACTATGGACAATTTAGCTTACACAATTCATCTATACCACATGTCTTTGGACATGTGGAGGAAACCGGAGCACCCGGAGGAAACCCATGCGAACACGGGGAGAACATGCAAACTCCACACAGAAACACCAACTGACCTAGCCGAGGCTTGAACCGGGGACCTTCTTGCTGTGAAGCGATTGTGCTACCCACTGCGCCACCATGCAACTCCATAAACACAATATCATAAAAATAAATAAATAATAATAATAAATAATCCTCCACCTAATGGTCACAGCAACTGATGCATTTTAACCAGCATTTCAAAAGCAGCTTGAACTGTGCTAAGTTAGAAATCTGTCTAATAATGTTAATTAGACAATTTTTCCGATTATTAAAAATAAATATTTCTCATTTGAAGTTCTAAACTCCAATCACCAGGGGCGCCTGCAGGATTTTATTCCAAGGTATGCAAATATCCAGCACTGCCTCGCCCCATCATCCCTTATTCTTATTTCAATCTCAAGAAACACTGATGCTTACTGACTAAGGCTACATTATTTAAGGGCTTCCATTACGACATTGATATGATGAAACTTAAGTTTCCTTTTTAATATTAAGATATTTTCTTTGAAATCTAAATTTATATTTTCCTGCCAGGGTTGCTTAAACACTCCCTCACCTGAACTTGCTGCGAGTGAGACGGAGAAAATGAAAGCACATCAGCACCAAGGAGAAATCAGATGCTCAAGACTTAATCTTTAAATTATGACACTTGCAAATTTGCAAATATATGACAGAGGTTTGTGATACAACAATTACAGTGAAGCATTTATTAAATCCGGACTTTCCACTGAACAAAAGAAATCATCAACCCACGTAGTGGACGGGCTCAAACAAAAACATAATTGGTATATTTTTTCTAGGAATAAATATCTTTTGAAACGAATTTCGTTTGGTATGATTTGTACCTTAATTTTAATATATTTTTTTGTTGGTCAGTTATCTACTAGATAAAATAGAGGATGTGCGCCAGTCTGTCAGATAAAATTATTTATTACACCTTTAATGGTAGCGGTTCCATGTGAGGAGGCTGTTCAGCTGGCAGTTGGATCTGAATTGTCAGATGAAAGAGACACAGGCTGGGCCTGGAGTTACCCCGGCTCAGGTGCTGATGAGACTGCAGTCTCCACCCTGTGTGGGGAAGCAATATTTGTCTCATTAGCTTTAGGCGTTTTGGCAAATGTCTCAATTAAGCTTAGCTGTTTTAAAGAGAGTTTACTCATTTTGAACCTTGTTTTAAACAATAGCTATCTGAATTGTAATTTTTAGTGTGTGGAAAAACCGCCAACAAACTAAAGCCAATGGATTTCTTTACCCATCTCCCACCATGCAAGTACATAGAGGCTTTAAAACATACAAACGCATACCTTTGTTTATTCTCATTCTCTCTTGCTGTGTAAAAATAGTGTATACTGTTTAATAATGAATTTAAATTATGGAAAAAAATAAATATAAAGCAGCATTAATTCGTGCCCTCTCATGGTAGGTACGCACAATGCGAACAGCAGTATGGCTGCAGGTACAACTGCCAATCACTAACTACCGATGGTGGCCGAATGCACATTAAAGTCCACTTGAAATCAAAATATACATTGTATGTTTTGCTAATTCACACTGTTTTTTAAAAAGTGAATAATTAATCCAGTCAAGTTAATCCACTGTTACCATTGATTGTTTTGGTAATCTTCACTGAAAGTCTGACTATTTGCTTCTGCATTTGGAGTGTTGGTCCTTCTCTTAACGTCAACCTAGGGCTTCCATAGCAACTGCATAGTAATACCCTCTCTTATAGTTAGTTTGCTATGAGGGAACGATGCGCTAAGGAAAGTCCTGCCCATTACTCAATATTCTGCTTCAGTTGGAAGTACATCAACATCCTGAATTAAATGTCTCTGCAACTTCACGTTCATGCGGACTTTATGCCTTATGAGACGGGTAGACTTGTGTAAGCGGTATTGTAAGAGTAATGTACTGTATAACATAATACATTAACACCAAGCAAACAAGTTTTCTTGTTCAACGTCATCTTCTGTGGTAAACAAACTATATGGTAAATAGTTCCAGCAAGGTGCTTTTATTATCAGAGCTTCCTCTATGTCATACATTGTATGCTAATCCTATAAACTGCACCTTTAATTTGGCTGGTGAGTGTATGTGAGCCATTAAAGTAGACACAGTGCCAATATCTTCCTCTGAACTTACAGTATGAATAAATAATTATTCATCTGTTGAAATCCTAGACTGCCAGCCCATTTATAATTTCATGCCGTCTCCAGTCATCGTGCGAAGAGGAAAGCTGCTTGTTTTGACAGATTGGCCTGCTTTGATGCGTACTTCAGTTGTGGTGGATTTTTGCAGATGCAATGCATGTTAAAGTAAACAGTGAACCTGATAAGATCTTCAGAGATGAATTTGCAAGCAAGGTCTCATGAGCAGCTGGGAAGTATAAGGGCAGGGAGGAATGTAATAGCATGAGTTTGGCTATCATGCCACTTTATGCTGCTAAATATGAATAGCTGGGGAAATGTGATGAAATTGAACATGTGGAGAAAAGGGATTGGCCAAAACTGTTTTGGGAATATCTTTGAAATAAAAAAAGATTCCTAATCATATAACTCATGATCATTTTATGCAAGTAATTTAGCTGTATTAATACAGCAAAATATGCTTTGATGTCTGACCATTCTGTCATGTCTTTTATATTTTTATTTAATTTGTATTAATCTCATTGGAAAGGCAAACATGACTAAACAATGGAGAGTAAATAGACATTTTTGCTTAAAGGCATGGTACATCCAAAAATGAAAATTTGCAGAATGCAGATGAAGATTTTTAGATAGACTTTTTGGTCCCACTTTATATTACGTGGCCTTAAATATTATGTACTTACATTAAAATATAAATACAATGTACTTAATGTGTTCATAATGCATTGAAGAACACTTCTGGTGCTGTTAAGGTAGTATAGTATAGGGTTAGGTAAATGTTTGTGGTATGAGTAGGTTTAAGGGTGGGTTAAGGTGTATGGGAAGATCAACAGCGTAATTCTAAATGTAATTATAGAAACTAATTACAGATGAAATTACATGCAGGTATTTAATCAAGCATAAAGATAATGTAAAAACATACACTCACTGGACACTTTATTAGGTACACCTGTCCAACTGCTCTTTAACGCAAATATCACATGGCAGCAACTCAATGCAACATAGTCCAGATGATCTGCTGCAGGTCAAATTGAGCATCAGAATGGAGAAGAAAGGTAATTTAAGTGACTTTGAACATGGCATGGTTGTTGGTGCCAGACGGGCTGGTCTGAGTATTTCAGAAACTTCTGATCTACTGGGATTTTCACGCACAACCATCTCTAGGGTTACAGAGAATGGTCTGAAAAAAAGAAAATATCCAGTGAGTGGCAGTTCTGTGGGTGCAAATGCCTTGTTGATGCCAGAGGTCAGAGGAGAATGGCCAGACTGGTTCGAGCTGATAGAAAGGCAACAGTAACTCAAATTATTACTTGTTACCACCGAGGTATGAAGAAGAGCATCTCTGAATGCACAACACGTCAAACTTTGAGGTGCTGAACCCAATTTTAGCTGAAATTTTTAGCTGACCAATTTTTTAGTTGGTAGTTCCTGGGGTTCCTGGGTATTAATTTTGTTTTGCTTGTATGTTTTTATGATTCTCGAAATGCTGATAGCTGCTGACCATTCAAGATTCAAGATTCAAAGGGTTTATTGTCATATGTAAAAATAGTTCCCTGTACAATGAAATTCTTACTTTGCTGTCCACACTGATAAGGTTTGAAAGAACCATTGACTTCCATTTTCCCCAACAATCTTCAAAATATTTTCTCTTGAGTTTAGTGTACATTCGTTTAAGGATTTCCCTCTATGAGAAAATAAATAACTAAAACTAATAATAATCTCACACCTCTGAGTTATAAATCTCCACAACCCCTCAAAAGATTTCATTTTGAACTCAAACATCTCATCAAATTCTCCCAAACACACTAATTTTACCATTTTTTTTAATAACAGTTGAGTCATTTGTGGTCTGTTTCAACTCCTCCATCATAATTCTTAGAAAAAGAGCCGAGATAAAGCTGTTAGGAGTCCAATTTTCCCTTCAGTCTGCTTTCTCTCCCTGATGTCAGGTTTGATATGATCAAATCGCCATCTGAACACAAAGGCTATGGTCTGGGGAGAATGTATGACCGCTATCGTTTTCCCATTGTGCTCACTGGAGACACTGGGACGTTCAGAGGAATGAAAATATAGTGGAGGGTCTGCTGGTTCCAGCTCATTTGTCCACATATATATCTGTCTTGCAGCTCTGCTTCTATATGACTGAAGGTTAACAAGCTTTCTGGAGCCATTCTGTCTGCTGGCCAATATTACCTGAAGCTTTCTACCAAAAAAAAAAAAAAAACTGTCTCTGGGAGATAGAAACTGGATAACAGGCCAAATGCAGCCTTCATAAATGCACAAATGTGTTCATCTAGAGACATGATTAACCACAGAGTATGTGATTGGCAATGTGTGAAATGATATAGTAAATATAACTCATAGATGCCATGTTATTAGAAAAAAAAGACTGCTTAATCTGTCAAAAAAAACAACAACATAGGCTCCATCTGAAAACATAGCCCTTTATACATTTCTGGAGATCGTATATCATGTATCCAGAGGAATGTAGGGCGTTCTTTTTTAGCGCTTACCAGCTGACCGCTTACCTCCGTATGGACAGCATGGTTACCAGTTTGACCAGTTAGCTTGCCATGTACGTCGGCGGACTTGAGACACAGAAAGGAGTTGGCCACGACGACGGGGTTCGAGTGTGACGAAGAATGGTTCCAGAAAGCCAAAAGTCAAAAAACAAAACAAAACAAGTAAGTAACAGGGTAAGAATGTGATAAAATCTGAAAACATGGTAAAAATCTGGCAAGGGCTTTTTTTCTGGATTGTTTTTTAAAACTGTCAGTTGGGTTTAGGGAAGTAGGTGGGCGGGGGAATCTGTACTTTGAAAACACTATTGGTTTTAGGGAGGGAGGATGGTGGGTCAGTCGGTCAGTCAGTCGACAGCGCCCTCTGGTGGAATTATGCAAGAACAGCAGGCGCGAATGGCACTCGAGTGAGAAATCTGAGATCTCAAAAAGCGTACACAGCAGCCTCTGGTGGATTCGCGTAAAAAAAACTGGAAACAAACAAAAAAAAATCTCCTGGAACGTATTGGCGCTCTCCAGAAATGTATACTATATATATTTTTTTCTGTATTAGTGATCCTGATCGTGAACAAATCGTTCTTTTAACAGGATCTTCTAAGTGAACCGGTTGAACTAATCCACCAAATCGAACTGAATCATTTGAAATAATTTGCCTCTCCTATAAGCCCTCATTCACAAACTACTTACTTTTTAACATGCCTGATACCCCTTCTGACTCGAAATAAACCAATTTTCAGAGTTATTCAGTTACTAGAATAGTACACAGATCGGATTTGAAAACCGATGAACTGATAATACTGCAAATGCGTGATTTAGCAGATGGTGAACCGAACACAAACAGTACATGACAGCCTGCTGTGACTGAAGCAAACTTGTACAACTGCAGCGCGGGTAAACCAAGGGCTGAAATGAGAGGATCTAGCGAAATGTAAGTTTATTTCATAACAGAAAGTCATAATGGAATTTTAATAGGTGAATCATACTTTAGTTGGGTTGCAAAACGTAATTGTAAGAAACTTTTAAGATCATGGTGATGTTTTAACTGACTGAAATTGATTGAAATTATGATTGCGGACTACATATGTTTAATATGTTGAGTTCAAACATGAGAAGATTGTCACAAAAGTTCCAGTTCACATTAAAGATTCGAACTTCCCATCACTACTGTGTATCTAACCTCAGAAGCAGCCTTGCGCACATATTGTCTGCTATCGTGTGGGCTGTTGTATTTAAATTTGAGGATGGGTAGATGGAAGTGTTCATGTGTCCTCTGAATACATGTTTCAAGAAATGTATCTTTGTTCGAGTTTTTATTATATAATATTTATCTTATATAATCTTGCACCTAACAAATATGCTTATTTATAAAAACAAAACAAAAAAACGAACACTGAAACTTATAAAAACTGGTAAATCGTTTAAAAAAAACTAATTAAAACTAACTGACTTTGAAAACAAACAGTCAAAACGAAATAAAAACTTAAACTAATGAAACATTTAATACTATTATAACCTTGAATTGAAGGCGATGTTAGTTTCTTAGCTATTTAGGTCATGCCTTTTTATTTTCAGAGTGCTTTTCTCACTTTTCAATGTATATATTTGTTCGTCATCACAAAGGTTTGGTTAATTTTATTTGGCACAAATCTTATCCCACAATATTCCAGTTATGCTTGAGTCGAAGCTCGCGGTTTGCCTGATCAAAGTCAGACGCTTGTTTAATGTGAAAGGAATGGAGGAATTTGCTTATTGCGTAACTGTCACAACAAAAAGAGAAAGTGAGAAGGGAGGAAAGTGAACGAAGCCCTCGGGAGATGAAAATGGTGTAGGACAAGAGAAAAGATGTGAGACAACATTGATAGGGGCTTTATAAAACGGCTGAAGAACAGATGCGTGAAGTTATGTCAACACATTCATCACTGATTAATATCACTGCCATAACAAGAGCAAACGCTTCTCCTGACCACCACACAGTTCAAAGCTTGCAGCCTCAGCCTGACGTCAGCGCTCGTTCATTACAAGCTGTGTTTTGAATAATGGCCTTGCTTTGAGAAAAATTAGGGCTTAGTCTTGAGGAAAGTATATTCTGTCCTGTATTGTGCATGCAAACCCCGTAACACATAATGTTGTTTTGTATTGAATATATTTTCATTGTTTATAAATTGGTTTTAATCAAAGTAGTGTTTATTTGACCTCGCTATAAAAAATGAAAGTAAAATAACCAAATTATTTTAATATATATTTATTATATTAATATATTTATTTAACATACAAATATATATAATTTGCTTTTATATACATATATGGCTGGCGTTGTGGCGCAGCGGGTAGCACTCTCGCCTCACAGCAAGAAAGTTGCTGGTTCAAGCCTTGGTTGGGTCAGTTGGCATTTCTGTGTGGAGTTTGCATGTTCTCCCTGTGTTCATGTGGGCTTCCTCTAGGTGCTCCGGTTTCCCCCACAAGTCCAAAGACATGTGCTATAGGTGAATCGGGGAACGTGTGAATGGGACTGTATGAGTGTTTCCGAGTGATTGGTTGCAGCTGAAAGGGCATCTGCTGCATATGCTGGATAAGTTGATGGTTCATTCCGCTGTGGCAACCCCAAATTAATAAAGGGACTAAGCCGAAAAAAAAGATGGATCCATTAATACAACTCAATACAATAATATTATTATTAATAATTTTATCAGTTATATTTATGCACTTTTTTACTTTCCAAAACAAATAATACAATGAGCTAAATAGAAGCTAAATAATAATCAGTGGCATATGTATTTTATCAAAATATAATCTACATATTCAGCATGAAATAAAAGATAAAATAAAATAAGTAGAAATAATATAATAATAAATAATATATAATAACAAAAACCACAATAATATTAGCAATAACTTAAAAACCGGGATAATAAACTACTGAATAATAATAATAATAATAATAATAATAATAATTTACCAGTGGTAAATTTGACCACTATTTTTCAATCAAAATTCAGACTTCATGCTTACAATCAATGGGGGTAACACATTACAAGTAATGCAGGTTACATAATGATATTACTTTTCTAAGTAACGAGTAAAATAACGCATTACTTTATAAAATTAATTAATAGTATTTGAGTTTTTTTTTAAATGTATCACGAGTTACTTTTTAGATGAATTAATTTGCTTTTAAAAAATAGTTTGCTGCATTATTATTAGTGTACTAACGTTGAATCACACTCAATGAGAGATTGAGCTCCCGGATGGGAACAGACATCAACCAAGATGGCAGAGCCTTACATTTCTGTGATGTATTCTGTGAAGTATTCTCATTATTTTGAACACATGGAAGAAAAGGGGATTATAGTCTCAAAGGACAGTGATTTTACTGAACTAATAAGACAAAAATACAAAAGTAGCAAACACATTGCTTTCAACATTCATTCGTTTGTATATACATATGTATAGCGTCAGGAAGTTCTCAGAAGGTAACATTATTCTAATCTTTTTTATTCGTTTTTTTTAAAGGTAAAAGAAGGTGTAGGTTATACAGTCTGTTGTTAAATGCAGAGCTCCTCTATTGAAGAAAAATACCCCGCAAGTTCTGAAAGAGATTAAGCCTCAGGCAGGTATGAAAAAGTAACTTAAAATGTAACGTAACGCATTACTTTCCATGAAAAGTAACTAATGTCCCGTTTCCACTGAGTGGTATAGTACGGTGCGGTTCAGTTCGATACACTTTTATGGTTGTTTCCACTGTCAAAAGGTACCTAAAAGCGAACCGAACGCTATTGGTTTAAAAAGAAACGTCACTCACTCATGGAGCTAGGCAGAATGAAAACAAAGGAACCGCCATGTTTTAAATACACAGCCAAGACATTACATCGAAATACTATATGCATATAATAATAAGCCATGGTTGACCTGAGCTCAGACAAACCTTGTCATTGTCTTAATGTACAGCTACAAAGCCAAGAAGAACAAAATCTGACATGTCCTGTTGTTGTTTTACGAGCCCGTCTAAAGCGCGAGCAGTTTCCCTTTCTCCAGGGAGCTCCAATCGCTCATGTACATGTCTATATTTGAAATAAGAAACTTCTTGAGCTGATGATAATAACGTGTATGTGATTATTAAAGTACTTCTGACATCCGATCCTTTCAGAAAAGGACAAACGCGATAGAGAAACGCGGAAAAACAAAGGAGAAACCGGAAAAAACAAAGGAGCAAATTGTTTCAGCAACAACAGCTTTTTTGACTATTATTAACTGGGAATGACGGAATTACTTTCTAACAAGAGGTTACATGTGCTGGTGAAGATTAAAGATACAGATGAGAGGTTTGTACTGACTGTGGGCTATATTTCGTGTTGTTTTTGAACCCAAATAAGGCCTAAATGTATGCTGTGTGTAGTTTTTTTTTATAATGGTAACATATCGGAGACTGTAAGGATCTGTATGTGTTCATATATTCTGCATTTATTTATTTATTTTATATAATTGCAGACGTTACAGTAGGCTATTTCGCCCTATTATTGATCTGCAGTTATAATGAAATTATGTTCATAGAAAGGTTAGTAATGAACATTGATGTGTGTTTATATGTATAAAGCATTTGTTTTGTAAAAAAGTGCTTCTCTTATGATATGTGAGCGACCCGTACAGCTTTACTTTGACATTTCTTCAAGCAAGAATGACGGAAACTGAAACCCTTGGAACCATTTAGGCAGTGGAAACGCAAACCTGATAAAGGTGACACGTACCGACTCGTACCGTACTGTACCAGTCAGTGGAAACGGGGCATAAGTAACGCAACTAGTTACTTTTTGGGGGAGTAACTCAATATTGTAATGCATTACTTTCAAAAGTAACTCTCACCAACACAATACAGGAAAATAACAAAATAAGTAAAATAGAAATAATAAAAGAACATACAGTCACAATATCTTACCAGTGGTTTCTTACCAATTACTTTTTTTTTCTGAAGCAGCAAAGTAAGAAATAAAACTAAATGAACAATAAAAATGCATCATCTCAAACATAACACATAAAATACCACATGACCCACATGCCAGATTCTGCATCTTCCCTGACCTGAATAGACGTGATGAGAGCTTGTCAAGCCCATACATGAACTCTGCGATAGCGATCAGAACTGCATCAAGATCCATCGTCATGCAATAAAGGAATTAAAAATGAGAAAAAGCAGGAATGTGTGTGATGTGGCCACCAAAGAAAAAAACAAACAAACAACAACAACAACAACAACAACAACAAAATAAAGCAAAAAAAAAAAACAAACAAAAAAAACAACAACACCAACCCCCCAAAAAACCCCAGATTAAATAGTGACCTCCAGTAGTGGACAGTAGTTTTTAGTAATTTTAGTGGAAAGTATTTTTACATCACTGTTGTACTTAAGCTCATATTTTATGTATCTGCACTTCATATGAGTATTTGTATTTTAGGAAACTTTTACTACACTACAATCCAAAAAAAAATAAAAATTGCACTTCTAACTCCACTACGTTTCCTGAATAAAGCTAAGTAGACAGATTTTTGAAGAGGAGAAATTAATTCCGGCTTAGAGACGAGATAGTGGTGTTTAAATCATGAACAAGCTGAATTTTATCAGTTAACCTGTTCAGTTGTTTCACAAATTGCATTCAGGACTTCAGTGTGGTTTACTGTTCATGAGTAAACAACACACTGATTCAAATGATCCATTCAGAGTGAGTCTCCAGTAAATGATTCACTGATTGAAATGATCTTTTCAGCATGAGTCTCCATTAAACAGTTCACTGATTCAAATAATATATTAAGAGTGAGTCTCCAGAAAACAATTTCTTGATTCAAATTATCTGTCAAGAGTGAGTCTGCAGAAAATGATCAACGGATTAAAATGATCTGTACAGAGTGAGTCTCTAGTAAAGAGTTCACTGATTCAATTGATCTGTTAAGAGTGAGTCTCTAGAAAAAAATTCACTGATTCAAATGATCCATTAAGAGTGAATCTCCAGTAAAAGATTTATTGATTGAAATGAACCGTTAAGAGTGAATCTCCAGTAAACAGATTCAAATTATCTGTTCAGAGTGAGTCTCCATTAAACAGTTCACTAATTCAAACAATCCATTAAGAGTGAGTCTCCAGTAAAGAGTATACTGATTCAAATAATCCTTTCAGAGTAAGTCTCCAGTAAACGATTCACTGATTGAAAATATCCTTTTAGAGTGAGTCTTCAGTAAACGGTTCACTTATTAAAATGATCTGTAAAGAGTGAGTCTCCAGTAAACAGTTCACTGATTAAAATGATCCTTTCAGAGTGAGTCTCCAGTAAAGAGTTCACTGATTCAAATGATGCATTAAGAGTGAATCTCCAGTAAAAGATTAATTGATTGAAATGATCCGTTAAGATTTGAATCAGTAAACAGATTCAAATGATCTGTTCAGAGTGAGTCTCCATTAAACAGTTTACCGATTCAAACAATCGATTAAGAGTGAATCTCCAGTAAACGTTTCACTGATTATAATGATCTGTACAAAGTGAGTCTACAGTAAAGAGTTCACTAATTCAAATGATCCTTTTAGAGTGAGTCTCCAGAAAACGATTCACTGATTTAAGTGATCTGTTCAGCGTGAGTCTCTGGTTAACAACTCACTGATTTAAATGATCCATTAAGAGTGAATCTCCAGTAAGCGATTTACTGATTCAAAAGATCTGTTCGGAGTCTTCAGAAAATGATTCACATGTGCGTTCGACATGAAGCACAGCTGCAGCCGGCCATTAACGAGATTAGCCGAGCGCAGGCGGGGCGGAGTTGAAAATGGAGCCGTCAAGCCAGACACTTCAGGGCTCAAAGTTGTTGGTGTCATAATGACCGACCACATGACGCAATCATTTATTTATTTATTTACTTATTTATTTATTGCAATAACAACAATATATTTACAGTACAAATAAAACAAATTATAGTCTCTACAAACTATAGACCATTTTGAGGGATGTAAACAAAAACAATGGTCCCAACACATTTCCTGTTTTACAGTTTTAATTTCTCTAGCTTCTGAGAATCCAAACTGAGCCACATATTGATAAATAATGTTATGCTAACCGTTTTAACATGAAGTTATGATTAACTGCCTCTTGTTACAGTTATGATATAGTTTAATAACAAGCAGAAATGTTCATGGGCCAATGACAAAACCACATTGAAATGGTCTATACTTCATTTTTAAACAAGGGAATTATGAATTAAATTTAAGTAGCCTATATAGCAAACGCATGAGAAGTAAGGGGGATAACACCACACGAGGGCACAGAAAAAGGAAATAAATATCCACGAATAGGCCTATTAAACACAAAACAATAATATTTTGATGTTTTGATAATGTTTTGATTAACTCTTAAACAATTATTAAGATTAATTTGGATCATGAAAGCGTTAAACAAAAAACTTTAATCCAAAAAGATTGAACAAAAGGACCAAAATAAATGAGCTCCGCTTAGAAATTTCCCAGAGAGAGCAGAAAATAAAAATAGGAAAAACAGGAAAGAACGACAGGAAATAAAGTATTTTATAACCAAATATTTTTATATTTAATAAAATATTTTTTTTTACTTAATTTGTTAAGAAATCTTTATAGGGGTGTCAGGACTAATGATGATAATTATTTTATTACAAGTCTATTAGACATATTTAAGATAATATTTAGGTTATTTACTAAAGTATATCATTTAAATCGTTTATGGAGCTGTAAACAAAAAAGGCAGAATAAACCTATGCAAGCAATCTAATCATTATCAACAAGTTATTTAACAAAAGATGATGCTGCAGTAGGGCGGCGCAGTGGTGCAGTAGGTATTATTGTCGCCTCACAGCAAGAAGGTCGCTGGTTCGAGCTTTGGCTGGGTCAGTTGGCGTTTCTGTGTGGAGTTTGCATGTTCTCTCTGCGTTCGTGTGGGTTTCCTCCGGGTGCTCCGGTTTCCCCCACAGTCCAAAGACATGCGGTACAGGTGAATTGGGTAGGCTAAATTGTCCCTAGCGAATGAGTGTGTATGGATGTTTCCCAGAGATGGGTTGCAGCTGGAAGGGCATCCGCTGTGTAAAACATGTGCTGGATAAGTTGGCGGTTCATTCTGCTGTGGCGACCCTGGATTAATAAAGGGACTAAGCCAAAAAGAAAATGAATACATGATACTGCAGTAAAATATTTGTGGTCTTTTAATAAGCATGATGTGAACAAGATAGAGATTGTATAAAAAGTTAATTGTTTGTTTGGAAATGTGTGAGACAGAATTTGTCCAATAATAAACCCGAAACACATGTGGTTGTTGTATTTTATTAAAGTATCTATACTGTTACTCAAATGCCTAATATGTGCCACCACTGGTGACCTCCTACCATCCCGATGCGAGATTTAGGCGATCAGATAATAAAATCAAGGTTTTGCTGATCTGGGTCAAGTTGGGTTAAGCAGAGCTGATATGAGGAGTATTATCAGAGCTGGAGTCTGTTATCATACGCTCTGTTTGAAACCACAAACAAACTGAAGAAGGAGGCCAAAGACAACAGAGAGAGAGGCAAGATGAAACAAGGAGACCTGACCAGATAAAAAACAACTGCAGGCGCTGCTGTGTTTGTCCTCCAGGGGTCACGGACAAAGTTCAAACCTCTCAAAACACACAGTCCAGCGTGGAAACCATCCATCACATCACAGAGAGCATTCCTTACACATTCCACAATACTGCAAAGAAGTATACAGATGAGATGTTCAATATCCAGCATCACTCGAGGAGGAAGAGTTTTAAAGATCAGCAGAAGGGTACACTATAAAATTATTTATTTCATTATGAGTTTCACTGATTAGGAAATAAGGATTTTCCAACACAATCTCACGGCAATTCGTAACTTTTTGATTTAGCGGCTAATTCGTATGAATTTGTATGATCTAATTCATACAATTTAGTACGATTTGCTCATCCCTCAATGACGGTTGGGTTTAGGGGTGGGGTTAGGTGCCACGTCTCCTTTTTAAAATCATACAATTTCGTACGACTGAACTCGTACGAATTCGTACGAATTAGCCACTAAACTGACAAAACGTAAAATACTTACGTTTTCTTGTGAGATCAGGCTGGATTTTCTGTTAAATAATGCTTTGAAGTTCGCTTTGGATAGTTATAATTTTGACTGATTATTTATTTATTTATTTATTGAATTAACCTTTACTGTTTTATTTAAATTTGGAAGCATGAAGTCTCATAACAAAATAACCATTACATAAATGAACAAATAAATAAATAAATAATTATAAAAATTAAAATATTAATAACAATAAGTTTTAGGTTTTTTTAACTAAAAGAGAAAATCAAAAACTATTTTTAAAATAACAGAAAATGCTTGACATTATTTAATTTTTATTATTGTTGTTTTATTAGTTAGTTTTATTTATTATTCATTTCTTATGTTCATTCTCAATTAAAAAAAAATAGAATAAAAAGCAAAACCGAGTAAATATTGAAAATAATTGAATGGGAAATAGGTTATTATTATTATTGTTATTAATATTATTACATAAAAAATGATTAATTATGTTTAATTCAACAGGACAAATTCAACAGACAGAATAGTGTACTGTTTTGCATTGTTCAGTTATATGTTCTCATTAATCATATAAATTTATGTTTTGTTATGTATTTTGTTTACTTATTTTTTTAGATTATACTACTTATTGTTGTATGCTAAAAATGTGCGAGAGTTCGTTGTGCGCAAGCGTTAACAAACGGGACTTTTATTTTGACTAGTTGAAATGTTGGACTTAGTTCCGACTACTTTTATGTGATTTTTTTTCTCCCTCGGGCCCTGATGTTATACCAGTGCGTTGAGATGTAAACGAACAAATAAATAATACTAAGAAGTTATATCTGGATTATTCTTTAATGGATGGATGACAACAACATATTGCACATAGACATGACAGATAGAAATGAAAACTCTACATGCATTATGAAATAGAAATTATAATTACTCATTATCTACAGATTCCCTCAAACAGGGAACATAAAATAAATAATGTTAACACTACAATAAGGTTACATTAATTAATGTTAGTTGTATGCATTTACTAACAAGAACAAACAATGAACAATACATTTTTGCAGTATTTATTCACAAACTTAAGAGAATGAAAATAAAGTTTTGTTGTTAGTTCATGTTTAATCACATTTTAATAATGCAATAGTGAATTAACTATGATTGAACTATGATTACTATTTAAAAGATAATCAGAAAGGTGCACTATTTAATTTTACAACTGTTAACGAAGTTGCAGTTTTTTTTTATTTCCTGTTGTGACCGACGTGTGTTCAACGTGCAATAACATATGGATAGGTCTTTTAGACAGAAAGTTTCAGTCTAAAAGGATTAACGTCGTGTCACCACAATATCCATGTTTTCTCCAGAGTTCCATGTAAATTTGGGTGTTTCATATTTTATTTTTCAACTTTAACTGCAGTTCGGCAGTTTTACTTGGCATCATATTGTTCATGCTTCGTGATAAATTGAAGTATTGGATGCGAGTATCAAGTATAAGGACTAGTGGAGGAGTGTTGTTTTAATTGAATTTGATACCGTACGCCAAATGGAAAGAAAAAACCTCTGCATTTCCTGACGCAGGTGTCTGTGGTCCTTTAAGGTATGCCTAATAAAAAATCGCTGTTTACATGGTAGCCTCTTAATCAGAGTATCGTATTAATCATATTAAAATCGGAGTATTGGTGTCCAAACTTAGTGAAAGTGTCAGAGGATGTCGCAAGCTGTCAGAGACGCATTCCTCTGCCTTTAAGTTGAGCCCTCAAATGTTTCATTAAGTTTGACGTGTTTCCACCCTTACACGCAACTTTTGTAAAACGTCTGCTTCACGAAGCTGTGTCAGAATCATGGCCTGTAAAATATAACTATACTTAAGATCGCGTGTGTTTAAGCAAATTTGATGAACGCGATTAAGCGTGTTGATGAATCTGATGGGAGTCGCTCACCGGATGCGCTGTACTGTGCGTGTTGCCTACGTGCATGCATTCCCTAGCAACAAGAACAGATGCCTAACATCGTCCGTATCCCTCAAAGTTGTTTAGAATTAAATGTTTAGAGATGGTGTGAGAGATTCTGTAAAAATTCTATAGTCTTTGGTGTGACAACCCGTACCTATGTGTGCCTTTGATGTACCTCTTGATGCTTCTTATGTCCTTATTGCAGCACCAGTGGCACCAAAATTAATATGCTGATTCAGTCCGGTGCATACGAGTTTCAGTCCCCAACCCTACTTGTGAGACTGTTCTCACTCTCAGGTCACATTTGTCAAAAGACAAATGTCTGAATGTAAAGGAGGACAAAGCAAAATTGTTTCTACTTAATGTTATCAACTCTCAGCAATACAACTTTACAATGAGTACAATTGTTTGTATTTATTACTTTATTATAATTTTCCAATTTCCATATCTGCAATGCCTGTATTTTAGATTTTTTTATTGACATTGATCGTTTGAAATTCAATTGGCATTTACATGCCTGTGTTTTTATTTCAGTAATAAATATGTCTTATAAGCCAACAGGTTGAGGATTTTGATGGTTTATTGCAGGTATGTTGTTCACATGAAGAAATCTGTGTTACAAGTTAAACAAAAATTCTAATAAACAATCGTATTTTCAATTGAACAATCGAATTTCAATAGTTTCTTTGTCTTGAGTTTACATTAATTTACATTTTACGTTTGAATTGCCAAAATTACAAGTTTCAGTCTTTTAAATGCAATTGACCCTTCGCTAAGCCCCGCCCTCCTTAGTTACTGCTTCCTTACTACGCTTGTCAAGCTTTCGTGCCTGGCACATCCTTTACAATGTGTATGCGCTGGTGTCAGACATTCCCAGGGATATAATTAGTCAAAATTGAAGCTAGCTTAGCCTAGCCGCCTTATACGCTGACCATTAAACAGCTCAGCAGGATAAGGGAAATTTAAAAATAGTCTAATAATAACAAATTGAACCGTAATTTCTCTATTTTCAGCCAAAAAGCCTGATAGAATAATGTTGTGCAATGAAATATAACGTTACTAACCAACGAGGAAACACGCAGGGACATAGTTCATTCATAGAAAGAACAACCAGAAAAGAGAAATTGATGGATTTGTGCCGAATATTAGCATCGTTGACCCATAACAATGCAGAGTAAGTTACCTATTACTGTCAGTATGTTTGTGTGCTCTTTATAAATGACTGAAAACAGCTGCTGGTAAAGTATATTGATCGCAAGTGCTCAGTTTGTTATCACATCTCTGTTTTGTTCAGTTGATTTGTAATTTCAAATATTCGTAGCTTAAACAGATAGAAATATGAAGTTCAGTAAAGTTAGCAACAGATTCGTATTTTCCGGATCAATAACTCATGACCTATTCGCTATTAGTATGACTAACTTTACTATGTAGAAGGCTTAAACGGAGCAGTGCTCATAATATAGAGCAGAAAAAAAGAAAAAGACAGCTGTAAAACATGACCAGCTTTGTGTTTTTGTAGGAAACAGTTTAGATCTGTTTAGGGTAAGAGGTGTGTGAGTTATTGCCGTCGGTCTATCACTGAATGTGTCAGGAATATCAAAACAAAACCAACTTAACTCCGCTCTTTTAGCGCCCCTCACAGAGCTTGATCCACGCTGGCATTTCTCCTCTTGGGTTTTTGGTTTTGAAAAGGGAAAAAATTCTACCACCCTGTCCAAACTTTCAGGATACCGGGTGTCAGATTTGCACAATCCATATGCACAACGCTTTGGCCTGTTTCTCTCGCTCAAAAGCTTGACAGAACCCCTGCACGTAGCTACGGTTGCTAAGCCACGATTGGTGGGTGGCGTTTTTTGGGTGTGGCTTAGCGAGGGGTTAATTAATTGTGAATAATTGCAAAAAAAAAAGTGTAATTAATAAGTTTTTAAATCGATTGACAGCACTAATAATTTTTTTCCATTTTTTTGCATATATAAAGAATGGAAAAAAATGCAAATAAAAAGAATTGAACTTAACATTTAATAATACCTTAATAACTCAAAATATTAATTATTTTCAACATCACTCAAGGGCATAAATTCAATGAAGAATGATTTAAAATATCATCAGATCAGCTGAATAAAGATAATCAATTATTAAAACCACACATATGAATGAATCTTCATTATAACATAAGAAATGTTCCCTAACCCTTGACCTTTTCCTTCAGTATTATGAACAGCGCCACAGCTTAACACAAAGACAGGAGGTGAGACGTATTGAACATGAATCAATCATTCATATAGTCCTCCAACACGAGGTCGGCAGAGGTCACGCTTCTCTCTCCGCTGTTTTTAATCCTCCAGCATTTATTGCAGCCCTTGTTTATGGCGGGACAACCAACCAGAATGCTGAGTTTGGAGATTGTTATGCTTGTGCAACCTGATATTACACACACACACAGACACACACACGTACAGAGATCATGATGTGGGAAAGGTCATTGTGCTGAGTATGTGTGCGAGCGTGTGTATGTGTGTGATACTGTGAGAGAGTTTAGTGTCTTTGCTTTTCCTCCATGAAATATGGTCTCTTCCCCCACTGGCACACCGTCCTGATGTCCTGTTTATATTTATGTGCTGACCGGCAGCCATTGACCAAGTGCAAAAAATTAACATCTGACCCTCCACAGACACAGACACACACACACAGACACACACACACAGACACACACACACACACACACACACACACACACACACACACACACACACACACACACACACACACACACACACACACTTGTACAGCTATCTTTAAGGGGACTTCCCATAGACATAATGAGTTTCATACTGTACAGACTGTAAAATCTAACCCCTTAAACCCAGCCCTCATATTAACCATTTTACATTTTCAAAATATTTCATTCTGTGTGATTTATGAGCTGTTTTCATGGATTTAAATGGACCAAAATGTCCCCACAAAGTCAAAATGTACTGGTATTGCTATACTTGTGGGGACATTTGGTCACAACATACAATATAAGTAATAAAAGGAACAAGCCATACAAACACAAACGCGCACACACACACCTCGCTCACCACCACATCATAAGATAGCATCAGCTGCTATGTCAAGCGTCCATCACTGTTATTGCTAATACTTGAGGCTGAGGATTTGAAAAAGCCCTTAAAGGGTAGTTCAGCCAAAATTTAAAGTCTTCTGTTTATTTACTCACCCTCAGGCCATCTAATATGTAGGTGAATTTTCATTGTTTAGCAGCACATTAAAGAGGATTTTTAGCTCAAGCAGTGAGCTGGAGTGATAATAATGAAATGAAATTCATATATTCAAAACAAGATTCAAAAACACACCAATCAAATTTGTCAATTCAAAACACAACTCAAAAATACACAAATCCAATTCAGCAATTCAAAATACAAATCAAAAATACACAAATTCTATTTGTCAATTCAAAACACGAATTGAAAATACACAAATCCAAAACGTTAATTCAAAACACGATTCAAAAACACACAAATACAATAAATCAATTCAAAACACGATTCAAAAACACACCAATCCAATTCGTCAATTCAAAACACAACTCAAATATACACAAATCCAATTTGTCAATTCAAAACACGATTCGAATATACAAAATCTAATTTGTCAATTCAAAACACCATTCAAAAATACACAAATCTAATACGTGAATTCAAAACACCATTCAAAAATACACAAATCTAATACGTCAATTCAAAACACAATTCAAAATCACACAAATACAATTGGTCAATTCAAAACATGATTCAAAAACACACAAATCCAATATGTGAATTCAAAACACAATTCGAATATAAACAAATCCAATTTGTCAATTCAAAACACCATTCAAAGATACACAAATCCAATACATGAACTCAAAACACGATTCGAATATACACAAATTCAATTTGTCATTTCAAAACACCATTCAAAAACACACAAATCCAATTCGTCAGTTCAAAACACAAATTGAAAATACACACATCCAATACGTCAATTTAAAACACCATTCATGAATACACATATCCAATTTGTCAATTCAAAACACGATTCAGGAATACATAAACCCAATTTGTCATTTTAAAACACAATTCAAAAACACACAAATCCAATTGGTCAATTGAAAACTAGATTTTAAAATACACAAATCCAATTTATGAATTCAAAACACCATTCAAAAATACATAAATCCAATATGTGAATTTAAAACACGATTAAAAAAATACACAAATCCAATTCATGAATTCAAAACACCATTCTAAAATACACAAATCCAATTCATGAATTCAAAACACCATTCTAAAATACACAAATCCAATTCATGAATTCAAAACACCATTCTAAAATACACAAATCCAATTCATGAATTCAAAACACCATTCTAAAATACACAAATCCAATTCATGAATTCAAAACACCATTCTAAAATACACAAATCCAATTCATGAATTCAAAACACCATTCTAAAATACACAAATCCAATTCATGAATTCAAAACACCATTCTAAAATACACAAATCCAATTCATGAATTCAAAACACCATTCTAAAATACACAAATCCGATTCATGAATTCAAAACACCATTCTAAAATACACAAATCCAATTCATGAATTCAAAACACCATTCTAAAATACACAAATCCGATTCATGAATTCAAAACACCATTCTAAAATACACAAATCCAATTCATGAATTCAAAACACCATTCTAAAATACACAAATCCGATTCATGAATTCAAAACACCATTCTAAAATACACAAATCCAATTCATGAATTCAAAACACCCTTCTAAAATACACAAATCCGATTCATGAATTCAAAACACCATTCTAAAATACACAAATCCAATTCATGAATTCAAAACACCATTCTAAAATACACAAATCCGATTCGTCAATTTAAAACACGATTAAAAAACACACAAATCCAATTCGTCAATATAAAACACCATTCAAAAACACACAAATCCAATTCGTCAATATAAAACACGATTCAAAAACACAGGAATCCAATTCGTCAATATAAAACACCATTAAAAAACACACAAATCCAATTTGTCAATATAAAACACCATTCAAAAACACACAAATCCAATTCGTCAATATAAAACACGATTCAAAAACACAGGAATCCAATTCGTCAATATAAAACACCATTAAAAAACACACAAATCCAATTCGTCAATATAAAACACCATTCAAAAACACACAAATCCAATTCGTCAATATAAAACACGATTCAAAAACACACGAATCCAATTCGTCAATATAAAACACCATTCAAAAACACACAAATCCAATTCCTCAATATAAAACACCATTCAAAAACACACGAATCCAATTCGTCAATATAAAACACCATTCAAAAACACACAAACCCAGGTCTAACAGTTAATGTTAACATCGGTGTATATATATATATGTAGTGGACAAACCACCAACCAAGTATATCAAATGTAGTCAAATAAGAATAATTCATCATCAAGCAATGTGCAACAACACAACCCCTCACATCCAAGCACAAAGATCTCTTTGTCGAGCACATATATATGGTTTATGCTTCTACCCGGAGCTTTTGACAGATATACTGGAGTGGCAATAATGAAAGGAGCTTTCTTTTAAGTAGATTCAATCAATAAACTCATACGTTCCAGAAAACATCATTGTTTACAGCTGTTTGGAGGAGAGCAATGAAGGCGAGTAAATGAAAAAGGCTTTGGCTTGATTTATGAACCCAAAGGAGTTTATAAAATATACTGGGATTTGTCAGCCTTTACAGTAATTCCAGTCAAGAAGCAAGAGCAAGGACACAAGTCAAGCTGTTATTCCACTGAAACAGATGTCCTTCAGCCCTGATCACACAATCAATGCAACACGACAAACCACACGAAGGACACTTAAGTGCACTACATTATACATTCTTCACTTTGGATAAAATGCTTTTCATTTATTTCTCGCTTTAAAGGATGATTTGCCCCAAAACTGAAAATTCTGTCATCATTTAATCAGCCTCCACTTGTTCCAAACATGTGTGAGCTTCTTTATTCTGTTGAACACGCAAGGAAGATATTTTGATGAAAGCTGGAAACACTGACTTCCATAGTATTTGAAAGTCAAAAAGTTACAGGCTTTCAACATTCTTTCTAATATCTTCTTTTGTCTTCAACAGAAGGAATAAACTCATAAAGATGTAAAACAAGTAAGTAAATAGTGAGTAGATTTTGGGTGAACTATCCCTTTAAACAGACACACTCACTGAAAAACAGGAGAGCTAATATTTGTCTCTGGGCTGAAATGGGAGTGAAAAGGAAATGGAGACCAAGATAGATTGAACACGAGAGCATGTTAAGATTGCAGTTCTTATCAGATCCTCAAGAAAAAGCCTTGGAATTCAGAGCCTTGAGAATGGGACAGACCTACCTCAGATAAACATGCAGAGATGACTGCAATGCATCCTGGGAGTCCGACACATCTGCTTGCAGCACATGGAGAGAGCAGATTGTGACATTTGGCATCTGAAATAGGATATCAAGGAGCATACGTTTTATTGATTTTGAGTTATAATTTTGGCTTAACTTAACCAGGATGGCCGAGTGGTTAAGGCGTTGGACTTAAGATCCAATGGATGAATGTCTTCGTGGGTTTGAACCCCACTCCTGGTAGGCTAGTGCATAGTCATTAGGTTATTTACTTTAAAGTGGAATAATGGTTTGAATGGTTTGTAAAACCTAAAGACATCACTATATAATGATCTGACAGTAGAATAGAGAGATTGACCAATCACTCATGATTCTTTATATTACTCGATTCTGATTGGTCAATCACTTAAGACTCTCTATAAAACTTTGTACTGAGTGGTCACACTGCAAAAAATGTTTTTTATTCATTTTCCTTCAGCTTAGTCCCTTATTTAAAAGGGGTCGTCACAGCAAAATGAACCATTGACTATTACAGCATATGTTTTACACAGCAAGTGGCCTTCCAGCCACAACCCAGTACTGGGAAACACCCATACACACTCATACCCTACGGCCAATTGAGTTTCTCTAATTCATTTAATATATAGCGTATGTCTTTGGACTGTGTGGGAAACCGGAGCACCCGGAGGAATCCCACGCCAACACAGGGAGAACATGCAAACTGCACACAGTAATTCCAGCTGACCCAGCCAGAACTTGAACCAGCAACCTTCTTGCTGTGAGGCGACAGTGCTAGCCACTGACCCACCGTGCCACCCCAAAATGCTTTACTTACTTGGATTTTTTGTCTATAATTTCTAAAATTTCTTAAATCAAAAAGCATTGTCCAGACAAGCAAAACATATTGTCTGTTTCTAAGAAATAATATGCCAAAATTAAGTGAGTTTAATAATAATAAATCCTTAAATAATAATAAAAAATCCTTAAATAATAATAAAGCAAAGGAATATTACATTAATAGGAAAAATTTGATCATTTTGTTTCATGTCATGTCATTTTCATGTCAATATTGTCATGTTCATGTTGAAGAGACATCCTGTATCAAACACATTCAAATTGTTATCATCAGGTCGTCCATATTGTGTTCCCAGATGTGTAAGAAATAGAGCAAAGTTATCATTTATACATCAAGCAATTAAGTTTTTCCTCCTCTCTTAGTGGCAGAGGCTGAAATCATATGCCAAAATTATGTGAGTTAAATAACAAATCTTTAAATATTAATAAATAATCTGTAAATAAATAATAATAATGCAAAATAATATTACTTCAAAATGAAATACTAGATTATTTTGCTTCATGTTATTTACATATTACATTACTTCATGTTATTTACAAATTAGAAACAGTCATTTTACCAGTGTATTTACTGTGTGTGAAAATTCAAACCTCCTAAATATTCCTAAAACTAAGGAGATGGGTTTTGATTTTAGAGAGAGAGCACAATGCAACACTCACCCCACATTAATTAATGGGGAGAATATTCATAAATTACAAATATTTGGGTGCGAAAATTCTCATTTATACTTCACGCAATTAAGTTTTTTTAATTCCTCCTCTCTCAGTAGCAGTGGCAGAAATAATATGCCAAAATTAAGTGAGTTTAATAATAATAAATCCTTAAATAATAATAAATATTCGTAAAAGAATAATAAAGCAAAAGAATACTATGTTAAAATGAAAAACTAGATTATTTTGCTTGATGTTATTTACTTCCTGTTGTTTACATATTTACATTACTTTACATGCCAATTTGCACATAACAGCTGCACATATAACGTTGTACATAGTAATAAACATGTACATACACTTGTCAATCTGTATATTTGCATTCACTACTTACTTGTATTTTTTACAGTCATTTTACCAGTGTATTTACCATGTGTGAAAATTCAAACCTCCTAAATATTCCTAAAATTAAGGAGATGGTTATTGATTTTAGAGAGAGAGCACAAAGCAAAATTCAGTTAGTAACCAACTATAAATATTTGGGTGTGAAAATTATCATTTATACTTCACGCAATTAAGTTTTTTAATTCCTCCTCTCTCAGTAGCAGTGGCAGAAATAATATGCCAAAATTAAGTGAGTTTAATAATAATAAATCCTTAAATAATAATAAATAATCGTAAAAGAATAATTAATCAAAAGAATACTACGTTAAAATGAAAAACTAGATTATTTTGTTTCATGTTATTTACTTTCTGTTGTTTACATATTTACATTACTTCATATAGAAACAGTCATTTCACCAGTGTATTTACCGTGTGTGAAAATTCAAACCTCCTAAATATTCCTAAAACTAAGGAGATGGGTCTTGATTTTAGAGAGAGAGCACAAAGCAAAATTCAGTTAGTAACCAATTATAAATATTTGGGTGTGAAAATGATCATTTATTTCTCACGCAATTAAGTTTTTTAATTCCTCCTCTCTCAGTAGCAGTGGCAGAAATAATGTGCCAAAATTAAGTAAGTTTAATAATAATAAATCCTTAAATAATAATAAATAATCGTAAAAGAAAAATAAAGCAAAAGAATACTATGTTAAAATGAAAATCTAGATTATTTTGCTTCATGTTATTTACTTCCTGTTGTTTACATATTTACTTTACATGCCAATTTGCACATAACAGCTGCACATATAACGTTGTATATAGTAATAAACATGTACATACACTTGTCAATCTGTATATTTGCATTCACTTCTTACTTGTATTTTTTTTTAAAATATATTTATTATCTGTTTTTTGTCCTGCCTCTGTAATCCTGTTGTACTGTAGAAGCTCTGTCACGAACATACCTGGCAATAAAGCTCTTTCTGATTCTGATTCTGATTCATGTAGAAACAGTCATTTCACCAGTGTATTTACCGTGTGTGAGAATTCAAACCTCCTAAATATTCCTAAAACTAAGAAGATGGGTTTTGATTTTAGAGAGAGAGCACGAAGCAACACTCACCCCACATTAAATAAATTCAGTTAGTGACCAATTATAAATATTTAGGTGTAATGTTGGACAATAAATTCAAGTGGGATGTATGGACTGACTGTATAAGAGAAAAGCTTCAACAGAGAATGTACTTCTTAAAGAAATTACTTCCTTTTAATGTTGACAACACATTGTTGATCATGTTTATAGTGCTTTTATTGAAGGTATTGCAACATTTTGTGTGATCTGTTGGTATGGAAATGCTTCTGAGGCCCAGAAGAGGTCCCTGGGAAAGGTAGTAACAACAGGGAATAAAACTGAAGAGTATTGATAATATATACAAAGAAGGAGTATTAAATAAGGCTATCATGATTGTCAATGGCGAGTGACATCCTTTATCATACACCTTCAAATTGTTACCATCAGGTCAGTGATATTGTGCTCCCAGATGTGGTAGAAATGGGTCAAAATGATCATTTATATCTCAAGCAAATAAGTTCCTAATTTCCTCCACCCTCAGTAGCAGTTGATGGCCAGTAGATTGGATATTTATTTAGAGTGGGGGTACCATGGTACTTACCGATGTTTGTGCAGTTGTTTTGCCTCAAGCATCATGTCACTTCCTGAAATGTAAGAGAAAGAGATGAAAGAGATATTGTCAAAAAAGAAACAGGATAGAAAGAGATACTGAGAATCATAAAACAACAATCTTTTTAAGAAAATGTGCATTGATTTGGTTTAAGAAAGGAAAATTGCTAAATAGTTTGTTAATATAAGTAACAGTTGTATGGAATATATCGGTATGACATACAACAGAAAGTCAGTCCATGAATTAGCGTAAATTTACTACCATGAAACTGCTGTTAATCCTACCTACTCACAATCACACACAAAGAATAATATAATATAATATAATATAATATAATATAATATAATATAATATAATATAATATAATATAATATAATATAATATAATATAACATAACAATATAACATAATATAATATTATATAATATAATATAACATAACAATATAATATAATATAATATAATATAATATAATATAATATAATATAATATAATATAATATAATATAATATAACATAACATAACATAACAATATAATATAACATAACATAACATAACATAACATAACATAACATAACATAACATAACATAACATAACAATATAACATAACATAACATAACATAACCATATAATATAATATAATATAATATAATATAATATAATATAACATAACATAACATAACATAACATAACATAACATCACATAACATCACATCACATCACATCACATAACATAACATAACAATATAATATAATATAATATAATATAATATAATATAATATAATATATTATAATATAATATAATATAATATATCATAACATAACATAATATAACATCACATCACATCACATCACATCACATCACATAACATAACATAACATAACATAACATAACAATATAATATAATATAACATAACATAACATAACATAACATAACATAACATAACATAACATCACATCACATCACATCACATCACTTCACATAATATAACATAACATAACAATATAATATAATATAATATAATATAATATAATATAATATAATATAACATAACATAACATAACATCACATCACATCACATCACATCACATCACATCACATAACAATATAATATAATATAATATAATATAATATAATATAATATAATATAATATAATATAATATAATATAATATAATATAATATAATATAATATAATATAATAATAAAAACCACCAGAAGGGTTGAACATGATATTCAATTTAAACCAGCAAAACTAGATCTAAGATTTTTTTAGGAATGGAGTTTGCAAGGCATAACATCCTTCTTGCTCATCACTACTGTGTATGATGGAATTACTGACATTTTCCTTGAGACAACAAGCCTATAAAATTTCTGCATCCTGGGGTAAATGGTTGAGATAAAATGTATTGTTTTAATTTTATTGTGGTGCTTTTATTTTATATACATCTGTAGCCTGTTGATCTTTGATACGTAACCCTTAACAACATTTTATATAGCAACCATATTTTATCAACCATAAATACGAATGTAAATAAGATTGTATTCGGTGACCTTTGACACTTGTATTGTCTTTTTTGTTTCCATTTTCCTTTGAAAATGTTTTTTTTGTTGTTTGTTTGTTTTGCTCTAAACTGTCTAAACAAAAAAAATAACTAAAAAAAAAAACCCAGTTTTCACTACCATCACCAATTCCCATGTTTTAATTCTAATGCTAATTGACACATCATGACTTACAGCCTGCGGTTTTCTCCCTCTTGCCAGGTCAGTTTTAACACCCCATTCGTCCAGCGCTGAGGCGAAGGTGTTTACTGTCTGCTCCAGGTGCTGTTTGGAGGGCCAGGGCCCAGGCAGAGCGAGGGGCCACCCTGGATAGCAAAAACAAACAGACCCCAGAGAGCCTGCTGTTTTGATAATGTCCATGATTAGCTCAGGTGCTGGGTTATGACCCTACCAGACCCACAGTCCTGCCGGGGGCTGCGTGTGTTTTACTTCTTCTCAGACAAGAAAAAGATGCAGCTGCTTTTATTGGGCTGCTTCCCTCTGAAATGGAACTATTTAAATACATTTTTTAAACAACTTTTTGGTCCAATAAATTGCTATCTAGAATGAAAATATCCTGCTAATTGTAATTACAACATACTGGCTACAATAGTAAATACAGCACAATATGAAGTAGTGCAATAAAATCAATAACGCCATAACCTACAGTATTGTTTAGACACATTAACATAGTTAACAAGTATTTTCAGTCCTCTCCTGGCACAATATTTAGTTGCATTTGCATTATGTTGTATAAAAAAACATGATATGCTTTGCCATAAAGTCCAGACATAAAGTCTCATTCACTTTTAGCTACATTGGAAATCATTTTCAGAATCAGATCACATTAAAAGTACTATCATACAGTGACTTAAAATCTGCTGATCATAGAAAGTGACCAGGATGGCCGAGTGGTTAAGGCGTTGGACTTAAGATCCAATGGACAAATGTCCTCGTGGGTTCGAACCCCACTCCTGGTAGGAAGAACTGAATTTTAAATGCAGTAATGTACATGTGAACGGTTCCCTTACCAATAATTGAGTCTCTTTAGGTTATAGGTTATAAGTGAGCCGATTCACTGTACACATGATCATAGTGAGAAAGTGCACCAAAACATTGTATTCAGAATTTGCAGTTTTGCCAAACACACTGATTATTATTGAAATCATTCTGAGCTCTCCTGCAAAAGTGGTGTAGAGCATGACAAAATAAAATGGAAATGGTCTTGATAATGCCAGAGGACAAGTGATCAGAAGAGATGCATTTGGATGCATCAGGTGAAATCGGGGTCATTGTGGTTTTTGTCTGTGAAGGGAATAAAGTGTTGAAAAAAGACCATGCAGGATGGCCGAGAGGTTAAATCAGTGCCCTTAAATTCTCTGTTGACTAAGAGAGATTGATATCAAAATATACTGAATTTAAACACATCTACAAGACAAAAAATAAATAAAATCTTGATGCCGCAAATGTTTAAGGCAACATAATGCATAATGCAGACCAGGATGGCCGAGTGGTTAAGGCGTTGGACTTAAGATCCAATGGACAAATGTCCTCGTGGGTTCAAACCCCACTCCTGGTAGGAAGAACTGAGTTTTAAATGCAGTAATGTACATGTGAATGGTTGCCTCACCAATAATTGAGTCTCTCAATTGGTGTAAAAATGAAATGTCATCCAATCACCAATGGTTACTAACTTATAAGTGAGCCTACTCACTGAACACTGGCTTTTGTCTGTGAAGGGATCAAAGTATTGGAAAGTGACCATCCAGGATGGCTGAGTGGTTAAGTCAGTGCCCTTATCTTTCCCATTGAAGACTAAGAGAGATTGATATCAAAATATACTGAATTAAAACACATCTACAAGACAAAAAAAAACCCTTCTTCATGCCACAAATGTTTGAAAAGGCAACATAATGCATAGCATATATTAATGTATCAATGCAAATCAATCATCAGATTTTATCAATGCAGTTTCAGAAAGTGGTTTTGATAATTCTGTAAAAGTGACCAGGATGTGGTTAAGGTGTTGGACTTAAGACCTAATGGACAAATGTTCTCATGGGTTCGAACCCCACTCTTAGTAGGAAGAACTGAAATTTTATTGCAGTAATCTACATGTGAACAGTTGCCTTACTGACCAATTAGTCTCTCAGTTGCCATTTAAATGAAACTTCATCCAATCACCAATGGTTACTAACTTATAAATGAGCCTACTTACTGAACACATTATAGTGAGAAAGTGCACCAAAACACTGTATTCAGAATTTGCTGCTTTGCTAAACACACTGATTAAGATTCAAATCATTCTGACTACTACTGCAAAAGTGGTGTAGAGTGTGACAAAATAAAATGGAAATGGTCTTGATAAAGTCAGAGGACTAGTGATCAGAAAAGATGCATTCGAATGTGTCAGGTGAAGTGCTGGAAAGTGACCATGCAGGATGGCTTTGTGGTTAAGTCAGTGCTCTTAACTTCTCTGTTGAAGACTAAGAGAGATTGATATCAAAATATACTGAATATAAACACATCTACAAGACAAAAATATTATTGATGCCGCAAATGTTAGAGAAGACAACTTAAAACATATATTATTATCTCAATACAAATCAATAATCTGATTTGAATAATGCAGGTTCAGAAACTAGTTTTGAACAATTGGTGAACGGAACCAGGATGGCCGCGTGTTTAAGGTGTTGGATCCAATGGACAAATGTCCTTGAGGGTTTGAACCCCACACTCATGTGAGTTTTAAATGCACTAATGTACGTGAGCAGTTGCTCTACCAACAAATTAGTCTCTCAATTGGTATTAAAATCGACTTTCATCCAGTCACCAATGGTTACCAGCTTATAAGTGAGCCTACACACTAAACACATGATCATAGTGAGAAAGTGCACCAAAACAGAAGTTATTGCTTTGCCAAACACTGATTATCATTGAAATCATAGTTTGTTTCCCTGCTCTCTCATAACCCATGCAACATGGGTTCATTTATTCAACAGTATAAAATATAAAAACAATTGATGCAGCAAATGCTTGAGAATGCAGCTTAAAGTGTCTGATTTGAATAATGCAGGTTCAGAAAGTGGTCTTGAAACACCTGCAGTTGAAACCAAGATGCCCGAGTGGTTACGGTGTTGAAATTAAGAACCAATGGAAAAATGTCCTTGTGGTTTCAAACCCCACTCCAGGTAGGACGAACTGAGATTCAAATGCAGTAATGTGCATGTGAACACTTGCCTCACCATCAAATTAGCCTCTCAATTGCCATTAAAATGAGCTTTCATTCTGTTACTAATGGTTACCAAGTTATAAGTGAACCAACTCACTGAACACATGGTCATTGCTTTCCTGCTCTCTCATAAGTTGTGCAACATGGGTTCATTCATTCAAGTGATGTGAATGCATCTGGTGAACCAGGTTAGAACAGAGCTACTGTTGTATTGAACTATCTGTGAAATAAATAGCGGTTGAAAGTGACTAGCATTACCAAGTGGTTATTCACCTATATATATATATATATATATATATATATATATAAAATATATTCATATATATATATAAAAAAGTATAGATCATATATATACCAGGATGGCCGAGTGGTTAAGGCGTTGGACTTAAGATCCAATGGACAAATGTCCTCGTGGGTTCAAACCCCACTCCTGGTAAGGTGGGTTCTTCACTTGGGTTATCATGTTGTTTGCAAACTTGCACAAAATTATATTTCAGATGGTTATCTTCAAAATGCTTATATGTGACCCTGGACCACAAAATCAGTTACACGGGTGAGATTTATATGTCTTCAGAATAGGACAATAATTGGAATCAGAGAGTTCAAAAACATAAAAACATTGACAAAATCACCTTTAAATTTGTCAAAATACATTTCTTACATTAAATATTACTAAATAAATTTAAGTTTGCAGCGTGGTGGCTCAGTGTTTAGCGCTGTCGTCTCACAGAAGGTTGCTGGTTCGAGCCCCGGCTCCCCTGTGTGGAGTTTGCATGTTTTTCCTCTATTTGCAAGGGTTTCTTCCGGGTGCTCCGATTTCCCTCACAGTCCAAAGACATGCGCTATAGGTGAATTGAATAAGTTGATTGGCCGTAGTGTATGTGTGTGAATGCGAGAGAGTTATTCTCAGAGCTGGGTTGCGGCTGGAAGGGCATCCGCTGTGTAAAACATGTGCTGGATAAGTTGGTGGTTCATTCCACTATGGAAACTTCTGATAAATAAAGGGACTAAGCCGGAGGAAAATGAATAATATTAAAGTTTTGATATAATTACAATAGATAATTTACAAAATTGCAGCTGGAAGGGCATCTGTCGTATAAAACATGTGCCAGAATATTGGCGGTTCATTCTGCTGTGGCGACCCCTGGTAAATCAGGGACTAAGCCGAAGGAAAGAATTTGAGTGAGGGAATTTATGAAATGTCTTAATTTAACATAACCTTTAATTAAAATTCTATAAAAGAATATACAGTCTACATTTTTTGGCAGATGAGGATAAGAAACGACAGAACATACATTCGGCTTAGTCCCTTCTTTATTAGGGGTCGCCACAGTAGAATGATCCGCCAAATATTCCAAGATATGTTTTACTCAGCAGACGCCCTTCCAGCCACAACCCAACACTGGGAAATACCCATACACACTCATTCACACACTATGGCCAATTTAGTTTATATAATTCACCTATACCACATGTCTTTGGACTGTGATGGAAACCCATGCGAACAAGGGGAAAACATGCCAATTCCACACAGAAACACCAATTGACTCGAACAAGTGACCTTCCTGCTATGAGGCAACAGTGCAAACCACTGAGCCACTATGCTAAGGTCTATGATCACAGTGCTATCGTATAAGATTTATAATCATATATGTGAGTGTGTTTGTACAGGTACTTTTTCTTAAAAAAGCATTGATGAAAATGATTATTTTTGCTAATTACTTAATTTCAGTTAGTTTATCGGTGATGGTTGTTAGCTTTCTTTAGTTTTAGTTTTTCATTTAGTGTGAATATTTTAGATTTTTATTTCAGTTAACGAAAATTATCTTTGACAATTAGTTTTAGAAAACTAGAGTTTACATTATATTTTACTTGTCCCATCCATGCACATTCCTAACAAAGCAAAAAACAAAACTTTAAAAGAAACAAACATCTACTAAGAAAAAAGGTGACGGATACATAAATAGCACATGATATTTGATGAAAGAGTGAATCAATATACACACAAAACCACCCAGATTGCAAAAAAATCACATGGGAGGCCGCTTCTGCTGGAGGGAATGTAATGTAATGTGTACCGACCACCCCCTGAAAAGAGAAGGAAAGAAAGAATGGCCAGAGTTTGTGCTCATAGACCAGCTGTGTAAATCTCTCACTGCTCTCCTCAGGGGGAGCGCAGACTCATTTTTAGAAACACTGCTATTCCAGTAACTTAAGAGGCATGTATCTATAGAGAGATCAAGAAACAAAGACTACAGTAGAGCTCCATTCAAATCCCCATTCAACGCAGTCTGAAGCTCTCAAGTGGCCTGAAATAGGTAAAGAGGTCGTTACGGAAACGAGGAGGCTGCGCATATAAATAGCTTGAGTTATTGAGTCTCCAATAAACCAGTTATCTATTGCCTCTTTTCCTCCATCCCAGTGTCATTTATCGGAAACGAACCAGAATGTTATATTGATTCGCAGCACCCTGCAGTAAAGCCAACCCTTTCCTCTTGACATGTCAGGTACGATGAACAAAAAGAAACCCAAAAAATAACACATCAAGGTATTAGCAACAGTATGGTGACATGGATGAGTGGGTGTACGATCAACAATCGGCAAAAAGTGACCAGGATGGCCGAGTGGTTAAGGCGTTGGACTTAAGATCCAATGGACAAATGTCCTCGTGGGTTCAAACCCCACTCCTGGTAAAAAGACCTGAGTTTTAATAGCACTTATGTACATGTGAACACAAGGAAGTGCACCAAAACATTGTATTCAGAGTTATAGAGTCTCCCATAAACCAGTTCTCTTCTGCCTTTTTTCCTTCATCCCAATGTCATTTATCGGAAAAGAATAAGTGTAATATTGATTCGCAGCACCCTGCGGTAAAGCTAACCCTTTACCTTTAACATGTCAAGTGTGACAAACAAAAGAAAAAAATAACACATCGAAATTAAGCACATGCTGGAGATCACTCTACTACAATATCAAGAAATCATTCCCACCAAAAAACACATCTACAAGACAATAAATCATTATTGATGCCACAAATGTTTAAGAAGGCAACTTAAAGCATATATTATTATCTCAATGCAAATCAATCATCTGATTTTAATAACGCAGGTTCAGAAACTGGTTTTGAACCAATGGTGAGCAGAAACAAGATGGCATAGTAGTTAGGGCGTTGGACTTAAAGGGGTGGTCCACAGCATATTTTTAAGGCTTGGCTGTGTTTATCCTCCAAAACATTGTTTTCCGAATTATAGAGTCTCCAATAAACCAGTTCCCTTCTACTTCTTTTCCTCCAACCCAGTGTCATTCATCAGAAAAAAAACTGTGTTATATTGATTCGCAGCACCCTTCGGTAAAAGCTAATCTTTTCCCCCTGACATGTCAGGTATGACGAACAAAAGAAACCCAAAAAATAACACATCGAAATTAAGCACATGCTGGGAATCATACTTATACAATATCAAGAAATCATTTGCACCAAAGAAATAACTCATGTACAAGGCAAAAAATCATTATTGATGCCGCAAATGTTTGAGAAGGCAACTTAAAGCATATAATATTTGCAGATCTGATTTTCATAATGCAGGTTTCAGAAACTGGTTTTAAACTAACAGTGAACAGAACCAGGATGGCCGAGTGGTTAAGGCGTTGGACTTAAGATCCAATGGACAAATGTCCTCGTGGGTTCAAACCCCACTCCTGGTAGGAAGAGCTGAGTTTTAAATCCACTTATGTACATGTGAACAGCTGCCTTACCAACAAATAAGTCTCTAATTTGTCATTAAAATGAGCTTTCATCCAGTTTCCAACTCATAGGTGAGCCTACTCACTGAATACATGATTATAGTAAGTGCACCAAAACATTGTATTCAGAGTTATAGAGTCTCCAATAAACCAGTTCTCTTCTGGCTTTTTGCCTTCATCCCAATGCCATTTATCGGAAAAGAATCAGTGTTATATTGATTCGCAGCACCCTGCGGTAAAGCCAACCCTTTACCTTTAACATGTCAGGTATGACAATCAAAAGAAAAAAAAAACACCTCGAAATTAAGCACATGCTGGAGATCACTCTACTACAATATCAAGAAATCATTCCCACCAAAAAACACATCTACAAGACAATAAATCATTATTGATGCCAGAAATGTTTAAGGCAACTTAAAGCATATATTATTATCTCAATGCAAATCAATCATCTGATTTTAATAATGCAGGTTCAGAAACTGGTTTTGAACCAATGGTGAGCAGAACCAAGATGGCTGAGTAGTTAAGGCGTTGGACTTAAAGGGGTGGTCCACAGTGTATTTTTAAGGCTTGGCTGTGTTTATCCACCAAAACATTGTTTTCCGAATAATAAAGTCTCCAATAAACCAGTTCCCTTCTACTTCTTTTCCTCCAACCCAGTGTCATTTATCAGAAAAGACCCAGTGTTATATTGATTCGCAGAACCCTTCATTAAAAGCCAATCTTTTCTTCTAGACAAGTCAGGTGCAACGAACAAAAGAAACCCAAAAAATAACACATCGAAATTAAGCACATGCTGGGAATCATACTTCTACAGTATCAAGAAATCATTCGCACCAAAAAAAAAAAACACATCTACAAGGCAAAACATCATTATTGATGCCGCAAATGTCTAAGAAGGCAACTTAAAGCATATAATATTTGCTAATTTGATTTTAATAATGCAGGTTCAGAAACTGCTTTTAAACTAATGGTGAACAGAACCAGGATGGCCGAGTGGTTAAGGCGTTGGACTTAAGATCCAATGGACAAATGTCCTCGTGGGTTCAAACCCCACTCCTGGTAGGAAGCACTCAGTTTAGAATGCGCTTATGTACATGTGAACAGTTTCCTTACCAACCAATTAGTCTGTCAGTTGCCATTTAAATGAAATTTCATCCAGTCACCAATGGTTACTAACTTATAAGTGGGCTTACTCACTGAACACATGATCATAGTGAGAAAGTGCACCAAAACACTGTATTCAGAATTATTGTATTTCAGAGTTATTGAGTCTCCAATAAACCAGTTCTCTTCTGCCTATCCTCCACCATACCCGTGTCATTTATCGGAAAAGAACCAGTGTTATATTGATTCACAGCACCCTGCGGTAAAATCCAACCCTTCCCCCTTGACCTGTCAGGTACGATGAACAAAAGAAACCCAAAAAATAACACATCGAAATTAAGCACATGCTGGGAATCACTCTTCTACAATATCAAGAAATCATTCGCACCAAAAAGCCACCATAATTACCCGACAAGAGCCCTCAGAGAAGATAATGACGGCTTGCTCTTCAAAGACCACTCACTGGCCCCCCTTTAGCTGAGATCCAGCAGGGTTTTGGGGAGATGGACAGGTCGAGAGTGCTGCCCCTGCTGATGGAGAAGCTATGGAAAAGCAGGAACAATTGAACGCTCATTACCATGGCAAAGGTCTGCTCATTACAAGGGTCGCTCATTACAGAGCCGCTCTCAGATGAAAGAGCCGATCGGACTCAACATAAAGAGGTGTCTACTATTTTTAAAAAGAGGGGGTTAGAATTAGAAACACAGGATGAACACCCCCCCATCTGTGAACCAAATGATTTGACATGTCTGGTCTGCCAGTAGATGCCAAAGAGATCAATAAACACAAACCAGCCACACTCAAAAAATACATTTGCTGTTTGTTCAAACTACTTATTTAAAATCAGCTAAAACAAGACAATTCTTGAGTTTTTATAGGGACAACTTAATTGTTTTATGTTTGGTCCACTTAAATTTGTAAAAACTAATAAGCTTACTTAATTCCTTAATGTTGACCCAACCAGGGGCGTAGCAACTGGGGGGAGGGGGGTACGTCCGTTTAGAAACAGGTGATTAAGAATGTAAACCTTTTGGATTTCATACAGCTGTCCCCCCACTTTTAAAATGTCCACTACACTCCTGGACCCAACACAAATTGATAGTGTGGAACCCAGAGTTTTTAACAGTAAGTATCATCCATGGAAATAATCATAATATGCTATTGGGAAATGGTTTCAGGAGAAATAAATGACATTCAGAAATAGACCTAGATTGATCAAAATTGATTGGAGTCAACTCATTTTGATGACTCTTGCATTAATACAAATACCTCCTCAAAGTGTTATTGATTGATATTTAAAAATAGGCAATAACTAGGAAAGAGCTAATTGCTTGTAATTTTCTATGGGGAAAATTATCTTTTCTGTTAAGTCGTGGGAGTTGTGCTTGCGAAATTCTGTTGTACGGCGCTGCAAGAAGGGGCCGGGATTAAACAAGATGATTAAACATTAAAAAAGCGAGCGATTGGTTTATATTTTGCTGTCGCCTCACAGCAAGAAGGTCGCTGGTTCGAGCCTCAGCTGGGTCACCCTTGTGGGTTTCCTCCGGGTGCTCCGGTTTCCCCCACAGTCC
Source organism: Danio aesculapii (assembly GCF_903798145.1). Classification (NCBI taxonomy): domain Eukaryota; kingdom Metazoa; phylum Chordata; class Actinopteri; order Cypriniformes; family Danionidae; genus Danio; species Danio aesculapii. Next base: position 42,212,726 of record NC_079451.1, on the reverse strand, counting down.
AAAGACATGCAGTACAGGTGAATTGGGAAGGCTAAATTGTCCGTAGTGTATGAGTGTAAGTGAGTGTGTATGGATGTTTCCAAGAGATGGGATGCAGCTGGAAGGGCATCCCCTGCGTAAAACATGTGGCGATACGTCCGTTTAGAAACAGGTGATTAAGAATGTAAACCTTTTGGATTTCATACAGCTGTCCCCCCACTTTTAAAATGTCCACTACACTCCTGGACCCAACACAAATTGATTGTGTGGAACCCAGAGTTTTTAACAGTAAGTATCATCCATGGAAATAATCATAATATGCTATTGGGAAATGGTTTCTGGAGAAATAAATGACATTCAGAAATAGACCTAGATTGATCAAAATTGATTGGAGTCAACTCATTTTGATGACTCTTGCATTAATACAAATACCTCCTCAAAGTGTTATTGATTGATATTTAAAAATAGGCAATAACTAGGAAAGAGCTAATTGCTTGTAATTTTCTATGGGGAAAATTATCTTTTCTGTTAAGTCGTGGGAGTTGTGCTTGCGAAATTCTGTTGTACGGCGCTGCAAGAAGGGGCCGGGATTAAACAAGATGATTAAACATTAAAAAAGCGAGCGATTGGTTTATATTTTGCTGTCGCCTCACAGCAAGAAGGTCGCTGGTTCGAGCCTCAGCTGGGTCACCCTTGTGGGTTTCCTCCGGGTGCTCCGGTTTCCCCCACAGTCCAAAGACATGCAGTACAGGTGAATTGGGAAGGCTAAATTGTCCGTAGTGTTTGAGTGTAAGTGAGTGTGTATGGATGTTTCCCAGAGATGGGATGCAGCTGGAAGGGCATCCCCTGCGTAAAACATGTGGCGATACGTCCGTTTAGAAACAGGTGATTAAGAATGTAAACCTTTTGGATTTCATACAGCTGTCCCCCCCACTTTTAAAATGTCCACTACACTCCTGGACCCAACACAAATTGATTGTGTGGAACCCAGAGTTTTTAACAGTAAGTATCATCCATGGAAATAATCATAATATGCTATTGGGAAATGGTTTCTGGAGAAATAAATGACATTCAGAAATAGACCTAGATTGATCAAAATTGATTGGAGTCAACTCATTTTGATGACTCTTGCATTAATACAAATACATCCTCAAAGTGTTATTGGTTGATATTTAAAAATAGGCAATAACTAGGAAAGGGCTAATTGCTTGTATTTTTCTATGGGGAAAATTATCTTTTCTCTTAAGTCGTGGGAGTTGTGCTTGCGAAATTCTGTTGTACGGCGCTGCAAGAAGGGGCCGGGATTAAACAAGATGATTAAACATTAAAAAAGCGAGCGATTGGTTTATATTTTGCTGTCGCCTCACAGCAAGAAGGTCGCTGGTTCGAGCCTCGGCTGGGTCACCCTTGTGGGTTTCCTCCGGGTGCTCCGGTTTCCCCCACAGTCCAAAGACATGCGGTACAGGTGAATTGGGAAGGCTAAATTGTCCGTAGTGTATGAGTGTAAGTGAGTGTGTATGGATGTTTCCCAGAGATAGGATGCGGCTGGAAGGGCATCCCCTGCGTAAAACATGTGTTGGTGGTTCATTCCGCTGTGGCGACCCCAGATTAATAAAGGGACTAAGCCGAAAAGAAAATGAATGGTTCCTATTTTAAATTTCTGCACACAGAGGTCATTAAGCTGTCACATTGAGTTCAAGAGCTATATATATGAATAAATAACTAAATATATAGCTAAATTAATAGTTGAATAACTTTTCTGTGGAAAATGTTTCAGTCTGTGGTCAGTCTATTGTTCATACATTGCCATTTTAACCACTGTAATGTTGCATTCCATAAAAAATAAGTGGAAAATGCCCTATGTACTTGCCAAAAGCCAATTTGTACACTCATCCAGTACTTGGCAAGTGTTGATTTTGGACCCTGCATGTGCACCACCATAACCACCAAAAACGCAGCAGTGATCTCCTTCCCCAAAGTCATTATCAGCTGTCCAGGTCTTATGAGCTCCAAGCTCCCAGGAGACACTGGGATAAGTGTGCTGGTCAATGGGGGAGGTAAGGGCCGGTGGGGTCCCGCTCCTAAACGAGGGGCCGAGGAGGAACAGAGGGATTCAGAATGATGAAGGAGTCTTTGAAGAGATGGAGATAGAGGGATGATGGCTCTTTGAGGTCTGCTTGGGCACTGAAGGGCTTTTGTGTGGAAACCTCTTGCAAGAACAGTTCACGTTACTGCAGGACAATGGCTGGTTAAACTGCGCACAGAAAGAGGTTAATCCACAAAGAATAGGCCGGCGGCCGGTAAAGCTAGTGACACAGGGCCTGGAGAAAAGCATTAGTCAATAAAGCACTAATTAAAGTGTTTGCTTGGTGAGCCGTGCAGAAGGCGATCAAAGCAGAACGCCGTTGTGTCACAAATGGGGAAGATGCTTAAGGGGACGCGTTCACTCGGCATTAAGGAAGAATGGGAACACACACTGAGCAGCTGCACAACTATAAGTGAAAATTCTGTCATCGTTTACTCACCCTTTACTTGTTACAAATCTGTTTGAGTTTCTTTCTTCTGTTGAACACAAAAGATTATATTTTGTAAAAATGCTGGTAACAGGCGCCCAATGACTTCCATATCATATTTTCCCCTTGCTATGGAAGTCAATGAGTGCCAGCAACCAGGATTCTTCAAAATATATTATTTTGTATTCAACAGAAGAAATATACTCATAAAGGTTTAAAACCACATGTAAATGATTTGAATTTTTGTGTAAACTATCCCTACAAGGTCCAATGGACAAAAAATAACTCCTGGTAACATTCAATCCCAGCAGGCACACAATGTCTTATGATTATCTTTAGTTCTATTTTGGTTGTGACGTCAGGTGACCAAAACGTAACATCAATTTTTTGTCTAAAACTGACATCAGCTGACATCTAATACTGACATCGATATTTGGTTGGTTTTAGGCTGTGGCATTCATTCATTCATTTTCTTTTCGGCTTAGTCCCTTTATTAATCCAGGGTCACCACAGCAGAATGAACCACCAACTTATCCAGCACATGTTTTATGCAGCAGATGCCCTTCCAGCCACAACCCATCACTGGGAAACATCCATACACACTCACTGACTACAGACAATTTAGCCTTTCCAATTCACCTGTACCACATGTCTTTGGACTGTGGAGGAAACTAGAGCACCCGGAGGAAATGCAAATGAGAACATGCAAACTCCACACAGATATGCCAACTGACCCAGCCGAGGCTCAACCTTCTTGCTGTGAAGCGACAGCACTACCTACTGCGCCACTGCATCAAGGCTGTGGAATTCACTAACTAAAATCCAACATCATTTTAGCGTCACGATATGACATCCATCCAACATTAAAGGGCACATATGAGGAAAAATCTACTTTTCAAGCTGTTTGGACAGACATATGTGTAGGTATAGTGTATAGACCGTCATATTGGGGTGATATAAACACACCCAGTCCTTTTTTTTAAATTTAAGAAGAATAAAAACGGTGGACCAATTGGAGCGGTTTTCAGACCGACTGCAACTTGACATAGGAGTGCGGTCCCCCTGCCCACCGAATTGATTGACAGCTGCGTATTAACATGTCCCGGTAGTCACGTGTATAATCATGTCAACAAGACAGGATGTGCGCAAAGCAGCCGGGAATAAAATGTCTGTTCAGTTGCTAGGATCATCATCAAATGTGATCAAGAGTGAGTTTTACAAGTTTAAAATGTTTTAAAACAGAGCACGTGTGTAATGAAGTACAGCGATTAACTTCAGCTTTACTTTATCAGCACAGTCGCGTGTCAGAACAATTATGAAAGAAGACGCTTCAATCCCGTTTTGTGGACGTTAAATCAGGTTTATTTTGTACATTAACATAACAGACATAACTCACAGCAGTGGATATTAACCTGTATCCTGTCAAATTTGCGAGCAAAAAGAGTGCAAAGCTAAATGGGTGCTGTGTCTGTGTGTGCGTGTCTGTATCTGTGTGTGTGCGTGAAATTTGTAATGACATTGTGTGGGACTCATTATTGCAACTCCACAACAAATGCATCAAATACTCATTGGTAAAGTTCTTACAGTAGTATTTCTCACAAATGTTACGTGAGATCTGCTTCCTTCATGTCTGTTTGGTGTCTGACGCAGTCGAGGGAGGAGATTAAGACACACTAAAAGGCACGTCGAAACAGTGGGCGGGGAGGACTAGCCTTAAAGAAGCAGTACACCAAAACCACTACTTGATGCTAAAAGGTATAAAATAGAATCTTATAAAAGACATAATAAATTATCTGATGGGTGTTTTGAGTTGAAACTTTACAGCCATGTTCTGGAGACACAAAAAACTTATATTAAATCTGAAAAAAGGGGTAACCTAGGTGCCCTTTAAAGTCTAACATCAGTAGACGTTTATCTTTGGTTGGTTTTATGTTGTGTAATTACCTAAACACATTCATTAATTCATTCATTCATTTTCTTTTCGGCTTAATCCCTTTATTAATCATAGAGTCCCACCCACTTGGAGCTGACCAGCTCATTTGGAGCTGGCTCCGACCTCCATTTATACCCTTCTCCAAACTGTGAAACCTAACAGTGAAAATCACTAAATGAAATACTTTAACTTATAATTTTCTAAAAAGTAACTTAATGAATTAATGAAAAGGAGTAATTGTAACTCATAAGCTGATTATTTTTAGCAGAACTCAGGCAGAATGAGTTAAGAATTAATTAATTCTATTTTTGTGGTACTGTAACTATAATGCTAGAAGCAAAATCTAACCATTTGAGTATATACAGTATAGTTGTTTGGATTTGATTCATTCAATTAACCAAACTCATAATGATTTGATAACTGAACTTAAAATGTTTAAGTTACTATTACTCTAAATGTTTGATGATATCAACACAAATAATATATGTGCATATGACTCCGTGTATACAAGTACTCAAACCATTTGGTTTAAAAACCTAAATGGGTTGCCGGAATCGATTTTCTCAAACAGTTTGAGTTAACTTATCAGGTTTCACTGTGTACTTTTAAGGGGATTTTCTATTATCTTGCGATTGACTTAGATACTACAGTTCTCATTTGTGTTACTCTGTAAAAATAAAGCAACAAAAAATGTACAAAAAAGTTTATAGTATGTACTTTCCAAATGACTGGTTCATCTAATATGGATCTTACTGTAATACAAGGTATATAAAGGGGTTTTAAGTGCCCTGTTTAATAACTAAGCATTTTAGTAGAACATAGAAATAAAGCAGTGATAGTTTTGAATGAAATACAACAACACTGTAGATATGCCGATCAACAAATAAGCTACAGTCACATTGAAGATGTGGTGATCAAGAAACTACTATGTTCCTTCAAGTGCCTCTAAAAGAGCCTATATAGAACACAACAGCTCCTTCTACTAACCAGGATGGCCGAGAGGTTAAGGCGTTGGACTTAAGATCCAATGGACAAATGTCCTCGTGGGTTCGAACCCCACTCCTGGTAGTATGTTGCTGAAATTAAAAGTGACTGTTATTTCCTCAAAAAAAGTACACCTAAAAGAAATAAGCTTGTAGCATTAACCATTCTCAATGACAGGGTGGTTAAGACTTCTGCATATTTTTTGCAAGTAGGTATCGCTGCAGCAAGAAGACCTCCAAGTGGGAGGGATTTCTGCCACAAGTAGGCTGGGTTTATGGTTGATGTAGGTGTAGACGTTAATGAAACACAACAGGTTACTCTAAGGTTGGGTTAAGGGTTGGGGTAGGTGTAGATACCCATAAAACACAATAGGCTGGACTCTGTGTCTTGTACAAGACATTAAATATGTCTGCTTTCCTATATCTGCTTTCTACATGACTGTTTCATCCAAGATGGATCCTAATACAAGGTATACATATATAGTGTTTTAAGTGCCCTCTTTAAATAACAAGTGTTTCAGTAATAGTTTTGAATGAAATACAACAACAATGTAGGTGTGCTGATCAACAAATAGGCTACAGTCACACTGTAGCTGTGGTGATCAAGAAACTAATAGGTTCCTCCAAGTGCCTCTAAGGGAGCCTATATAGAACACAACAACTACTTCCACTAACCAGGATGGCCGAGAGGTTAAGGCGTTGGACTTAAGATCCAATGGACAAATGTCCTCGTGGGTTCGAACCCCACTCCTGGTAGTATGTTGCTGCAAATAAAAGTGAATGCTATTTCCTCAAAAAAAAAGAAAAGAAAAATATCTAAGTACACCTAAAAGTAATTAACCATCCTTAAAAATAGAATGACAGGGTGGTTAACCCTTCTGCTGATGAAAGCCGGGCAAATTTAAGATATATCGATTGTCTTATGGGTCAGTGTTGACCCAACAGCTATACCCTTATTATACCATAAAAACTACAGGACGACTCCAGCACTCCATCTCTGCAGGTACATTTATCCTAATCTATAGCCTTTACTTTAGTCAAAAGGAGCCTATAAGGAAAACGAAGGCACGTTCTTCTAACCAGGATGACCGAGTGGTTAAGGTGTTGGACTTAAGATCCAATGGACAAACATCCTCGTGGGTTCAAACCACACTTCTGGTAAACCTTTAAATGCAACAATATGATTACCAGCAAAAGAGTTTCCGAAAGTCCTGTTTGCACCTGCCAATCACATCCATCCATTTAAAACTGGTGGTACACCTACTGTACTCTTGCAAGTAGGTAAAGATGAACCTCGGAGACCTCCAAGTGGGAGGGATTACACCAGAAGTAGGCTGGGTTTAGAGTTGGTCTAGGTGTAGATGTAGATGAAACACAACAGAATACTGTGAGGTTGAGTTTAGGGTTGGGGTAGCTGTCAACATTCATACAACACAATAGGTTCGACTCTGTGTCATGTACAAGACATCAAATAAATGAAAACTCCAGTAGGTTTTTACAGTCCACTTGGAGCTGACCAGCCCATTTGGAGATTTTCTATGATCTTGAGATTGATTTAGAAGCTACTGTTAAAATTAGTGTTACTTTAATAATTGTGAAAATAAATGTAAAAGTAAATCGAAGTCATACAAGTAAACAGTTTATCCAAAACGTGTTGCCTTTTATACAGTACCTACTGTATATCTGCTTTCCATATGATTATTATCCAAGGGGCAACGCGGTGGCTCAGTGGTTAGCACTGTCACCTCACAGCAAGAAGTTCGCTGGTTCAAGTCCTGCCTGGATCAGTTGGCGTTTCTCTGTGGAGTTTGCATGTGTTTGCTCCAGTGTTTGCTCCAGTTTCTCTGTAGTGTATGTTTGTGCATGGATGTTTCCCAGTACTGGGTTGCAGCTGGAAGGGCATCTGCTGTGTACAACATATGCTGGATAAGTTGTCGGTTCATTCCACTGTGAATAAATGGACTATGCTGAAGGAAAATGAATGAATGAATGTTTCATCCAAGATGGATCCTAATACAACGTATACATAATGTTTTTTTAAGTGGCCTGTTTAATTAACAAGTGTTTTAGTAAGACATTGTGATAGTTTTAAATGAAATACAACAACAATGTAGGTGTGGTGATCAACAAATACAGTCACACTGTAGCTGTGGTGATCAAGAAACTACTAGGCTGTGTGCCTCTGAAGGAGCCTATTAAAAAACAAAAGCATCTGACTCTAACCAGGATGGCCGAGAGGTTAAGGCGTTGGACTTAAGATCCAATGGACAAATGTCCACGTGGGTTCGAACCCCACTCCTGGTAGTATATTGCTGCTATTAAAAGTGACTGTTATTTCCTCAAAAAAGAATAATATCTAAGTACACCTAAAAGAAATAAGCTTGTAGCATTAACCATCCTTAAATATAGAATGACAGGGTGGTTAACCCTTCTGCTGATGAAAGCCGGGCACATTTAAGATATAATGATTGTCTTATAGATCAGTGTTGACCCGAAACTATACCCTTATTATACCATAAAACCTACAGGAGGACTCCAGCACTCCGTCTCTGCAGGCACATTTATTTGAATATATATCCTTTACTTAAGTTAAAAGGAGCCTATAAGGAAAACGAAGGCACGTTCTACTAACCAGGATGACCAAGTGGTTAAGGCGTTGGACTTAAGATCCAATGGACAAATGTCCTCGTAGGTTCAAACCACACTTCTGGTAAACCTTTGAATGCAACAACATGATTAACCGGTAAAAGACTTCCCGAAAGTCGTGCTTATATCTGCCAATCACGTCCATCCATTTAAAACTGGTGGTACACCTACTGTACTCTTGCAAGTAGGTAAAGATGAACCTCGGAGACCTCCAAGTGGGAGGGATTACACCAAAAGTAGGCTTGGTTTAGAGTTGGTCTAGGTGTAGATGTAGATGAAACACAACAGAATACTGTGAGGTTGAGTTTAGGGTTGGGGTAGCTGTCAACATTCATACAACACAATAGGTTCGACTCTGTGTCATGTACAAGACATCAAATAAGTGAAAACTCCAGGAGGTTTGTACAGCTCACTTGGAGCTGACCAGCCCATTTGGAGATTTTCTATGATCTTGAGATTGATTTAGAAGCTACTGTTAAAATTAGTGTTACTTTAATAATTGTGAAAATAAATGTAAAAGTAAATCAAAGTCATAAAAGTAAACAGTTTATCCAAAACGTGTTGCCTTTTATACAGTACCTACTGTATATCTGCTTTCCACATGATTATTATCCAAGGGGCAACGCGGTGGCTCAGTGGTTAGCACTGTCACCTCACAGCAAGAAGTTCGCTGGTTCAAGTCCTGGCTGGATCAGTTACCGTTTCTCTGTGGAGTCTGCAAGTGTTTGCTCCAGTTTCTCTGTAGTGTATGTTTGTGCATGGATGTTTCGCAGTACTGGGTTGCAGCTGGAAGGGCATCTGTTGTGTAAAACATTTGCTGGATAAGTTGTTGGTTCATTCCACTGTGGCGACCCCTGATGAATAAAGGGACTATGCTGAAGGAAAATGAATGAATGTTTCATCCAAGATGGATCCTAATACAAGGTATACATAATGTTTTTATGTGCCCTGTTTAATTAACAAGTGTTTTAGTAAGACATTGTGATAGTTTTGAATGACCTACATTCAATGTACAACAATGTAGGTGTGGTGATCAACAAATACAGTCGCACTGTAGCTATGGTGATGAAGAAACTAATAGGTTAAGTGCCTTTGAAGGAGCCTTTTAAAACACAAAAGCATAACCTGTCTCTAACCAGGATGGCCGAGAGGTTAAGGCGTTGGACTTAAGATCCAATGGACAAATGTCCTCGTGGGTTCGAACCCCACTCCTGGTAGTATGTTGCTGAAATTAAAAGTGACTGTTATTTCCTCAAAAAAAAAATCTAAGTACACCTAAAAGAACTACGGTTGTAGTATTACCCATCCTTAAAAACAGGATGACAGGGTGGTTTTAACTCAACAGACGGGTTTTCTGTTGAGATAGGGGTCAAAAAAGATCCCTTCATCATCATAACAGCAGAAATAAAACTCTAAATTATTTTTATTTTAAGTTTGAAGGCTTCTTCTAAAATGAACCCAACATTAGTATAAAAATGAACCGTTTTCTATTTTCTTGAAGGCTGTACATATTTAAGATCCAATGATTGTCTTACGGGTCAATGTTGATCCACCGGCTATACCATTTTTACACCATAAAAACTACAGAAGGACTCCAGCACTCTGCACATTTAGCATTTGAAAAATTATTCAAATACCATTTACTTTAGTCAAAAAGCCTATAAAGAAAACAAAAGCGCCTACTGCTTACCAGGATGGCTGAGAGGTTAAGCTGTTGGACTTTAGATCCATGCACAAATGTTCTTGTGGATTTGAAGCACACTCCTGGTAGGTTGTTGCTGCACTTAAAAGTGACTGTTTCCTGAAAAAAAAGAGATCATTTTACACCACTAAATCTACAGGAGCACACCTGCACTCCATGTACATTCTTCATTATTTACTTCAGTCAAAAACGAGTGATGCCCACTGATTAAACATTGATAAAATACTGCACACTGACGAGGAAAAACCTGGACATTCACAGAGTTTGCGTTGAAGATGAGATTATTTCTTTGTGCAAAATAGATCTGAGAATTGGAGTAGACAAGGGTCAAGAAATACAGATTTCTAAGACCACATAAGGGTAAGGGTGTTGACATTAAAGTCTGACAAAAAAAAAAAAATGTCCTTGTCAGTTGACTCCTTATGGACTTATGAAACCTTGAGATGTTTAGGCAAGCCTACAAATCAGTGTTTCTCACACAGAAGACAGAATACTAGAAGGAAATCACATCAAATATTCACATGCCAGTGTGCCGAGGTCATTTTAATAACCAGATGTTTGTTTTTCCTCAGAAACCTCTTACCCTGCCCTCCCATGTGTACAATGGCTGTGTGTTTCTGACAAAATGGGTCTCGTCTCACATGAGCACTCCATTCTATGAGTGCTAATAAGAAGCATGTCAGTAGGGACGCCTGCTGTTTCGGAAAGTGAGAGGAAGTGAGTCTGGTGACTGACAGGTTGTATATAGATGCTATCCACACCTTCGAGCACACAGAGTAAGAGCTGATCCCTCCGTCGCTATGGCAGCCCTGCAATATTAAACCAGCAGAAACCATGGTTACTGACTTATGTGTGCTTTCCATCCCTGCAAGACTGGAGCCGATTTAATGAATGCACTCTTTTTGCTGCTTTACAATACATTCAGAAGCAATTTCAAGTGATATGCACATAATAAAATATGCATGGACTTTTCTTAAATATGTAGTAGATCACTTTTTATTTAAGTCAGACATATTATTTGCAGTGATTTGCACACAATAAAATATGGATGGACTTTTCTTCAAAGTATTCATAGCGCTTCACTTTTTCCACATTTTTCAGCCTTATTACAAAATGGATTCAATTAATTTGTTTCCTCAACATTCTACACACAATACCCCATAATGACAATGTGAAAAAAGATTTTTGGAAATTGTTGCAAATTTATTAAAAATAAGAAACCTGAAAAATCACATGTACAGAAATATTCGTTGTCCGTGAAGCTCTAAATTGAGCTCAAGCACATTCTGTTTCCACTGATCATTCTTGAGATGTTTCAGCAGCTTAACTGGAGTTCACCTGTGGTAAATTCAGTTGATTGGACATGATTTGAAAAGGCATACACCTGTCTATATAAGGTCCCAGAGTTGACAGTGCATGTCAAAGCACAAACCAAGCATGAAGACAAAGGAATTGTCTGTAGACCTCCGAGACAGGATTGTCTCAAGGCACAAGGCTGGGGAAGGTCACAGAAACATTTCTGCTGCTCTGAAAGTTCCAATGAGCACAGTGGCCTCCTTCATCCGTAAGTAAAAGATGTTTGGAACCACCAGGACTCTTCCCAGAGCTGGCCGGCCATCTAAGCTGAGCGATCAGGGGAGAAGGGCCTCAGTCAGGGAGGGGATCAATAACCCGATGGTCCCTCTGTCTGAGCTTAAGCGTTCTTCTGTGAAGAGAGAAGAACCTTACAGAAGGACAACCATCTGTTCAGCAATCCACCAATAAGGCCTGTATGGTAGAGTGGCCAGACAGAAGCCACTCCCTGCCTGGAATTAGCCAAAAGGCATCTGAAGGACTCTAAGACCATAAGAAACTAAATTCTCTGGTCTGATGAGACTGAAATTGAACTCTTAGGAGTGAATGCCAGGCGTTAAGTTTGAAAAAAGCCAGGCAGCACTCATCACCAGACTAATACTATCTCTACAGTGACGCATGGTGGTGGCAGCATCATGCTGTGGGGATGTTTTTCAGCAGCAGGAACTGGAAGACTAGTCAGGATAGAGGGAAAGATGAATGCAGCAATGTACAGAGACATCCTGAATGGAAACCTGCTTCAGAGTGCTCTTGACCTCAGACTGGGGCGACGGTTCATCTTCCAGCAGGATAATGACCCAAAGCACACCGCCAAAATATCAATGGAGTGGCTTCACAACAACAGTGTCCTTGAGTCTTTGAATGTCCTAAATCCTATTGAACATTTCTAGAGAGATCTGAAAATGACTGTACACTATCGCTTCCCATCCAACCTGATAGAGCTTGAGAGGTATTGTAAAGAGGAATGGGCAAAAATTCCCAAAGACAGGTGTGCCAAGCTTGTGGCATCATATTCAAAAAGACTTGAGCCTGTAATTGCTGCCAAAGGTGCATCAACAAAGTATTGAGCAGATTGTCTTTCATTATTGTAATGTGTTGTACACATTTCCACAATTTGTAACTTTGCAAGCAATATCAGAATTTCTGACATTATATAATGAGTGGGGGACAGGGGGCATGGACAATGTGAGAGGGCATCATACAACGTAGGATCACCTGGAAAAACATCATGGAGCCACACTTCAAGCACATCCGATTCCTCATCCAGGCTGTGTACAATACACTAGCAAGTCCAGCAAACCTTCACGTGTGGGGTTAGATTGAGACTCCAGCAACCCAGTTATGCACTAGTAGGGGATCATTACAACACCTATTGAGCAGCTTTCCAAAGGTGGTGGCAGAAAGCATATGCAATGAAATAATCTCTTGTAGGTACCATCTTGCTCAGAAAAGGAGGATTGACTTTGTGAAAGCTGGGGCGAAACTCTGCCAACTGCAAAGGTTGGCCTCCTTCATTCAGCCCCTGACTGCCCCCTGTAGTTGCAAGTCGACCTCGGGGAGCAGCTAAAGTTCCCACAGCACATAGGTTACAACATCAATCCGACCAGACAACCTTATAATTTCTGAGGCAACAAGACAGTTGATTATGCTTGAACTTACAGTGCCCTGGTAAGAGTAGATGGAAGAGGCAAATGAACGTTACTGCTAGTAGGGAAGTGCCGGGAAGGGGGCTGGAAGACCCACTGTGAGCCAATAGAGGTGGGTTTGCAGGGCGTTCACTCTGTCTTCAACAAATTAAGCCTAGCAGTAGCAGCTAAGAAGAGGGCCATTAAGTCCGTTTGTGAAGCTGCAGAGAAAGCCACAAGATGGCTATGGATAAATAGAGCTGATCTGTGGGTGATGGCTACTGGGATGCAAGCTGGGGTCTGATCAACCTCAGCTGGGTCACCCGGGCGAGGAGGTCTGATTTTGAAACACCCGAAACACTCAGTGACCCCAGGATACATCACTGATGATGTGTCCCAGTGCATCTAGATGATGTATTTGGTACACAGTGGCATAAAAGGGTCTTAAAATTATCATCAGGCTCTAACCAGGATGGCTGAGAGGCGTTGGACTTAAGATCCATTGGACACATGTCCTTCTGGGTTTAATCCCCACTCCTTATAAATCAATGAAAGTTTTAAATGAAGTTATGATACGCAGCTGTTATGCTATCAGTAAACTAGTATCTAACAGCTGTTCCTAAGTGCAAAGGCTTTTGAAAATCATAAAGTAACCAGGATTGTCAAGTGGATAAGACTCCCCCCACATTCCAAGAGAGCGGTTTATTCCACTGTGGCAACACCTGATTAATAAAGGGACTAAACTGAAAATGAATGAATGAATAGTTTTTTCTGTTGAACACAAAAAAAGGTATATTGAAAAATGTTGGAAACTTGTAACTATTGACTTCCATAGTATTTTGAAGCATACCATATTGATGCCAATAGTTACAGGTGTACAACATTTTTCAAAATGTCTTCTTTTGTGTTCAACAGAAGAATGAAACTCAAAGGTTTGGAACCAATTGAGGGAGATTAAACAGTGAGTTAATTTTTATTTCGGGTGAACTATCCCTTTAGGTAGAATAAAAAATGTTGTTTGGCAAGAAGATTCTTTTAAGTGTGTTAGAAGTAAAAAAATGAATAAAAATAGGGATCACCTTAGATGGTTCAGATGGTGTAGTAACAGCAGTGACCACAAGGGACTAACTGAGCTATGAACTGAGATAAACCTGAACCCATTGACACTGAAACACATTGCCAAAACAATTTTCCTTTCTTACCAACCAGGATGGCCGAGTGGTTAAGGCGTTGGACTTAAGATCCAATGGATGAATGTCCTCGTGGGTTCAAACCCCACTCCTGGTAGTTTGTTGCTGCACTTAAAAAGGTTGTAACTGATATTTCCCATCAGTTATTCTGGAGAATGTGTAAATAGAAACAATAAGGTTGTAGTGTTACCCAACCTTAAGCCACTGACACTGAAACACATTAAAAATATATGTTTAATTATTGTTTTAAAGTACTAAATGCATTTGATTCAGATATATCAAATGTCTGATTTGTGAACAAAGCCATCGCATCCGGATGCAAAATTATTCCCCATGTTTTCATTTCTAGCAAGCATATTGTAAAATCATACAGCAGTTTGTTGCCAGGCAATAGCTCTGAGTGGCATGTCATTACAGCTCAAACGGATGGTTTTAACAGTGTCTAGATAATAAGGCACATTTATTTTTCCTCTGCCTTACCTGCCCACCTATTCTGAGAAAAACCTTGCGATTTAAATGCATTACAAATACATTTGCACACCTTTTATCAACCAATTAGTGACATTTTGCATTTTAATTCTCTTTAACTCTGTTCATTGTTTGGAATAAGATCATATCCTTATTTGAAGACATATGAAATGATTGTCCTTAGGGTTTAAACCCTGGGCTTTTGTATTACTTCTTTTTTTGAAACCCAGGTTGGCACCAGGCAAACTCTGCAGATCAAAATAGCAAATTCCCTTCTGCATTGTGCAGCATGTAAATATTGCATAACATGCTAAATTATCGAAATATGAAATCAAACATGTCTGCATACTATATTAAACTAGACTTTCTTAGCATTTCCAATTTTCTCAAAGAATACTCATGGACTAACTATATTTGTCAAAATCATACAATGCAATGACCTCAACAGGTATATGATTTGCAGTAACTTCTGTTTTCCTTCTGTTTTTTGTTTCACCAGCTTCCTCTTTTTTGTGCCCAGACACATCTGCCCCATCACTGAGCCCCAAATATAAACTCTGGTTGTGGCTGGATTGCAGTGGAGCATGCCCTGTTTGGGGAATCACCAATAAAGTTGACTTCCCTTTGGTTGTGTGATGGTGAACAGCAGGACAGGCCTGGTTTTTCTCACCCTGCCTTCCTATCTGACAACAAATAAACAGCCAGAGGTCTTTAATGTGCCATACAGATGACACCTCCGATCTCTCCCTTCACAAAGACTTCAGGAAGCTTTGGGTGTCAAGACAAATATTATGGCAGTGGAGCTTCATTTGGCGTGTGTCTGAGGCTTGAGTCTTTCCTTCAAACCCGAGCGCGAGCTGAAGGAAGAGTGTGGAGGTGAAAACACAAAGAGGAGCCATCTGTCTGCTGGAGAACTCTACATTTGGTCAGACGGGCACTTCAATGAAGAGCCATAATTCAATATTTCACAATTTAGTATTCAGCTTCAAATGGAATGTAAAAGGCTTAAATAATTATGATGTAATAAATGCAAGGTTGCACATAATTTATTCATATTATCTCAACACAAATTGATTAAGCGCTAACGTAATACATATAAGTAGGGGCAACGCAGTGGAGCAGTAGGTAGTGCTGTTGCCTCACAGCAAGAAGGTTGCTGGTTCGAGCCTCGGCTGGGTCAGTTGGCGTTTCTGTGTGGAGTTTGCATGTTCTCCCTGCATTTGCGTGGGTTTCCCCCACAGTCTAAAGACATGTGGTACAGGTGAATTGGGTAAGCTAAATTGTCCATAGTGTGTGTGTGTGTGTGTGAATAAGTATGTATGTGTTTCCCAGAGATGGGTTGCAGCTGGAAGGGCATTCGCTGCATAAAACAAATGCTGGATAAGTTGGTGGTTCATTCTGCTGTGGCGACCCCAGGTTAATAAAGGGAAGAAGCCGAAAAGAAAATGAATGAATCCATATAAGTAGACTGAACATAAAAAAATTTCCCGCCCCCAAAAAAAATCACCAGAATTGAGTTGTTTAAGCTTATTTTAAATAAGTAGTTTGAACACGCAGCAAAACAATTTTTTGTGTGTGTGTAGATTAACTACACAGCAGGCACACAACGTCATAAAACATTAATATTAGGTTAGATTATGGTCGTGATGTCAGGTAACCAAAATTCTATGTCTAGCCAGCATCTAAGGACAACGTTATTTTAATGTCCAATAATGACGTCAAATGACATTGACATTTGATGATTTTAGGTTGTTGGAAAGTGACAAAAATCTAACGTCGAGCCAACATCTTAAACCCACATCATATTGAGGACAAATACTGACACTTATTTGTCAAGTATGGCAACCAAAATCCAACATCTGATAGACGTCATAGTGGTAACGTCCACACAACATCAAGCTATAACATCATTAGACATAATTTGGTTGACTTTAGGTTGTGTTGGAAAGTGACCAAAATCCAATGTCGTGCCAACATCTAAAACAAACGTCATATTGATGTCAAATACTGACATTTATTCATCAGGTTTGGGAACCAAAATCCAATGTCTGATAGACGTCATAGTGATAACGTCCACACAACGTCAAGCTGTAACATCTTTAGATGTTTATATTTGGTTGATTTTAGGTTAGACTTTGGACACTGACGTCGGCCTAATGTTGGGTTCTGACATTAACCCGATTTTCATTTCCAAACAAAATACAACATCTCCACGATGTTGGGGTACAATGTCTATCTGACATAATGTTGACGTCTTGTGCCTGCTGGGTAGTACGGTGGCCAAGAGAGCTTAACCTGCTGCAACCTAAGAAAACACATGCAAAATACAAAAGATGCCAGCAAACTAAGAGAAGATTTTGATCCGTTTGACAGCATACGTGCTGAAAAATCCTCACAATGCATACAAATAAAAAATACCCACTGCATTTTCCCACAATACAAACAAATTACAAAAATGAGCTGCATTTTCTCACAAAAGCCTAAAACATGACGGACGGTGCTGTGCCATGACTATTGCTCAGTGAAGATGTAGGTGATCTTTGAAAGGTAAGTTTCTTGGTTTGTTTATTTTAACATCCTGATTCCTTTGTATTTAGTATTTTATTAGCCTAGATAACCATAACCTAAATAGCTGGGTCTGTCACATTTTAGGGTCCCCTTGAAACATTTCCATTGTGTTCCATGATATTTAAAAGTGTGAGAAATTGCAGGCATTTTCATAATTTGTTTGTGTTGTGGGAAAATGCAGCACATTTCTTTAAAACGTGTTTGAGCTTTGAGGATTTTCAGCACGTATGCTGTCAAACAGATCAAGATCTTTTCTCAATTTGCTGATGTTTTTTGTAATTGTATGTGTTTTCTTAAATTGCAGCATGTTAAGCTCACTCGGCCACAGTAGGGTAGGCATGTTAGGTAACAGTGATTTGTTCTGTAGCAAATCAGGAAAATAAAATGTTTCTGTTTCTGTTTATTAGGAGGCTAATAATATTGAAGTAAAATTTTTAAAAAAATTAAGAACTGCTTTTATTCCAACCAAATTAAAAGAAATAAGATTTTGTCCAGAAGTTACAATATTATAAGAAATACTGTGAAAATTTCCTTGCTCCGTTAAACCACTTAGGAAATAATTGAAAAATATATTTTTTTAAATGTACAGGAGGGCTAATAATTTAGCTTTTAACTTTGAATTTAAATTCAGTTTAATACCATGTCCGAACAATTAAATTTAAATCGATATATAATTTTAATCTATTATGAACTAACTATAAAATTGGTAGATAGTCTGGTAATCTGCTAACTAAACACACAACTAAATGTTTATGTAAGTTTCAAGCAGGGGCGTCGCTAGACCCAATTCACTGGGGCACGTGCCCCAGTAAAAATCTCCAGTGCCCCAGTAAATGCATTGAGATATGATTTACTCCATATGCAAGTGTATTTATTAAGAGTAATTCTGAAATAAAGACGTTATTCTCTATGTGCAACCGAACCAACGCAGGTAAAAGCAATGTAATCAAAAAGCAAACTGACGCATCTCCGTGTGTGCGCAGAGAACCCGCCCGCCTCTCGCACGCGCTGCTCTTCTGCTGGTGTGAGTCCCGGTAGTTAACATGCGCGCCAAAAAAGCAGGCTACCTGCTTGTTATGCACCGCTCATGCGTTGTAAAGCCGGCGTAACGGCCTTTTTTGTTTTGCAAGTGGACAAAACTAAAGTTTAAACAATATGACGGTGATCTTACTAAGCATGCCTCCTGATAGATTTATTTTGTATGAAGCAAAAAGGAGGGATGAGGAGTCAGGGGGGTAAAGACTTAATAAACCTAATTATCTGCCATGTGTCAAGTCTACAACAGATAATCCTATAACACATCTTTTTTGTATTTTATTGAATTGTCTATAGAATTTCATTAAAATGAAATTTATATTTATGCAAAAGATTTCTTAAATGATCTTAGCATATCACTCCAGTTGTCTT
This sequence comes from Danio aesculapii, assembly GCF_903798145.1. Classification (NCBI taxonomy): domain Eukaryota; kingdom Metazoa; phylum Chordata; class Actinopteri; order Cypriniformes; family Danionidae; genus Danio; species Danio aesculapii. Next base: position 42,194,359 of record NC_079451.1, on the reverse strand, counting down.
AACATTGTTTTCCAGTTATTTAAGATTATTTAGAAGAATAATTGTATAATAATAAGAATACTTTTATTTATAATAAGTATAATATATTTATTATATATTTATTATATATATATGGGGGAAGGGGGTGTGTGCCCCAGTAGAGCTTTATGTCTAGCAACGCCCCTGGTTTCAAGAAAGCATGACTTTAAGGTGGGTTCATTTGATTTGAGCCAGTAAACAATCATCTAGTAACCATGCTGACCTCCAGAGTAACCAACTTGCAATACACTAACAACCGCTCTAGAAATCACTTGGTTATGCCAAGTCAACTGTCTGCAACAATCCAGAATCATGGGTAATTTTGCATTAAAAAACACCTCTTATACTTTCTATAGTTTTAAATTTGCCCCAAAAATGATGCATCAATTGCCACTTGGGGATAAAGCAAACTAAATAAATACAATACAATAAAGCACATCAAATAATAAAGTGATTTTGCAATGCCTTTCTTCACCAACTGTATACAGAAATTTCAGTCATTTCATATAAACTTCAAATGCGAATCTCATGCAAATCCACATTTTTACAATCCCGTCTATAGCAAGCAATGCTTTACAATGCAAATACATTTGAGCAATACCATTCACCCACAACAATTCCTCAGTGTTGTTATGCAGAAGAGGTCTATTCTTTTCTTTATCTAGCCAGCAGGTATATCTTCAAACCTGATTAACACCTTGACCAATTATGGGGATAAATTTGCCAAAACATTTGCCTCCCCACAAGGCGCTGTGAAATGAGATCACACCCAAACTAATTATAAACAAGTCCCCCAAGTGCCCTAATCAGATATCGGCTCGGCAGCACACTTCATCTTGCGCAGGAAATGGAATTAATCTATAAGGATCTCCATGACTCAGACTTCATTAGACTGCGCCATGCTTTTCCAGTCTCCGAAATTAGACCTGTCATTTAAACCGAGACCTACGTTTATTAGGAGCCAGCCTGTCTCATCAGTGCAATTGAAAAAACATGGTCTGCAGGACTCTGAGAAAAGCATCAGATCCGCTGCCATTGGCCTGGGAGACAGACGCGGAGCCGGGAAAGAGAGGATTAGCATGTGGCGTAGTCTCTGACCACCTCATTTCCTTCCCCGGAGCGATCTCTGTCTTCATCTCTCGCCTGAAGCTACAGCATACGCATGCTATCGCTTGCCATCTTTATGTCTCTGTGTGTCAGAGCTTTGTATTTCCCACAATACTCCACCCTACACTGTCAAAAAATGTTGGATTCCACACTAGTCCTTCATGTTGTCCCAATACAAATCGATTAAGTTTACTTTATTGTTTTTACAAATTTAAGTGGAGTGAACATAAAACCAGGGCCGCTTCTGGCCAAAAAGGTGCCCTAAGCAACATTTTACTGTGGTGCCACAGAGGAACAAAAACACACAAACATATGTATTTGAACTTGTATATATATATATATATATACAGTTGAAGTCAGAATTATTAGCCCCATTGAATTATTAGCCCTCCTGTTTATTTTTTCCCCAATTTCTGTTTAACGGAGAGAAGATTTTTTTCAACACATTTCTAAACATAATAGTTTTAATAACCCATTTCTAATAACTGATTTATTTTATCTTTGCCATGATGACAGTAAATAATATTTGACTAGATATTTTTCAAGACACCTCTATACAGCTTAAGAGACATTTAAAGGCTTAAGTAGGTTCATTAGGTTAACTAGGCAGGTTAGGGTAATTAGGCAAGTTACGATGGTTTGTTTTGTAGACTATCGAAAAAAATATACCTCAAAGGGGCTAATAATTTTGACCTTAAAATGGTTCATAAAAAATTAAAAACTGCTTTTATTCTAGCCAAAATAAAACAATTAAGACTTTCTCGAGAAGAAAAAATATTATCAGACATACTGTGGAAATTTTCTTGCTCTGTTAAACATAATTTGGGGGAAAATAAAAAATAAAAATTTAAAGGGGGGCTAATAATTCTGACTTCAACTGTATATGCATATAAACACTCAAAATTATACTAAAACATTCAACTATTTACATTATAAAATAATAGTTTACAAAATAAACACGGACATGGGTTCTGCAGAAGCATTCCTAATTTCAAACATTTATAAAAGGTAAGGAATAAAATTTTCTCTGTACCTGTAGAAATGGACAGTCCTCAATGCTGCATCCTGTGTCTGTACCAGCTGCTGGTGCCTCTGGAGCAGTGCCACCTCATCTTCTTTTGTGACAAATTTCAGCATTTAACCTCCATGTACAATACAGAAGAAATTAGTCATTTAAAGAAAAACTCATGACACACCATTAAGACAATGGGCTAGTCAAGCACTCTTCATAATGTTTACAAACTACAACCAAAATGAGGATTCAACTTGCACTATAATCTATGGTGACAAAAACTGAGCTTTACTGTCATTATAAATCAAAGACAATTGTCTTTTTAAGAGTTAATGAGTGTACTTTTCAGAAATAAATAATCATTTTATGGCCTGCGGCTTAGTTATTTCACTCATTTTATATTATTGATCTTTCAGAAAACACATAATATTAGTCAGTTTTGTTATTTTAAATGTACAAAAAATAAAAATGTAAAGACAAAAGAGACTTTATTGTCATTGCAGCGATACAACGAAATTAACTTGGCAGCAGAGAGAACAGCAGCAAAAAGAAATGTAGAAATAGACAAAACAAATAAAGATAACTGCACTGAATTATAATAAATAATACATACAGTGAAATAATTGGGCAGTGCATGTGTATGTAGCTGCTGCGCAAACATAATTGTGGCGAAGTTAAACATTAGCCTCACTAATTTACTTAAAGAACCAAAAATATAATGTTTTCCAGGTTTATGGACATAAGTTACCTGAAAGTGCACAGGATTCATCTTGTACTCTTTTTCCTCTTCTCGGCTCCAGACTGCTGTTGTCTTTTCTCAGGCAAAGAGTTGCAACTTGCATCAATTATAATCATATATACTGCTAGCAGCCGCAAACACAAGTGGGCCGGCTGTGGGCACGGAAAAAATGACATCACATGTTTTTTGCGTTCGCCATAAAATGCATTTTTAAAAATGTATTTATTAACATCATCTTAATATATTTTTATTTTATTTTATTTCGTTTTTGTTAATATTACTAAATGAATATTCATTTTCTTTTTGAGAAACCGAGATGGTGGCCCCCTCCAGAGTTGGTGCCCTACGCAACCTGCGTACTCAGCGTATAGGGAGCGGCGGGACCGCATAAAACAATTATGTTGTACCATCAAAAAACTGAAGAATTGTATTGATTCAGCTCATTTTAAATAAATAATTTGAACAAGCAGCCAAAATTCTTTTTTGAGTGTACACTGTAAAAAATATCCGTAAAATAACTATTTTTTGTATCTTGTGACTCATGTTTTTATTATTATTATTATTATTAGTAGTAGTAGTAGTAGTAGTAGTAGTAAAAAAATGACATTTTTAATAGTTTGATGTGATTTATTGTCTGCTTTGGTGTTGTATATTACGTTAAAAAACCTGGTAATAAAGTGCCAGTACTTTTTTCTTTTTATTATTATTATTATTTATTTATTTACATTTTTGAATTGCATTGTGGGACTTTAGTCTTTCCTCCAACAACTTTTGATGTTGTAATGTTTGAAAAAAGAGCTTTTATGGACAATTTCAATAGTTTGATGTGATTTATTGTCTGCTTTGGTGTTGTATATTTGATTCTCTCTATATCATTTATTATGAAATATATTGCTTCAAACCGCTGATAAAATGCAGAGTTGAATTTTCAGCGTCAAAAGTCGACAGAGCTAAGATCAACGTCCCACAATGCAATTCACAACCGTAAATAAACAGAAATAAAATAGTAAATCATGAAATATGGGACCTGTTAATTAACACATTTTTTTTTACAGTATACACCGTTTAAAAAATACCCATAAAAACATGAATATTCTGGTAGCTGGGAATCCAATAAGACAATATAAAATACGAAAAATTGCCGTCCTGTAAAAATACAGTCAATTTCTTATATTCTTATATTAAATTTATTATATTTTATATTCAAAAACTTATACACTGAAAAAAAAATGCATTGGATTTACTATATCTTTTTTAGGTGACTGATCGCAAACAATTTATACGGGATGAATTTAAACAAAAAAATTAATTTAGTAGTGTTCAACTTAATTTATTCGTGTACATTAAGCCCAAATAAATTATTTGCAATAAGTTGCTTTAAAAAATGTAGAAAATCCAATATATCATTTTTTCAGTGTAACTGTACTTTTATTTAATATATTTTGTAATTCCTTCCTTGTAAGTGTTTAATAAAGGATATTTATCTGTGTGAAAACATTAATTACACATAAGACGAAACACCTCACTAATACAAAGTAATACCAAAAATGTCCATTAGAGAAAAAGTTTAGGGAACACTTTAGTTTAGGTCATAATTCATGCTATTTACTGCAGGCGTATTACTTGCCTATTATTAAGATATTAACTGTATATTGGTAGCTATAGAGTATGATCTTATTCTGCATCTCTAATGCTACCCAAAACCTAAACACTACCTTACTAACTACTAATAAACAGCTAATTAGTAGTTTATTAAACTAGTAGTGTTAGTTAATGGTTTTGTTGATACTGTGAACCTAAACTTAAGTGTTTTTTATTTGAAAAAATACAGATTTAATGCTGTTAACAGAATTAATATAATAACATCAACAGTATAAAAATAGTTAAGGAGTTATTTTGTTTTTACATGAATTATAAGAGGTCGATGTATGACGTCTGAACACACTGAACTCTCGTCCTGGCTAACGGCCAGTTTGAGGATGATTTACGGTAGGAGGCTTCATTTCTTCTTACTCAGTAAGTATTTTGAGGCACAAGGCAAACTTGATAATACCATTAATCATCATGTGTTGTGTAAGCCGCTGGTTTTGGTAAAGGCCAAATAGAGACATGTATATGAGCTCTAGAGATCAGAATAGCACACTTCCTTTTGCAGTTTGCAGCATGTATATTTTGCATAGCGTGCAACATTATGGAAGTACTGTATGAAATCAAAGATGGGTACGTAGAGCTATTGTACAGTATCAAACTGGAATTTATTAACATTTCTATTCTCATGGAATGACCTACTATATTTGCCAAATGTGTGAAGTATACAAAAAACACTGCACATTTATAACAAGGCAATACACTTAATTGGAAGTTATGTGATTTGCAGAGTTCTTCTGGTCTTATTATCGTATTATCATTCATTCGGCTAGTCCCTATTTAAATCAGGGGTCGTCACAGCGGAATGAACCACCAACTTATCCAGCATATGTTTTACACAGCGGATGCCCTTCCAGCTACAACCCAGTACACACTCCATACACACTTATTCACACACATACACTACGGAAAATTTCTCTTACCAATTCACAGCGCATGTCTTTGGAGGAAAAACAGGTTTACTCGAACTTTTCGCTTTTAAGTAAACAGGTTAACTTACTTTTAATAGGATAAAGTAACTAATCATTTTTTTTTGATGCAAAGCTGAATCAGTTTAATTTTAGTATCATTACTACAGTCTCAAGTGTCACATGATACAAATCTGAATTCATATTAATATGCTGATTTGCTTTACAAGAAACATTTAATATGATCAAAAAATAAGAACAAATTTATATTTTTTCATTAATTTATTTTCATTCAGCTCAGTCCCTTATTTAGAGGTCGCCACAGCGGAATGAACCTCCAACTATTCCAGCATGTTTTACACAGCAGATGCCCTTCCAGCCGCAACCCAGTACTGGAAATATGTTTTTTGTAAATCCAATATATATATATTTTTCAGAACTCTTTGATAAATAAAAGGTTTTGTTTGAATGTTTGTAAGTGTAAACTGCATTTAATTGAACGCAACATTTTATGGACAAATACTTCACCAGTGACTCGCTCAGCTCATGTTTCGCAAATAAGGCCTATAGCCGGTGTAATTTATTTTCGGGAGGCTTTTGGAAATGCATATCCCTGCTCAATCTCTGAACCCTGTGGCCTGAGACGGAGGGGAACTCACGAAATATGAATTAGATTGATGGATTTAAAATTACAGGGATTAGGTGCAAATAAGAAACCTCGCATGGTCTGCTTTAGCTTCCCCCAGTCTGTTAAATCACTTGAATTAGTCTCTATTGACGTCCGTTTAGCCTGTTTCATGCTGTGGAAAAAGCATGCTTGACTTGCAGCGTGCCATGCAGCAGTGGGTACAACAAATTAAGACCGGCTTCCTCTCCCAGTCAGCCCACTTTCCCAACATGAGGCTTTTCCGTGCTGGAAAACTGCTTGGTCAGCTCTAATGTTGTAAATAGACCTGTGGCTCTGAGAAGACAAAAGTATATTTATTTTTTGTATCTGTCCCTAATAGAAGTATTTGTATTTTAGGAAAATTTACTATTACTTCACTACATTCCTAAACAAAATATTGTACTTCTTTTTACACTACATTTCCTGAATGAAGCCAAGTAGAGAGGTATTTTGAAGGGGAGAAATGGTGACCTGCTTAGAGACGATATATGAGTGTTTAAATCATGAACAAGCTGAATTTGATCAGCTACTGTATCCTGTTCAATTAGTTCACAAACTGAGGAATGAATGTGAATTGAACCCACATCTGTTCATAAGTGAACAGCTCACTGATATAGCTCAAATAATCTGTTCAGAGTGAGTCTCCAGTAAATGATTCATTCATTAAATGTTCTGTTCAGAGTGAATCTGCAGTAAATGATTCATTGATTCAAACAATCTGTTCAGAGTGAATCTGCAGTAAATGATTCACTGATTCAAACAAGCTGTTTAGAGTGAATCTGCAGTAAATGATTCATTGAGTCAAATGATCTGTTTGGAGGAAATCTACAGTAAATGATTCATTAATTAAATGTTCTGTTCAGAGTGAATCTGCAGTAAATGATTCACTGATTCAAACAATCTGTTCAGAGTGAATCTGCAATAAATGATTAACGGATTTAAATGATCAGTTCAGAGTGAGTCTTCAGTAAAAGATTCACTAATTTAAACGATTTGTTCAGAGTGAGTCTTCAATAAATGATTCACTGATTCAAATATTCTGTTCAGAGTGAGTCTCTATTAAATGATTCGCTGAGTCAAATGATCTGTTCAGAGTGAGTCTCCTGTAAATGATTCACTGATTTGAATGATCTGTTCAGAGCGAGTCTACAATAAATGATTCACTGATTTTAAATGTTCTGTTCAGAGTGAGTCTCCAGTGAATCACTGATTCAAATGATCTGTTCAAAGTAAGCCTGCAGTCAATGATTCACTGATTTAAATGTTCTGTCCAGAATAAGTCTGCAGTAAAAGATTCACCGATTTAAATGATTTGTTTAAAGATAGTCTACAGTAAATGATTCACTGATTCAAATATTCTGTTCAGAGTGAATCTCTAGTAAAGGATTCACTGATTTAAATTATCTGTTTAGAATGAGTCTACAGTAAATGATTCACTGATTCAAATATTCTGTTCAGAGTGAGTCTTCAGTAAATAGCCCATTGATTTAAATGATCCGTTTGGATTGAGTTTCCAGTAAATTATTCACTGATTCAAATAGTCTGTTCAGAGTGAGTCTCCAGTAAATGATTCACTGAGAAGTTCCTAATAGATTGTAGGAGAACGTATCGTCCTGCAGGATGTGACATTTCGTTCCACAGTATGTCCACACATGGCAATAAAACTCAACTTGACTTGATACATTTTTCTACAACAGTGTACACCGGCTTATCTCAGTTACCCGTCTGACCCCCTGCCTGGACTTACTTCCAACATTCCTGCAGAGCTTCTGGTTTCCAGGGCAAATGCAGACGGCATGGATGACTGCTACCATCCAGTCATCTTTTGTCCTTTCGGTTGATGAGATAATAGCAAGGCCGGTCACCTTGCTCCAGAAACACACTGGGAGTTGCTCTGATTGGCAACAGCTTGTGCATGCTTAAACACAGCTGGCAGAGGACATCGCTCACTGTCACAGACGTGGCAAAAATCAGCAAGATGAAATATGGCCTGCTCACATTCAGTCTCAATCACTCTTCCTTTGGAGAGAGATAACCTTGAGCCTTAAAGGGATAGTTCATCCCAAAAAAAGAAAGAAAAAATAAGTTATGTTATCAATTATTCACCCTTATGTCATTCCAAATCTAAAACACACTGAGAATGTTTGTGATGTTTTTTTTTTCTTTAGCAGAGCAGAAAAGAAGATTTTTTTAGCTGAAATTGTGGTCCTTGGGGATTTAAAAAGCAAGTAAGATTCAACAGTTGAAAAGACGTACACACAAAACTAAATTAATACATTGTGGTGGAGCAAAATGATCTGAACTGGGAAAATTTATGATTTTCACATTCTGAATGTTTGATTTATTATGTAACTGTCATTGGCTCCGCTAACATGGACATCAGTAATCAAATGATTTGCCTTAATCTGAATTAGACAATAATATGATGAAGGTGTTTAGATGAGCTGCTGTTTAAATGTTCCTTTCATGATCCCGTTTTACATGTTATAGCACATAATTCCATTAACGCTAACCATGTTTCCACCTGAGTTTCATGCAATTTCGGGTGTTTCATTTTTTTAATTTGTCAGTTTGGCACTTTCACTTTCATTCAGGAACATTTCATGCATGCCCCCTGTGACAAACGAGATATTGGATGGGAGGAACTGCTGAAAGAGTGTTGTTTTATTTTAATGGAATTTGAATCGCAAGCCGTATGGGAAAAAAACCTCTGCATTTCACGATGTGTGTGTCTGTGGTCCTTCACTGACTCGATAGGTGCAGAGAATAGTGTCAAACAGCTGTGTGTGTATAGACTATCCTGTTGCAAAATGCGGCGAAAATCCTACATGACATTAATAGTTTGATTGCGGTGTTTACATGTCTGTAGTGCACATCAATAAGGCGAAAATCAGCATACTTCACATCTTAATTCGATTTCTGTTTAGTTCCATTATGACCTTGATTGGATTAAATTATTCAAAAATCGCTGTTTAAATGGTAGACTCTTAATATTAACTCTTAATTGTATTGTCTTAATCATATTAAAATCAGATTATTGCACTGTAAACCCTAATGTTGTCTTTACTTAAACAATTAAGTAAAGTTAACTGAACATAACTTAAAATTTAGCATTTTGGTCCTATCACTTAAAAATATGAGTTAATTTAACTTATGTATCATGAAAATGCATAAACTTAAGATTTTAAGTGTAGTGAGCTCAAAGTCATAATTAATCCTTTGAAAATATAGGTCATTTTCACAAATGTAGTCTTGACTGTAAAATTCTAACATGTGCAACCTTTTAAGTGCAAGGTCTTTTTTAAATCAGAAAACACATGGCTTCAGGTATAATTATTCATCATAATGTGAATAAATGGCTACTTATTATTATTTTTTTAATTTATTTAAACATTTTTTCATAGTATATTATTACACACACTGAAAACCCTAATAAGTTTACTGAACTAAATTAATTGAGTAAACTCGTTGCCTCAATTTAATTGAGTAATGGAGTCTCCCAAAACTTGCATATTTAAGTTTATTTAACTTGCCGGTTTTGTAGACTATACTTAAATTGTTCAGTTCACCAAATTTAGTACTAAGTTTGGTGAACTGAACAATTTAAGGGTTTTCAGTGTGGAGTCCATGTAAATGTACTCATTGACAAGCATAGAAACTGCTGTAAATAATGTTCAGTTTCTTGCACAGATCAATCATTTTGTTTTATAAGATTTTAACGCCTCATCAGAAGCAAGAGGTGTTAATTGTTTTGCCTGCAAATGTTTTTTCAAAGCATCAGTATCTCTTGACATGCATTTTATGAATTTTCAAGAAACACAAAATCTTCTTTAAGAATCTTATCCACTGGCGCTGCTAGGAGGGTGTGGCTGGGGGCTTATTATGACAATTCTAAGGGCCCACGCACTTTATGGGCCCAAAAAGTTACTATTAGCGTTTGGCTTTCTTTACTTTCGCCTGCACTTTTCAGTTACATCCTCCGTCTTTACTTCGGAGGGCCCTCCAAAAAAATTCTGTCATAGGGCCTGAACTAGCCAGCGGCTCCCCTGATTACTTTATGAAGAACAGATTTAATTCCTGCTTGTATTTACATCTAAAGAACGATCAATACACCAAGCGATTCACATATATTTAAGCTCAAATGCACAAGCTTATTTACCAAATGCTATGTGGTAAAAAAAAAAAAAGGCTAAATTAAACATGGTCTATCATTTGAAGTGATTATATCTGGCTTGAATCAAACCACTCGATTCATATGGATTTGCTTTGCCATGCCTATATGACCTTTTTGAATTTTCTAAGTTTTGGTTTGTTAATAAAGGAACAAAAACTTCTCAGATTTTAGAAAAAATCTATATATTCAAAATATAATTTGTGTCTATAGTGTCTATAGATTGTTGATTTTTGGCCATAATTTTACAAATTTGACAAGAAATTTTGTTTGCATTTATGATGACATTTAAAAATACATTTATGATGTAATGATGATGATACATGTATGATGATACATACGTTAATTGTGCGATTATAGGATTACATCCTATAATTTTATCCTATAATAAAAATGCATAAATATTTAGCTGCTTAGTGACATTTTTTTTTGCCTTACAAATTCCGAATAGTTTTGATTTAACATATTATGAGTTATTTTACTGATAATGCATATTGAGCTTGTTTTGGCCTTGTTTTTGAAGCTTTGGTTGCATAAATATCTTGCTATAGTTGCCAACACTGTTTTTTTACCCTCATGTTGTTCTATGCCTGTATGAACAAACCTGTTTTGTCCATGTTTTGTCCACACCTTCGAACGTCATTGGGTCCACAACACTAAAGTCTACGAACGTTCAGTATATGTGACCCTGGACCACAAAATCAGCCTTAGATTGAATGGGTATATGGGTCAAAATTTTATGCCAAAAGTAATATATCAAAACTTACTTATATGCATTGCTAAGTACTTAATTTGGACAACTTTTTCTCAAAAGAACGATGAACCCTCAGATACAAGATTTTTTTAATAGTTGAATCTCAAATTATTGTCCTTTACTGTTAAAAAAAGTTACATAACAGTTTCTGTATTTTGTGATTCACAAGTCTTTTCTGTTTTTTTATGGTTGTGAATAGCATTATGAAAGCTGATCTCTGCTCTGTCGACTTTTTAAAATTCAACTTTATAGTTTAACAAAGTGACTTTTATTGACATTGTTGTAGTTTAAAATAATATAATGCATAATAATTAATATACAGAGAAATAAGGCTGTAAAATAACAGAAAATGTACTGGCAGCTTATTGCAAGGTTTTTGTAGCATAATCTACAACACCAACCCACACAATATATCACATTAAATTATTAAAAAATGTTCATAAAAGTCACATTTTTAAATTTTCAAGGTTAAAAGTTGTAGAAAATGTCTTCTCTATTTGCCTTACAACAATATTTTACATTAAACTATTTAAAAATGTTCATAAAAGTCACCTTTTTAACTTTTTTCAGGTTAAAATGACAGATAAATGGGGGAAAATTGAATAACGGTTCCAGAAAGCAGGTAAGACAAGAGCCAAAAAAAAATATATATATATATATAATAAAATAAACAAGTAAATAACAGGGTGAGAATGTGGTAAAACATGGTAAAAATTAGGTTGCTGCGAGGGCTTTTATTTTTCTAGATTGCTTTTGAAAACACTGTCGGTTGGGCGATTGCACGGTGAGCTGGTCAATCTGTGCTTTTTGAAAGACTATTGGTTGGGTTTAAGGAAGGGGGAGAGTGGGGGGATCGATCAATCGGGCAGTCAGTTAGTCATTCAGTCGACAGCGGCCTCTGGTGGATTCACAAAAAAAGAGCAGACACGAATGGCACTTGTGAGAGAAAGTTGAGATCTCAAAAAGTGTACACAGCGGCCTCTGGCGTACTCGGGAAAACAAAAACGGCAAAAAAGTAACTCCTGGGATGTATTTTGCTGTCTCCAGAAATGTATATAAGGGTACGTAATCAGAATGAGCCTGGGTTGGATATTTTTCACAGTGTGTACTAAGAAAACATCCATCAACGGAAAGCTAATTTATTCACAATGAAACTGTCCTGTAATCAATTATTGACATGTTTTTTTGACCCAAAGTGCTTTACAATCATGTGGGGGGGGGGGGTCTCGCCACACCACCACAAGTGTGCAGCATCCACTTGGATGATGCAACGGCAGCCGCAGGACAATGGCATCAGTGTGCCCACTACTCACCAGCTAAAGGTGGAGTGGAGAGACAGTGATAGAGCCAATTCGGAGGATGGGGATGATTGGGAGGCCATGATCGGTAAGGGCCGATGGAGGAAAGTTACACACTTACTCTTTACCAGAAGTGCCATGGAATTTTTAATGACCACAGAGAGTCAGGACCTCAGTTTAAGGTCTCATCCGAAAGACGGTGCTCACTAATAGTATGGTGTCCTCTTTACTATACTGGGGCATTAGGACCCACACAGGCCGCTGTTTGAGCATCCCCTGCTGGCCTCACTAACACCACTTCAGCACTAACCTAGTCTTCCCATGTGGTCTCCCATCCAGGTCCTGACCAGGCTCAGCCCTGCTTAGCTTCAGTGAGTAACCGGTCTTGGGCTGCAGGGTGATTTGGCTGTGGTTAGATGCCAGTTTGATGTCATTTTGACAGATTGTCAATTGACATTTAATCCATTATCGTTTTTGATGTGTTTTTTATGTCGTTTTATCATCAAAGTGCTCACTGGGTAGAGTTTGAAGGAGGTCTATGTGATTGTCATAATCTGATGCTCATATTTCTCTGCCGTTCTCATCTGTACCTGCATGCTCGTCCATGTCTTGGCTCCATCTACTTCCACTGAGGCGGCAGACCATCACACCATTGATTGATTATTTGTGACGTTGATCCATGATTCATTCCGTTCACTCATCATCTCTCGGCACGCTATAAACAACCAAAGAGACAATGTCAGTGAGTCATATTTCTATCATTTTTATTCCGTGCCAAATGCAACTGATAGCCTTGTATCGTGCGTCGATGGCATGCCACGGCTTGCCTCGACTGCCAAACGCAGACGTTCCTAATTAACTTGCAGCCGACGGAACATGAAAGTTTCAGGGTGCATTTCACCAGCAGCACATGCAACCCAACGAGGGGTGGATAAATTGGCTGTGGGCCGCATTTTTACCCCATGCTCCTCTCGGGAGGCCTGTGGAGACAGGTAAGCCTGTGTTACCATCTGGGCTCCTACAGTAAGAATGAGCCTCCGCTCTTTTTTAATGACACCTTCTAATTGGGCGGCTTTCTTTCAGGGTGGTCAGGAGGGAATACGGTTTGCTGGAAAATTCAGTTAGACGGCCAAGATTGTGTTTGCTATACAAGCCAGAGATCTTGAAATATTAGATCCGCAGTGCAAATCAACAAATGTCATGTAGTGATTTGTATTTCAAAGACTGAAATTAGGGTCTATCTGTGTGATATTGGATATTCCATTGGATATTGGAAAAAACTGACATTGTGGTACTTTTTTGTCTGCGATACATATTGCAATATTGAGTACAGCTTCACCAGATGACTGGACTAGTTCTATTTGGGAATAATTCATGATTTTATACTGATTGTGATGATTTTGTAGAGGAGTTCATCTGCATAAAATACAATAAACCAAACACAAGTGTTGATAATTACAGTAAAGCAAAAATGTAAGTGAAATAAACTGTTTTCTAGGAGTCTAGCAATATTCAGGTACACAAATTGAATAATCAAATGTCACATAACACTGTATAGACTTAATTGTAGATGTACATTAATGCCATTCATCTTTTTAAAGATTACAAACAGTGTACCTTATTGTGCCTGAATGTTTTACCTGGCTTGAAAGCTCTAAAAACATGTGCAAATGACAAACCATCAAGGAAGCAAAGAGATATTAATCCCCTATATTAATTAATTAACTGCAAAGAGAAGTTAAAAATTGTAAATTGAAAAAAAAGCTATCCTCTTTCTAACTTGGTATTTTTGCTTTGTTTTCTAGTACTTTACAATTAACTGTGATATTTTTACTTGAGAAGATACTAAGTTTTATTTTCTAAAACATTCATGAAAATTAAATGCACCTCTTTGGACTGTGGGAGAAACCGAATCATTTCAGTAACTGTACGATTAAACTTTGAAATGACTCCACAAATCATGAGTGTTTTTAACTGTGGCTCCTGGTCAACTCTCTTTATATATATATATATATATATATATATATATATATATATATATATATATATATATATATATATATATATATATATATATATATATATATATATTGAGCAACCCTAACATGAAATATAACATACAAATTAAAAAGTTAAAATGGATCAATTATGGAAAGTCATTTAAATTCAAAGAAGCAAAGAGATATTAATATTCATTCATTCATTCATTTTCTTTTAGGCTCAGTCCTTTTATTAATCTGCGGTCGTCACAGCGGAATGAACCACCAACTTATCCAGTATATGTTTTACACAGCGGATGCCCTTTCAGCTGCAACCCATCACTGGGGAACATCCATACACACTCATTCACACACATACACCACGGACAATTTAGCCTACCTAATTCACCTATACCACATGATTTTTGGACTTGTGGGGGAAATCGAAGCACCTGGAGGAAACCTACGAGAACACGAGGAGAACATGCAAACTCCACACTGAAATGCTAACTGACCCAGCCGGGGATATTAATACTCTATAATAATTAATTCACTGCAAAGGGAAGTTAAAAACAATGAAATGAAAAAAAGAAGCTAGCGTCTTTCTAACTTGGTATTTCTGCTATGTTTTCCAGTACTTTCCAATTCTCTGTGATATTTTTACTTGAGAAAAAACAAAGTTTTATTTTCTAAAATGAAAATTCATGAAAATTAAATGATTGTTACGACACTAAAAACAACACAAAATATTTCAGTGGGTTCATAAAAATAAGCTTAATTCAGCTGTGAAACAAATAGTTTTTTTCCCTGTGGCAATTTTTCTTTTTCAAATTTAATTTGGATAATTAAGTTCATTCATATAATAAGATAATTAGCTTAAGATAAATAAGACAATTAAAGAACTATAAATCAAGATAAATAAAAAAAGATAATTATTTTGTTTTTCAGAAAACAACACTTATAATATCTTAAATATTTCTAGCTTTAAATATAATAAAAAATATATATATAATATAATATATATTTAATATATTATCATGATTTAAATATTTTAGGTAGAATTAAAAAAAAAATTCTTTTACCATGTAATAGTATTTTTATTTTATGAAAAATAGTATTAAAACCAAAGGTGGCACGGTGACACAGAGGGTATCGATGTCACCTCACAGCAAAACGGTCACTGGTTTGAGCCCTGGCATGGGTCAGTTGGCATTTTTGTGGAGTTTGCATGCTCTCCTCGTGTTCATGTGGGTTTCCACCGGGTGCTCCGGTTTCCCCCACAGTCCAAAGGTGAATATAGCTATAGGCGAATTGGTCAATTGGGTAAACTTAATTGTCCGTGGTGTATGTTGTATGTCCTGGTCCTCCAGGTTGAGGGTTGAGCGTTGGGCTAGCAACCCACCTCGTAAAAATAAGATGTTACAAAACATCAACATGTTGCAGCTAAATATCAGCTTCAATATAAACAGCTCTGGGAGTAAGTATTAAAGTCATAAATAATTTAAATGAAAATATTTTGATCATTTTAGGCATGCTAAAAAAAAGACAATAATATTACAATAAAAAATTCTGTTTTTCTGAACTTTTTTATTAATTTCAGTTCAGTCTCTACAAAACATATTAAGCAGATTAAATTGTTTAATTGATGATGCTAATAATAAGTATTTACGGATTGCAAAATCATCATATATGGATAAATCATGATGCTAAAGAATAGATTTCAATTAAAAATTACATTTTAAATTAGCATTATATTATACATACCCAGCAGACACACAGTGTCAGGGTTTTGTCTTATGTTTATTTAATTCTTAGCTTGACACTCTCTTGTTTGTTTGGTTTTCTTGAGTGCATTGGTTTGAGTTTTGTCAGGATTCGGATGTCCATGCTCCATGTCTGTTTGTCTGCTCTGTGTTTGATATTTTGCTTTTGTCAGAGGTTCCTGTTCACGTCTTTGCATGCGTTTGTGTTGCAGCTGCATGCCTTGTTTAGTTTGTCTTTTGCATTGGTTCTTGTTTATTGTCTGTGTGCTTTTGTTTTGTGTTGTGTTGTGTCTATTCCCATGTGCTCATTTGTCTATTAGTCAGACCCTGCCCGTCTTGTTACCTGTTCATTTTGTTAATTTGTCTCACCTGAACTCGTTTTGGGCGTTGTTTGCTCCTCTATTTATTCTCCCAGTTTGCTTTTGTCTGTGCTTATTCGTTTCTTATAGGTGATGTTTGATTCCTGTCTGTTTTTCTGCCTAATTTGGTTTTATTTAGTTTTTCTTAAAATGACTAATTACCCTACCATGGGTTTTTTTCCAGCCCTGTAGGCTGTTATCTGGACTTTATAGTTTTTTGTTCCTAACTAATAAAATGTATTTTTTATTGCTGATCTGCGTCTAGGTTCTGTCCACACACCTGACACACAAGGTCATAAGTAGTTAATATTAGGTTAGATTTAGGTCACCAGAGTCTAAGGACAATGTGTCTAAGGACATCTAATAACAACGTGAAATGACACTGATATTTTGTTGATTTTAGGTTGTGTTGGTAAGTGACCAAAATCCAACGTCGAGCCAACATCTTAAACCAACGTCATTTTGATGTCAAATATTGACATTTATTCATCAGGTATAGCAACCAAAATCCAGCGTCTGATAGACATCATATTGGTAATGTCCACACAACGTCAAGCTGTAACATCATTAGACGTCAATATTTTGTCGTTTTTAGGTTGTGTTGGAAAGTAACCAAAATGCAACATCTGTCCAATGTTGGACATTGACTTTGGCCTGACGTTGGCTTCTGACATCGACACGATTTTCATTTCCAACCAAAATGCAATGTCCCATGACGTCATTCTGACGTCATGTTGCCCTCCTGTGCCTGCTGGGTATACATATGAAGAGTTCAGATGCAAAACCCTTTAAATTCATCAGACCTCTTTTCTTGTAAATGAGCATTTTCTATCAGGTTCCTATAATTAGGCTCAGAAGTTTCATTTTATATGTAATAAAAAGGTTATTATCTAGTAAATAAAATAACTTCTTTTTCATAAATGTCACTTTAGACAATTCTTTGGTTTTTAACAAATTAGATTTTCTTTTGTGTCAAAACCAGCTAAATCCACTTCTGCTTTTGTTGCAAAAACCTCTAAATTTACCTATTGGGACAAGACAGTGTATTTAGTTGAAAAATCACTAAAGATGCAATCAGAAATAATTTTTCCAAACATAAAACACAAACCATCTAAAATTAAAAATACATGTGTCAAGTAAGTGGCGGTTCATTCTGCTGTGGTAAACCAGGGAAAAGGCAGAAGGATAATTAATGAATGAAATCTGTCAAGTAAATGCATTAATCAATAACATTAAAACTGACATTAATTAAATCTTAACAATCAGTTGTTAATTCTGATATTTAGGATTTAGATTTAATGCAAGTAGAGCAATGTAAACATTTTAAACTAAGCTCGGTAGATTCAAAGATTGTAGTTTAAACCATTGTGAAACATCAATATCTGTGCACTGTCCAATAATATAAAAAGCTTATCAGACGTTTAGGTAATATAAAATAGGTGAATATAAATGTATAGTTTTATGCATTATATTTCTGTTTTAAAAAATAGCTTACATTAGCAGATAAATCACAAGGTAGGCCTACTGGGCAACAAGCGGATGTCTCTCAGATAATTTTAGAAGCTGTCATTCATTCATTTTCACCATACTCAAGGTCTTGGTCTCTTTTTCGTCTCTTGTTTATCCTCATAGCATCCATGTGGGATAAAAGAAAGGCATTGCCCACCTTAACTCTGTCTTTTGTGAAACGGTTTTGCCGTTTAATGTATAGTAAATCGGACACATTCAAAGTAGTGTCGCTGCGCAAAGAAATGTTATGAATGCATGCTACACCTCCGAATGTACAGTGTGTTTTCTTATAATGCAGTTTTAAGGTAAGGCACGTTTTCATTTGCCATTCACTGACAGTCGGACAGGCTCATCCAGTTCATCAAACTCCATCTTTTAAGATCGAAATCAGAATAAAACCGGTCATAAAGCCGGCGTATCAGCGCGCTGCTACATTGAAAACATATGAGTCCATTCGCACCTTCTGATT
Organism: Danio aesculapii; assembly: GCF_903798145.1. NCBI lineage: Eukaryota > Metazoa > Chordata > Actinopteri > Cypriniformes > Danionidae > Danio > Danio aesculapii. The sequence goes on along the minus strand of NC_079451.1, from coordinate 42,175,959 downwards.
GGTTCTCGGGATATAGCTATGAATATAGCTATGGCTTTTGCTGTCAAAGGCAAGTGGCGTTTAGCGGCTTTTACATACAATCTGTTATTTCTGAATGCGCTGACGCTAGGATCTAGATGATTTGAAGTAAATCTATTTGTTGATGGTGTACTAAAGGCCTAAAGCATTCACTCAATGTCATTATCTCATTTTTGGTGGAATGAGTTTAGCGGTTTTTGCATCTGAACTCTTCATATATATATATATATATATACACCCAAAAAATATTGTTGCTGCTTGTTCAAAATACTTATTTATAATGAGCTGAATCAACACAATTCTTGAGAGTTTTTGTGGGATAACGTAATCGTTTTATGTTCAATCAGCTTAAATTTGTAAAAACAATTACGTTAACTTAATCGATTTGTGTTGAGACAACATAAAGGAATTGTGTGGAACCATGTATTTTTAACAGTGTACTTATATTTCATTTATATTTGATCACATAAATGCAATCACATGCATAATAAACTTCAAACAATCCTCCCAACCTCAAAGCAGAAAGAAAAACATGGTATATATGGTACATCATTATAGTATTTTGTATCATACATGCATTTATGGAACTTCCATAACACAACATATATCCGAGTGAAATAAAAAAACACACAGCAATGCACTGAAAACCACTAGGAAAACCACATCAAATGCAAAGCAACACCAACCAGCAGCACCCAAATTTTGTGGGATTTGGATGTGCAAACACACAAATTATACAGTTCATGTTACAGCAAAGAAAACACGAGAGAAAAAACACTTCAGTTTGGATAGCAGAGCACGAACAGAGCACAGAATTGAATAAAACAGTAGATTTTTATACACTGCAGCAGTGGACATGCAGAATTAACCTACAATCAGGTCAGCTCCAGACGACCTTTCTGTGACCTCCGAAATCAACTCCTGGGAAATTACCCGTCAAGGGGGAGGGTGTGTGTGTTTGTGCTCTCTTTGTGTGTCATGCCACTTTTAAAACACTACTTACGCTAAAATTGTTCTCCAAATAATTACATGCGACCGCAGATATAATGACCAATTAAACTGAGGGTTGAAAACGGATAATTTAAACTACTTTGACTAAACAGGACGGCGAAAAAAGTGAGTCTCAGATTTGGAAACCAGGTGAACTGATCACCTCAGGGATTAACACTCAAAGCTCACGGTGCATCCTCTGGGCGACACACACACATGCACACACCGTGACCGCTCTTGAACTCACCTATGAGCTGCTGGGGATCTGTGTTATACACATCAGGTTGCCTGTAACTTTTCCGTCTCGGTTTTGTTAGCATGTAGCCATCCGTGTCGCTCCCGCCCTTGCGTTTGTGTTGCTCTGGGTCAGCTGTCATGCAACCCTGGGGAGATGCGAGAGTCAAAAACAACAGCTACATCATGATGCCCATGCAGGAATACGAATGATTCAGTGTTTATCCACGACTAGAAGAGGCATAGATGTGTTGTTTTGGTCACACTTTACAATAAGGTTTCATTAGTTAGTATGTTAACATAAACTAATTATGAACAATAGTTGTACAGCCTTTATAAATCATAGTTCAACATTTACTAATGCATTGTTAGATGATACACATGAACTAACAATGAGCAGCTTTATTAACTAAGCTTAACTAACATGATCAAATACTGTAATAAATGTATTGTTCACTGTTTGTTCGTGTTAGTAAATGCATTAACTAGCATTAGTACAACCTTATTGTAAAGTGTTATTGTTATTTTTCAGACAATTGTGGGAAAATAAATCTTAAAATGTTGAGAAGTGCAGATTAAACCCACTTTGGTATTTATCCAAATTTATTTCTGGTAGCTTAGATAAACAATTGTGCAAAATTTAAAGGGATAGTTCATAGTAAAATTACCTCATTATTTACTCTCCATCATGTGCTTTTAAACATTCATGAGTTTTCAAAGAAGATATTTTGAAGAATACTGGTTTCTGGCACTTATCGACTGCCAAGGGTGCCAACTATGGGTGCCAACTACCTGCACTTTTATATACCCTTTTGTGTCCAACAGAATAAAGGTAACACTTTCAATATAACCCTGTGCTAATAATAGATTATTTGGATGGTAACACTTTATTTAAGTAACAATTCACACCATGAATACTGCTGGCTTTTTGCCTGCCTATTATATTAACTGTTTATAAAGTATGATCTTAATTTACATCCCTAATCCTACTTACTGTTAATAAAAATCAGATCATTAGTAGTTTATTGAGCTAAAGGTTGTGGTTATTCATTCATTCATTTTCCTTCAGCTTATTCTATTTTAGATGTCGCCAAAGCGTAATGAACCGCCAACTATTTCAGGATATGTTTTCCACGGCCCTTCCAGCCACAACCCAGTACTGGGAAACACCAATACACAGTCATTTACACACACTCATACACTACTGCCAATTTAGTTAATCTAGTTCACCTATAGCACATATCTTTGGACCGTGGGGGAAGCCGGAGCACCCAGAGGAAACACAGGTTGTGGTTAATGGTTTTTAATAGTGTGATGTGTACATTAAAATATAGTGTGACCATAAATATTTATAATCAAGCATAACACTTCTGTAAATGTATCTGTAATGCCACAACAAAACATATACTGCATTATAAGGACAGTTATAGATGCATTGATAATAGTGTTAATAATACTTAACAGTGATGCATTTCTTTTTTCAATCTACATGTTCAAAACACATTATACACTGATTTAGAAGTATTAGTCAGCCATAATTCAAAAGTATTGATTATGTCAATAATTAACATCTTGGATGTCTACTTAACATCATAGTTGCACATTTAGATAAGGAAAATATGAGTCTAAATTCAAACTACGCTTAATGTATGTTGGTAGAACCACATTTTATATAAAATAGGAAAACTCAAGCATGATTTCTTAACTTTGCATGTGGAAAATTGCATCATGTTTCCAGTTAAAGTTATCAATAATGTGTTTTCATGTTAATAACTTCATTATGAATCACAATAAGTATTTAAAAGGCTCACAGCAAAAAAAATTATAATAATCTTGTTTCTAGTACAAATATCTAAGAAATTTTTTAATCAAGAAGGATTTTTTAGACAAGCAAAATATTGTCCTGTTTTAATTAATAAAATGACCAAAACTAAAAAGTCTTGTTTCTAGCCCAAATATCTAAAAAGTCTTGTTTCTAGCCCAAATAGCTAAAAATTCTTGAATCAAGAGGCATTTTCCAGACAAGCAAAAGCATTGTCTTATTTTCAGAAATAATATGGCAAAATTAAGTTAGTTTTTCCATAAAAAAAAGGAAAATAATCTGCCAATGGGGTAAGCAAAATATTTTTTAGCTTACCCCATTGCTAGATTATTTTGCTTGTTGTCAGGAAAAACTAACTTAATTTTGCCATATTATTTCTGAAAATAAGACAATGCTTTTGCTTTTCTTTAAAATGCTTCTTGATTCAAGAATTTTTAGATATTTGGGCTAGAAACAAGACCAAAAATCTAGGTAAGAAAAGCATTTTTATTGCAGCGCAACAGCTTTCTAATCAGAATTATAAAAACATTCACTTATTTGACAGAACAAAATCTGGTAGCTTACTAATGAGTCTTTGCAACTATTACAATGTTTTAACATTGCATAATACATCTTTATAATTACAATCTAGAACAATTATGTAATTCTCATAAAACAGTGTATAATGTGTCAGGAACATGTGCATTGAAAAATGAAATGCATCAATAAGTATTAATAACATTATTAAAAATATAGCTATAACTGTCGTTGTAATGTATTATAGGTTATTTGTGTCTTCATTGATACATTTGTAGAACTGCTATGCTTCATTAGATTATAAACAGAGTTAAAATTCATTATGAGCATGAGCTTTATAGAAAGTGTTACCAGAAACTCAAATAGGTTTTGAACGAGTGAACGATGAATAAATGATAGCAGAATTACAATTATTGTGTGAACCATTGCTTTAAACTGCTCTTGTGCAATGCAAAATGGATGGACTTTAGCGTGAGAATGGACTCAACAGCTAAGTTTCCCATTGGATCTAATTAGCCATTATAACACATTATAGATTTATTTGTGTCTTTATTTATACATTTGTAGAACTGCTATGCTTGAATATAGATAATTATAAACAGAGTTATATGAGCATGAGCTTCATAGAAAGTGTTACCAGAAACTCAAATAGGTTTTGAACAAGTAAAAGCTGAATAAATGATGGCAGAATTACAGTTTTTGTGTGAAATATCCCTTTAAACTGCTCATGTGCAGTGCAAAATGGATGGATATCAGCGTGAGAATGGACTCCAGAGCAAAGTTTTCCATTGGATCTAATTAGCCAAAATAAAGGTGGAGGAAGGACAGCTGGAGTATGATGAAACATTGTTTATACGCTTTTACCAAAGCGATTGGTTGGATAACATCACCGCTCCTCCCTAATTTGTAGTGTGAAACACACCACTCAGAAAAAAAAATACAATCGTTTCCGTGACTGTGGAGAAGAAAGGACTTGGAGCTTAAAAGATTATTCCAGATCTCTGTTTCCCCAGATCTCCTGGAGGTTGCCAATTGTAGTAAAAAACTATAACGTGTGGGGTGCCAGGATTTGAGAAACGGCTCCTCTTAAGACTGGCCAAAATCTTTACAGGCCACTTCAAAGCCGTTTCATATCTGCTTTCTAACTCTGTCTTCATTTTCACTTCAGCCCACAACGTTGCCTTTTCATTAGAGTTGAAGCCCAAAGAAACCGCTGTAGCAAAAGAGGTCTCCATTTAGCTGCGCCCATTGAGCCTCTAATGCTAATAGACAAATAACAAAGTACCGCACCAGTTGAAAAGCAGAGGCACATGCATTTGGTTAGGACTGAATGGAGTGTAAGTCCTCTGATTCCTGTGAAGAGCAACTTGTTGGTATTTCCTTGAATCAGACTCTTTCTTCCATGTTTCCCCCCCTCAGCCAGGCACCCATTTCAAAGACAGGTCCAGCTGGGACGTCCCGCCTTCACTACCTCCATCACAGCAGTGTCTTCCTGTCATCCCCCACTTTCTCACCTCATCCCCTCTCCTGTGAGTCGCATAAGCTCATCAAAGCAAAGACCACCACTCTTCTACTGTACTTGAAAGCAGCCAAAATCAAAACAGCAATCAAAGCGGGACATGTGCGTGTGAAAATTGAGGGCCGCCAAAGTAAACGCGTTAACTTACGAGGTTAATTAAATATGTTTAACAGTGTTACATTTAACACGGTTAATGCATTTAGCTAATTTGCCATTAAAATGTCTGAAGCCTGCTTAGAAGCTGTTGTTTTATTAGTAAATGACAGAAAGAGACATTCTTAGGAGCTGATTTAATTTAGCAGGGATGTTCCTCACACGGTTAGGAGTGGATTTGTTCTTCCTGTTGTTAGGGAGATGATAATTATATTTCACAATTACATTCCCTTAAACGTATTACTAAGGATTGCTGATGAATCCTATACAGAACGTGTAGGTATCGCTGTAAAAATGCTTGATTTCGTTTTTTTAGATCAAATTAACAAAAAAAAAAAAGGATTTTTTTTGTTCAAATTAAGTTTAAATCAAATGAACGTTTCTAGTCATCTCAACTAACATCAATCCAACTGACAAAAAATATTAAGTTAAACTTTGCATAACGTAAACAATGTAGTCGAAAACTGATTAACTTATTAAAATAAGTTAAAGTAACTTAAAAACATTTGTAGTCATGACTTTTTGACATTATTTTTCAACACAATCTCACGGCAATTCATAATTTTTGATTTAGTGGCTAATTCGTATGAATCCGTTCGATCTTAATCATACAATATAGTACGATTTGCTTATTCCCCAATGATGGTTGGGTTTAGGTGCAGGGTTGGGAGCCTTGCCTCCTTTTCAAAATCGTACATTATTATACGACTGAACTCGTACGAATTCGAATACTTATGTTTTCTAGTGAGAAATTTTTTTGATTTAGTGGCTAATTCGTATGAATCCATTTGATGTCATTCACATAATTAAGTACGATTTGCTTATGTCCCAATGACGATTGGGTTTAGGGGTGGGGTTGGTTGCCACGCCTCCTTTTAAAAATCATATATTTTCAAATGACTGAACTCATACGAATTCGAATACTTCGAATATTTACGTTTCCTCGTGAGAAAACTTTTTGATTTAGTGGCTAATTCATATGAATTTGTACGACCTCATTTGAATACTTTGAATATTTACATTTCCTTGTGAGAAAAAGTTTTATTTAGTAGTTAATTCATACAATCTCATTCGTATAATTTAGTATGATATGCTTATTCCCCATTGACAATTGGGCGTCACGCTACCTTTTCAAAATCATACATTTTCATATGACTCAACTCCTGAGATCAGGCTTTTTTACAGTGTAAGTCAGTCTAACAAAACAACATAAACATTACTTAAACAAAATAAAACACATTCATTTATCAACAAAACTCTGGAAAGAGTTCAAAGATAACTTTCAAGAAATATTTTTGAGTATAACCAGTTATGAGAATGACCTTAAGAATGACCCAACTGCAACTTTAAAAGAAAAATGATTATATTTGTTTAAAAAATTACCACAATGCAAAGTTTTGTGTCATTATTAACAATTAAAAATGGGCTGGTATAAGATTCTGACGGTATGATAACCTTGAATAAAAGTATCACAGTTTCACGGTATTGTGCTCACTGCTTTAAAATATATTCTTTTTAAATGTTTAGATAAAAACAAAAACTTGTTTCCCCTTTGAAAATAATATATTTTATATTTAGAAAGATTTATAATAGTTTGGAACAGTAAACTTGTCAGGCTAAATAATTCAAAAGATTAGTTGACTTTTGCTGTCTTCATCTATTTAAAAAACACAGGTTTCTTTACAATTTAAAATGGCATCTTTGAATATTTTTTCTGCTGGAGATACTGTTGTCCTAAAAAAACAACAGAAAAAAGTTTTTAAAAAATTAATCGCTGTAAAAGCAATAGGTTCACTCAAATTTTTAAAGTAACCAATTGCTTTAAAAGAAAAGGATTTAAAACCTTTTAAAGAGAGTTTACAGTAAATTATTGGCAATTTTGGTTGCCAGTAAGACTGTAAATTTAGCACACTATAAATTATTAATTAAAATTAAAAAATACATCACAATTGTAATTATTTATTTTCACTGTGTTTGTAAATTTACAAAATTGGCAGTAAGTTACTGTAAATTTTACAATATTTTTTTCAGTGCAAATAAAAACTTTAATTGAAGGAAATTAATCAATTCAGCTGTAACAAAATACTTAAAAAAATAAGATTTTTCAAACGTTGGTTTAAAGCAAAATAATACTTTGATGAACGGGTAAAAATAAAAAAACTACATTGTACCAAAGTAAAATAAATAAATTAATTAATTAATTAATGGTCTTTATAGCAAAAATGTAATTGTGATTTTACAATTGTAATTTTTCTTCTTGACCACATTTAATGTTAGATTTGGATTAAATAAAATTTTTAAGTTTGAAACGAAGCTAAATTGTACTTCGCAAAAAAAAAAAAAATACAGCAATTTTAAAATAAAAAAATTAAAAGTAAAGTCAACCAATCACTTTTCAGAGTTTTCTAATATGCTTAATTAATATTCATGAGTCAAAACTGCAAACTGGCAACATCAGGAAAAACATAAAATGATACATTTCGCATTGCATAGCCTGATAATCAATAATTGACAACCAGGAATTTAACTACATCAATGGATACTGATGATTTATAATGTGTCTCCATTCACTTATTAGATCATTCCAACACTCCCTGACTTCATTTCTAAATCAAATCCAGATGAGAGTTTTACAGAAGTTATTTGCGTGTCTTTATATGACAGCGCTGAACCTCAACAAGGATGAAATGTACATCGTTGATGGCACCAACATGAATAACATTTAACTAATGTCTTACAGATTAAATATAAGCATTGTAGATTACCGCATGCTACAGCTTCACCAAATTCATCACAATGAGCTACAGAAAACATTACTTAAAAAATCTTGTCACTAGTGAAAAATACAGGAGTTTTGAAGTAAGTGAAGCCTAAATGACCCATAAACACAGACAGACTCATAAGCTCCTTTTTACAGATGAACTGGTTTGTTTTTTGGTTTTCATGTCCAGACACGAAAGACAGCCAGAAACCAGACTAACTGTAAATGGAGTCTTATTGATTTGATCTCAATCTCAAAGAGAAAACAACAGCTCTGCCTCATTTCAGCTGAATAGCGGTAAAGCCGCTCGATTGACTCCTTTAAGAACCGTGTGAACTGTGTGAACGCCTTGGTGGAGATGTATTCAAACCCTCTATTCAGTTGAACTATTAGTATCTGTTTTACTGAGAATTATGCCGGAGACATCAGTAAACATTTGAAAATGGCAACAGAGCGCTAATATTCACCAACACTGAAAGAAAAGCGAAACTACTCTGTATTTTATTCAAAGTACATTTTTAGGTTAGATTAGGTTTCTGGTTTTAACTTGTTTTTTTCAATTTGCCTAAAAGCAAAAAATGAACCTCCAAAGCAATTTTTAAGTTGTAACAAAGCAAAACTAGTATTATAACAACTACCTCAAGTAAAGTTGTGTCTTGTTACATTACAGTATGTACTGAATCAGAAATTTAGTTTTGAATAGGCAATGTAAAAAATGTTCCACAATCAATTTGTGTTAGGAAAACATGAAGGATTTAAGTTAACTTAGTAGTGTTTACAAATTTAAGTGAATCGAACACAAAACTATTAAGTAGTGGCAAAAAAAAAACAATAATTGTGTTGTTTCAGCTCATTTTAAATAAGTAGTTTGAACAAACAGCAAATGTATTATTTTTGAGTGTATATAATACAATTCCTTATAATAATATGGCTACATTTTATTCAGTTTAGTCTAAAGTACTACTTTACTTTGATTTTATATGTAAAAAAAAAAGGTTTATGGTGTTTTTTTTTACCAAAACGTTTACCAAAGTAATTCAATTAATTCATTACATTTCTATAAAAACAATATTTGAGCTATTTTGTTTTTCTTTGGGTAGAATTATGATTTAAATAAATGTTAAATTACTTTTTTATGTTTTAATCGCACTGTAAATAATACAAATAAATTACAATTTACTGTCAAATTTACAGTAACTTACGGTAACAATTTCGGTTGCCAGTAAGACTGAATTTACAAGCATCACTATAAATTAATAATTACAGTCATAATGTGATAAAAATACAGTAAAATTGAATTATTTATTTACAGTGTGCATGTAAATTGACAAAATTGTTAGTAAGTTACTGTAAGGTGTCACGGTCGCTGGTTTAAGCCTCGGCTGGGTCAGTTGGCATTTCTGTGTGGAGTTCGCATGTTCTCCCCGTGTTGGCTTGGGTTTCCTCTGGGTGCTCCAGTTTCCCCCACAGTCCAAAGACATGCATTTTACGTGAATTGGGTAAGCTAAAATTGTCCATTGTGTATGTGTGTGAATGAGAGTGTATGGGTGTTTCCCAGTGATGGGTTGCAGCTGGAAGGGCATCTGCTGTGTAAAACATGTGCTGGATAAGTTGGCAGTTCATTTTGCTGTGGTGACTCCTGATTAATAAAGGGACAATGCTGAAAAGAAAATTAATGATCGAATGAATGTAACATTTACAGTAACTTACTGACAATGTAATTATGTAATTACCCATCACACATTGCGACTTAGGCTTATTTGTTGGTCCGTTGGCGTGGATTGCTTTCTCACTACAATTGAATCACTCCAGAGTTCGTTTCAATCGAGCCAAGACCAATTGAGCGCTGTTCACATACCCAAATGAACCACGCTAATGTCGAGTTCAGACTGCATGATTTTCAAAGTATTCACGTCACAGATGTTTTCAGTGTTTCATTGCTGCTGTGTTTACACTGCAAGATGGATCGGCGACAGGGATTTTCACACTGCATAACTTTTCAATAGGAAGAATCGCCGACAACTTTGTCCAAACTACATCTCACAACCAAACACATGTGAGAAGTCACATGGAAACAATGCAAGGTCACAGAGTATATCTTTTATTATTAACGGTATGGTATGGTAACGGGAATGTGAACTCACTGATTTGCCTCTGATTTCAGGCATTTGTCTGCAATTTCTCAAAACCTGTCAGCAAATCATATTCGGGGCTGAAATCATGCAGTCTGAACTTAGCATTAGGGGTCAAATGCTCCAGATTCCAAAACAAAAGTCTAGGTGTGAAAGCACCCCAAGACTGGCGATTGTGCTACCCACTGCAGCCCCCACACTGTACATTAATAATTACAATTGTAATGTAATTAAAAATACATCACAATTGTAATTATTTATTTACACTGTGCTTGTAAATTGAAACAATTGTTAGTAAGTTACTGTAAATTTTACAACAATTTTTTCAGTGCAAATAAAAACTTTTTGAGGGAAATTAATCAATTCAGCTGTACAAAATACAGTAAAAATATGTTTGTTTTTTTAGGTTGGTTCAAAGCAAAATGATACTTTGATGTAAGGGGTAAAAATTTGTTGTTGTTGTTTTTTTCAAAATAAAAAGTATATTTGCTGTATTTTATACTGGGTTGCGACTGTAAGAGCATTCGCTGTGTAAAACCAACACGATCTCACGGCAATTCATAACTTTTTGATTTAGTGGCTAATTCGTATGAATTCGTATGATCTAATTCGTACAATTTAGTACCATTTGCTCATCCCCCAATGACGGTTGGGTTGGGTGCCACGCCTCCTTTTTAAAATCGTACAATTTCGGATGACTAAACTCGTACGAATTAGCAGCTAAACTGACAAAACATAAAATACTTATATTTTCTCATGAGATCAGGCTGGTAAAACATATGCTGGAATAGTTGGTGGTTCATTCCTCTGTGGCAACTTCTAAAATAGAGACTAAGCCGAAGGAAAATGAATGAACGAATTAATTAAAAAATATGTTGTACCAAACTAAAATAATAATAATAATAATAATAATAATAATAATAATAATAATAATAATAATAATAATAATAATAATAATAATAATAATAAATGAATGATCTTTGTTGCAAATAATATTTTTTTACTTAATGTAATTCTTTCTTGACCACAATAAATGTTAGATTTAAGTTTGAACCAAAGCTAAATTATACTTTGCTGAAAAACAAACATATTTAGATGTAACAAATTACAGCAATGTTAAAAAATTGGTTCAAAGTTGGTTCGATTTGTATTCAGTGTGTTGAATTACTAGCATCAGTTTCTTCAGGCCAAAACTGCACAGTGTTAAAATGTCATATGAGCAGCTAACAATAAACGAGTCTCACTTCAGCTGCTAATGAGAGCCTTTCAGCACTGATGGTTTGTATTTCTGTTGTGGACAGATGGGAATGTGGAGACATCTCTCCTGAATGTCAACACACCATACACAACACTGCAACTCATTTCACAACCTAAATTCATACAAAATACTGATACATATGGCATTAGCAGCAGAATTATGTTGGGAGGGTCATTTTACACCAGTTGCTGTAAGACTTATTTCAGTTCTGTTTCAGAAGCTTCCCTCTTAGAGATGATTGTAAGAAAAAAAGCATAATTTCACATACAGTAAACACAGGTATACAATGCCATCTCTTACTATTAGAAATATAGTAAAATAAATGTATACATGCATGTACAGAGAAAAGTGTGAAAAATAATATAATAAATAGTTATTTTTAAGTTATTTCCTTTTTTATGTATTTTTACTGTAATTTACTTCAATTTTTTTTTATTTATTATTAAAAAAAAAACAATTAACTAAGACTTTTAGCTCAGTAAACCACTAATTTACTGCTTATTAATAGCTAGCAAGGCATTAGTTTAGTTTAGGTTTTGGGTGTAGATTAGGGATATAGAATAACCTTATACTTTATGAGTACAATAACCAGCCAATAGCCAGGTAATAAGCCGGTAGTTATTAGGGAACTGGTACCTAAACTAAAGTGTTCAATTCTTTTTCTACTGATTTATTTCTACATTCATTTATTTATTACAGAAGCCCTAATTTGTAATATCTCATATTTTCTCTCAGATTTTGGCTATGCACTGTAAACCTCGCTGTTGTCATTACTAAAGATATTAAGTTAATATAACTTGGCGTTACTTAAAATACCAAATATTTTTTATGTCGCTTTACAGCAGGAAGGTCGCTGGTTTGAGTCCCAGCTGGATCAGTTGGCATTTTTGTGTGGCGTTTGCATGTTCTCCCCGTGTTGGCTTGGGTTTCCTCTGGCTGCTCCAGTTGCTAAATATCAACTTCGATATGAACAGCCCTGGGAGTATGTAAGTAAGTAAGTACAGAATATAAAAGCTGTAAAATGTGTAAGTTTAGTCTATTAGCCATTTAAAGCTGTACTTACAGTAAACATTCAAGTAATCTGTAATTAAACATTAAAGTAATTCAATGAAAAGACCACATTTGGTCAACTCAATTGATTGAGTTGTCGATTTGCCATTACTCAAACGAACTGAGGGAATCTCTTTGCTCAAATCATTTGAGTAGTCTCAACTCATTAGGGTTTACAGTGTGTTTACTTACATAGCTGGAAATTAACTGGAAAATAACTCGCATAACAGGGAAATTAACATTCTGTAAGGGGTCTACAGATGAAAAATAGCCATTCTTGGCTAATTCTGGCACATTTTACAGTAATGTTTATTAATGTGCATTGACACTGTAAACAAATAAACTAAACTAAACTAAATCTGCTCCAAGAAGAGACTTGAAACTTTAAAAACTACCAGTTTGAACATGGCGTTGAGCTGGAAACTTCTAAAAGTGTGAAAATGCTCCAAGCTGGACTCCAGACACTCTGAAATTGACCCAATACAAATAAGGATTTGACACAGATTTTTATTTTATTTTAATGATTCTAAAATAGATACACATATTACAGTACAAATATTTTAAAATGTTTAAAGGATGGTTAGTTCATATACGTTACTAACTGTATACTAAATCTTTATGGGAAAAGACGAGAAACCATTTGAAAATTCTCTGTAAATTTATGATTTACAGTTATGTGTTTGAGCAAAACATTATTTCTTTTATTCTATAATAAAAGTCCAAATTTAAAATATTAAAGTACAAATTAAAAAAACTGTGGCACACAGAAGAGCCACAGATGAAAAATACATTGAACATGTGGTTTTGGAAAATGTGCTAATATGGTTTCACTCTATAAGGTGTCCTTGTTCCTTGTTACAGTGTAAATATTGATTTAACTACTGAGTATTCATTAATTCTTTTTTTTTTCGGCTTAGTCCCTTTATTCACAGTGGAATGAACCGGCCTCAACTACTGAGTAATATTAACCGATTACTTCTACCTACAATATGGTAATGTTCAGTGCTTCATTCGCAAATTATAATTTCTGGAACATTTAATCATTTTTTTTCCTTAAGCTTAGTCCCTTATTTATCAGGGGTCACCACAGCGGAATGAACCGCCAACTATTCTGGCACATGTTTTGCGCAGCGGATGCCCTTCCCGCTGCAACCTAGTACTAGGAAACATCCGTACACACTCTCGCAATAACACATACACTACGGCCAATTCTCCTACAGCGCAGTCTTTGGACTGTGGGGGAAACCCACACGAACATGGGAAGACCATGCAAAGTCCACACAGAAATGCCAACTGGCCCAGCCGGCAACCTTCTTGCTGTGAGGTAACAGTGCTAACCACTGAGGTACCACTCTGCCCCCATTTCTGGAACAAAGACTAGCAAATAAAACTCTCACTTTCAATTTTCCTAGAACATGGCGTGACTAAATGGTGCATCTATGCTAGATTCATAACAAATGTTATATTAAGTAGCCTATTCATGCCAGTAAGTTACATACAAAATCAATGCAAACACAAAAAGACATAATTAACGAAGCATGAATGGCATCCCATGGACACCCTGCTAAAGCAAATGGATGCAGTGGTCCACGTTTGGTGTGAACCCAGTATAAGATCATCAAATTTCTGAATGGTCTCGACAGCTGAACATAACCCCTACATATGTGTATAAAACCACACAGCCTTGCTTGGTGTTTATCACTCCCACTCATTCTCACACACACGCACATGCAGGTTGTCACATATGATAAGATATGATATGGTCTGGAACATGATCTGGCACAAATAAAGCACTGGTTAGGTTTAGAATTAGGCTTGGGATAATAACCGTTTTCAAGGTATACCGCGGTTTGAAAAAGTTAAGGTTTTAAAACCGCCACATTTTTCTGCTATACTGTTGCTACGGTATATGTAAGGTTTTTTTTTAAGGTTTCGTCTTAAGTTTTTTAGGATCTCCAGCAGAAGATATCCAAAGATGTCATTTTAAATTGTAATGAAATCTGTGTTTTTGAAGCTAATGAAGACACCAGAAGTCAATGATTCATTTGGTTTATTTAGCCTGACATGTTTACTGCTCCAAAATATTTTAAAGGTTTCTCAAAATCCAATATATTGTGTTCAAAGGAGGAAAAAAGTTTTGGTTTTTACACAGACATTTAAAAAGAATAGATTTTAGAGCAGTAATCACAATACCATGAAACCATGATATTTTTATTCAAGGTTATCATACCAGAATCATATACCGGCCCATGCCTATTTAGAATGCTAGTTAGGTTTAGCGTCACATGCATGTACTTTTGCATAATTAATTGTAAATATTATAGTGAGTACACGTGTAACAACACTCATTCAAACTACTTATAAACAATAACCTGACACAGCACAATTCTTGAGTTCTTTTTGGGACAACCTAAATGTTCAATCCACTTACATTTGTAAAAAAAAAAAAAAAAAAAAAGAAAAGAAAAACTAATGTTAATAATAAAATTTACTTCATTACTTCCCAGAATTTTTGTTCAAACCAGTCTCATTCTGAATAAGCACCCCCTATATATATTTATTTCTGGAGATAGCAAAATATGTTTTTTTTTGCTTTCGCTAATCCACCAGAGCTGCTGTGTACGTTTTTTGAGATGTACGCCTTGCGAGTGCCATTCACGCCTGCTTTTCTTGCATAAATCCACCAGAGGCCGCTGTTGACTGACTGACTAACTGACTGACTAATGCTGTGTTCACACCAGACGCGGCAAGCGCGGATAAATTGTTCTATTCGAGCGTAAATAGACGCGTGAACATTTTGAGTTTATTCGCATCATTCACGCATCAAATCTGCTTCATTCACGTGTCATATTCACTTCACAACAGTAGCAGACTTGCGTGATGGGCAGGGCTTCTGTCTGCTCTGTGACTCTAGCTTCGTTGCTAAATGGCTAACATGGATTTTTTTTGAGAGAGAATAGCTGTGTTTATGTGCTTAATGAAAGCTGAAAAACAGAGTGATTCATTTGGAGCCACATCTGAGCCCACTAGATCCTTTCAGAGGTGCTCCCAGCTCTGTGAGTTCATAAACTCCTCCAGAAACTGTACCTAGATGATGGAAGCTTTCAGCAATGCTTCAGACTGAGCTGAGCCCTGTTTGATGATTTCTTGTCGGTGTTGGCAGGAGGATTTCCCCCCAGGACATCAACAACAGGCACTACGTCATAATCATGCCCCTACACGAGAAAGCCCCTGATTGGTTAACGCGGCGCGAATGTCCACTGAAGTTCAGATTTTTCCAACTCGAGCAAAACATTGCCTTTGTTAATGCCTTTGCATTGATTTAACATGTAAATCACTCACACTTGATGCTTCTTTTGCCTCTGGTGTGAACGCAGCATAACAGATTGACTGACCCACCCTCCCCCTTCCCTAAACCCAACCACAGTGTTTTCAAAAGCAATTCTAAACAACAAAAGCCCTTATGGCAGCTTGATTTTTACCACATTTTCAGATTTAACCACATTCTCACCCTGTTATTTACTTGTTTATTTTCTTTTTTGGCTTTAGTCATACCTGCTTTTTGGAACCCTTCTTCACCGGACTCAAACACCCCTCTCATGGTCATCTCCCCTCTGCATCTCAAATCCACCAATGTACATGGCGAGCTACTGGGCAAACTGGTAACAGCGGAAAATCTGTCCTTATGGAGGTAAGGGGCTAGCTGGTGAGCGAGAAAAAGAACGGCATCATACCGCCCCATAGCATTAGTTTCAAAGACGAACAGCAGCCATACGTAGCTCTGGCTACATAAATCTCCAGAAACGTATATAGGGCTACGTACGTATAAGCCTATGTTGATTTTTTTTACAGTGAAGGACACATTAAAATAAAGTGTCTAAGCTAATATTAGTCATGGACTATTTTTCCTCCACATGAAAATGTTCCAAAACCACGTTTCATGCGTGTTCCATGTCTATTTCACATATAATTTTAACACATGAAGCTCATGTAATGTTTCTAAAACCGGATCGGGCAGAGCTAATGTCCTATTAATGTTACAAAATAATTTATTCAAAACATTCAGATAACCTTGCCAGAGGCTGAGAATGCATTCCCTGTTAGCCAGGTTAGCATTAGTTTAACCCTCACTCTTTCTCTTTATCTGCATGGAGTGTGCTGCTGCATTCACACGGCAGAGGCACTTTTGCGTGTCTAAGAACAGCAATTTTCCCACATTGATACAGATGGCACAGCTAATGACTTCTTCCATCAGGCCTCTTTGAAACAGGCACACAGCACTTATTTCCAAGAGCTGCAAATAATCCTGACAAATGGAATGTTCCATATGCGGCTGCGTTCTGTTCTGGTGCCAGAGCTGGAGTGCCAATTCACGGGAGGGTCCCAATCAGCGCCATCTGATGCCGTGCCACACAGACACACAGTTGTTCACTGTAACACATTTAAATACCACCCAGACTCAATGAGGACGCTTTTTTAGATTGGTCATGCTATGCTAAGAGCCTTGCTTTAGGGAAGGAGAGAGCGAGAATCTGTACTCTTTTTGTATTTATTTTACTGTATGTATTTGACAGGAAATATATGGGTTCGTAAATATAGCCTCGAGGCCTGTCTTTGGCATCAATCTCAGATGGACAAATGGGAAGACGTCTATCCCGCCCACAGCTCCACTGTGAAACACTAAATTGTTCGACAGCGTGACAGTTTTGTCTCAAGTGTCCACTTCAGAGATTTGCAAGCGCACATCTGTCCTTTTTCTCTGAATATTCTGGATGTCTGTAATGGGATGCATTCTTGCTCTGAAGAGTCTGCAGCGCATTTGTTGGTTTAATAGAAAACAGCTGAGGATGACGATGGAGTCAAAAGTCATAATGAGATGAAGGCACATCAGAGGCTATTAACATATGAATTATAACCGGCTCATGAATCATTGCTCAAACAGACTCGTGAGTCCAAAACAAAGTTGACTAATTGAATCAGAAGAAATAAATAAACGACAGGAAAACTTGTTAGCCAATGAAGAATATTACTCAATGGTTGTGCTTTTTAGTGCTTAGCAGTTTTTTCCCCAAATGTTTCTCCATTTATCTATCTATCTATCTATCTATCTATCTATCTATCTATCTATCTATCTATCTATCTATCTATCTATCTATCTATCTATTTATCTATCTATCTATCTATCTATCTATCTATCTATCTATCTATCTATCTATCTATCTATCTATCTATCTATCTATCTATCTGTCTGTCTGTCTGTCTGTCTGTCTGTATGTCCGTATGTCCGTATGTCCGTCCATCCATCTATCCATCCATCCATCCATCCATCCATCCATCCATCCATCCATCCATCCATCCATCTATCTATCTATCTATCTATCTATCTATCTATCTATCTATCTATCTATCTATCTATCTATCTATCTATCTATCTATCTATCTATCTATCTATCTATCTATCTTTTTATCTATCTATCTATCTATCTATCTATCTATCTATCTATCTATCTATCTATCTATCTATCTATCTATCTATCTATCTATCTATCTATCTATCTATCTATCTATCTATCTCTCTGTCTGTCTGTCTGTCTGTCTGTTTGACTGTCCATCTGTCTGTCTGTCCATCCATCCGTCCATCTGAAAGTCTGTCCATCCATCATCCATCATCCATCCATCCATCCATCGCTCATGAACTGGGAAATACACACTCAGGTTCACACACACACTCATACACTACGGCCAATTTAATTTATTCAACTCACCTATAACGCATATGTTTGGATTGTGGGGGAAACCAGAGCACCCAGGGGAAACTCACATGAATATAGGGAGAACATACAAACTCCACACAGAAATGCCAACTGACCCAGCCGAGACTCGGACCGGCAACCTTTTTGCTGTGATGCAGCTGCTACCCACTGACCATCATGCCACCACTATCAGACCTTTATGTAATAAACAATTTTAAAAGAATAGTTCACCCAAAAATTATATTTAAGTCATCACTTTTGGGTGAACTATCCCTTTATGCTCTAAACAATGCTGGTTTGTTGTTGGGTTTGTCCATATTTGACCCAATGACAACCCAGTGTCACGACTCACTCTCTCACAAAGGCACAGGATCACAGGAGTTACCAAACACGTATTTACTTACAAATACTTACACAGGAACATGGAACATTGGAATTACGTAGAAACCCTCAGGAACACCAATAAACACCAGAATGACAATCAAGACCAGACCAGGGACTAAACCAAACTAAAATAAATACACAAGGACTAATGGAACTGAATGCATACAGGGGTGGAACACAGGTGGAACTAATAAATGTGGGGAAAACAGAACAAAGGAATCACATCACCAAAACATAAGCACATGGATCACAACAACACAGAACCTGACACCCAGCATCTTCAAGCGGTATTTTTTTCAGTAGCTGCATATAAATGTAAAAAGTCCAGAATAATATAGACTTTCTATTGAGATCTAAAACAAATCTTTTTGCGGTCCAGGAGAAACTACATAATAACATCTTTTGTTATTTTCTTTCCTGTGTGTAAGCATTATGTGTGTAAAACCAGCATCTACAGCAAATTTCTGTGATTATTTTTCTAAAAGCAAAACGACTCGCAAAACCACAGTAGCTGATATGGAAGAAATAACAACCGTCATTAATTCTCATTAGGGTAAAGTCTAGATCGGATACGCGGCCGGCCGGAAGTGCGATATGCCAACACAATTTCACGGCAATTCGTAAGTTTTTGATTTAGTGGCTAATTCGTACGAATTCGTACGATCTAATTCGTACAATTTAGTACGATTTGCTCATCCGCCAATGACGGTTGGGTTTAGGGGTGGGCTTAGGTGCCACGCCTCCTTTTTAAAACCGTACAATTTCGTACGACTAAACTCTGAACTCTCGTACGACTAAACTGTCAAAACGTAAAATACTTACGTTTTCTCGTGAGATCATATGCACATTTATAAAGCAGCATTTTTTTGACATTTTTTCTATGACACTGTATAACAATAATTAATATTTTTACAGTACCGTGACGGTTGAATTGAGGGTTGGGGTGGGAGTAGGCGTTAAAAAATTAAATGTATTGGGTAATTTAATAGAAAATATAACTAATACTCGGTAAAACAACTGTTTTTACGTTACTGTGACGGTTGGATTTAGGATTGGGATGGGGGTAGACGTTAAAAAAATACAATAAATGAGTAATGTAATAAATAATAGAAATAATTCTCGTCAACTTCTGGCCGCAAACGTATCCGATCTAGCAACAACCTTTCATTAGAGCTTCAGACACAACTACTGTACCTTTGTTTAGGGGGGTTGGTGGGGGTAATAAGTATTGAACACGTCATGTTTTTTAAGAGCTGCTGACATGGAATTGAACCAGATTTTGTTTAAAAACCCAAACAATACAAACATAAAAATAAAACAATAATAACAATAAAAAAATTAGTTATGTGTAGTAAAAATATGACTCAAGGAGAAAGTACTGAACTGCTGAAACGTATTTAAAACTTTATATAAAAGCCATTTTTTTGGTGACGGCAGCTTAAAGACGCCTTTTATATGGAGAATAAAGTCATATATTGCTTAGGTGTGAGGTTTTCACAGACTTCAACAATGTAAAAATCTTGACGGTTCTATGGGTCTCGTCATTCAAATCTATTGGATTCAAGTCAGTTGATTGGCTGGGCCATACTACAGCTTGATTTTCTTTCTCTGAAAGCATCTGAGAGTTTCCTTGGTTGTGTTTTGGATCATTGTCTTGCTGAAATGTCCACCCTGGTTTCATCTTCGTCATCCTGCTAATGTAGATGTTGGACTGAAGCAGCTGATATTACAGTTTTTCTCATTTGGTCTGGCTCATTTCTTGAAACAGGAATTACGTTCTCAACACTATAAGGTTGTTTTGTAAAACAGTCTTACAGTTCAGCACAACACTATAGCTCACTTGCAAAAGCTCATATATTTCCCAAAAATGTTCACTCATGTGTCAAAACTAAATTTCCTTCTCATTTAAACAGTCAGTGCCTCCGAAATCCTTTGTCCCTTTGGCATTAAGTAAGCACTGCAAGTCAAAATGTTTAGTTGTTTTGTCACTATCGCAGAGGACGATTGAAATATCCCTCATGTCCACCTTTAAGTCTTAGCTCAGTTTTTGAAAATGGTTACTCTACTGCTTTTTATCTTTTGACAGAATTGTGTATAAATCTAAGTAAAATAAATTTATAAAAGTTTTAGTTTAAGAGTAGCCTCTAAGGTTTGACATCACACATTGCACTCATACTGCCAAGGAAATTGTAACCAATGTCAATCACTCACATAAAATAATTTCCATATATCAAAATAAAACAAAATATACTGTAATATAACGCACAAACAAGAAACAATGAAAATTCTATGCAGCCTACAGTGCTTGATTGGTCACCTGAGATGTTTGAAATTCCTCCTTTGTTAGTCAAGTTCTAGTTTCACCTGACTGCCAATTGCTGTAATAAATGTATCAAATGTTCCACGGTTTCATATATGGTATTTATGGTATTATGGTCTTGACTAATTTTGACAATTGAACAGGCTATTGTGCATGTGATGACATAAAATGAAATGACATATTTTGGAGCGAACGACAATTGAACTGACAATCAACAATCAGTTTAGATCGACTAGATCTATTCAATTGGAAATTGTGCTAAATGTCGGCTACCTGTACGTAATCATTTGCAAAGACGTACTTAGACATTTGCAATTTGATGAAATGAATGAGAAAATCAAGTCAATTGCCAAGTGGTTTGGAAGTTTGTCCATGTTGTTTTGAGAATGTAATACCTGTTTCAAGAAATGAGCCAAACCAATAGAGAAATCTGTAATCTACAATGTAGAAGAGCAGAGGCTTGCTGAAGAACTACTGAGAGATTTCAGCGGCTGTCTGGGTTTTCACTGCCTTTCTACACCTCCCTTTCTTCATACGTTCAATACTTTTTCCTTGCGTCATTTTATTTTATTATACATAACTTAATTTGTAAACTAATTAGATTTGTTTTCTTTGCATATATGGATTTCTCTGGTTGTTATCAACATCCGTGGAAAATTTCAAGTCAACCGCTCCTTTAGAAATATGTTTTCAGAGAAAAAATGGTGATGTGTTCAATACTTATTTTCCTCGCTGTAACTAGAGCCTCATCACCAAAATGAAAGGCTTGTCTGAGGACACAGAAGAGAAGGGAAACTGAAGAGTGTTCATATGTTTATGTAGACAAAGACTTGGGTTGCAACTTTTACTGGAATCTGAGAAACAATCTGTGATGCAACTCACCATCAAAATGTTGTTATTGGTTTAGAGAGAGGTTAAAACACTCAGACTCTACAGTGGTACAGACTCGGTCAGGCAGTTTTATGGCTGCTGGATGTCCCGTTGTCTGTGTTGACTCATTATGGCGGACACCAGCGCCTACATTAAGGGGAAATTACGGTGGTAAAAACAAGACTGAATGATGTAAAAATTAAGTTAGAGTGGAGTACAAATGTTTTCTTATAGCTGTTGTTTTTTTCTAGTCTTTCTTAGCTTTCCAATCTCACAATAAAACATAACAATTTTGCGTAATGTCAGAAAAGTGGCTAATTTGTAAGAATTCATACTGAGAAGTTTTTTCATTATGTAATTTTATTTAATTATTATTATTTTAGTTGTTGTTGTTTATTCTTTTGTATTTTCTGAGTGTAAAGTTAAAATTCAATCAAATTTAGAAGTTTGTAAGTGTTAAGATGATCACTAATGGAGGATGTATAGCAGTGACGCCCCAAAATTTTTTGCATGAAGGGCCAAAAACCAAATATCATTGTGATGTGGGGATGTTTCCATGGTGATGTGTTCAATACTTATTTGCCTCACTGTAGCTAGAGCCTCATTATCAAAATGAAAGGCTTGGCCGAAGGTGAATACACCAAACTATATGACATTAAAGTTTGTATAGCTAATTTATTTCATAATATTTAAAATTAAATCAAATAGATTACTCTAAATTGTATTAACTAATGCAGTATAACTTAATTTGTTGTAACGTCTGACAATAAAAATGCAACCACATTTTATAGCACAGTGCAATTCAATGCTGAATACACTAGTCAAGCAGAATCAGCTTTTGCCTCCATTTGCTCACTGATGTCTCTGCATTGTGCTCTGTCCTTTGGGTGACAGTATGTTCATTAAAAAAAATCTAATTGATTTAACTGAACCATTTAATTTCCATTAGCTTTTTGGATCTTAGCAATAAACCAAACAAACAAAAAGTTACATTTAATTAGAAATTATAGTCTATAAACTGTCCCCATTATTCTCCCCTTCTTCTTGGATGGGATGGCAGGTCCAAATCAAAGGTTACCATGGGCCAGCTTTGGCTTGCGGGCCTTAGTTTGAGCATCTCTGATGTATAGTGTTGGGTAAACCTTTATTATTCATTCATTCATTTTCCTTTGGCCTAGTCCCTTATTTATCAGAGGTCACCACAGCGGAATAAACTGGCAACACTTCCAGCATATGTTTTACGCAGCGGATGCCTTTCCAGCCACAACCCAGTTCTGGGAAACACCCATACACTTTCACATTCACAAATAGACTCATACACTTTGGCCAATTTAGTTAATCCAATTCAGCTATAGCGCATGTGTTCTGACTGTGGGGGAAACCGGAGCATCCGGAGGAAACCAACGTTAACACGGGGTGAACATGCAAACTTCAAAGAGAAACTTAAACCAGCAATCTTCTTGCTGTGAGGTGACAGTGCTAACCACCAAGCCACTGTGCTAACATCTTCATTGTTATATATCCTAAAACTGTATAGTGAGTCTTTATATTTTACACA
The DNA here is from genome assembly GCF_903798145.1 of Danio aesculapii. Taxonomy (NCBI): domain Eukaryota; kingdom Metazoa; phylum Chordata; class Actinopteri; order Cypriniformes; family Danionidae; genus Danio; species Danio aesculapii. Next base: position 42,152,621 of record NC_079451.1, on the reverse strand, counting down.
CTTTCTCTGTGTCAGCCGGTGCAGTTAATTTCAGCGAGCTGTCGGTTCAATCTGTTCCAGACTGATGCCGTCTATACGCACAGGTGACACAAAGCCATCAGATGCTCTTCTCACAACAATAGCCGTCTGTTTGTTTATCCCTGTTTGACCATCCAGACAACACAGACACATTTCATGCTCCACAAACTGCATCATCAACTCTTACAGCAAGACTAAAATTAGCACTTTAAACAAATATGTTCTGAGCTGCTTTGCATGAAAAGACTATAAACTGATGCAAAATTTCTTTGTTAAAGTAATAAAGGAGGATTCCAGGTAAGCATTAGGATTGGACTAAAATTAGATCCCATTTGTCCCCGGAAAATAAAAAAAATCAGCAATTTAAATTTATTATATAAGAAGTGAATAAAGCTAATTTAATGAACAAAATTAAAACATGAAAAATGCATTATGATCAGCTAAATATATTACTGATCATTTATATGTTAATATGTAATAACAAACACTACCTGACAAAAGTCTTGTAGCCTATCCAAGTTTTAGAAACAACAAATAATAACTTGACTTCTAGTTGATCATTTGGTATCAGAATTGGCTTATATGAAAGGCAAAGGCCTCTAGATTATGCTTATTACACCAAAATAAAATATGATCATTCCTTGATTATTAATGATTTAATTAGGACAGTAAGGTCTGACTTTTACTTAGACAAAAGTCTTTTCACTTAACAGAAATAATATACAGTATAGAATATAAAGTGCTGTGAAAGAAGAATGAATATTGTGTTTGTCTCCCATGAGCTTGGAGGACCGCATCCATACATCTCTGCAATGACTCAAATCACTTAAGAAAGTCATCTGGAATAACAAAGAAAACGTTTCTTCAGGACTCCCAGAGTTCATCAAGATTCTTTGGATTCATCTTCAATGACTCCTCCATCTTACCCCAGACATTCTTAATAATGTTCATAGCTGGTGACTAGGCTGGCCAATCCTGGAGCACCTTGACCTTTGCTTTCAAGAACTTTAATGTGGAGGCTGAAGTATGAGAAGGAGCGCTATCCTGCTGTAGAATTTGCCCTCTCCTGTGGTTTGTAATGTAAAAGGCAGCACAGATATCTTGATACCTCAGGCTGTTGCCATCCACTCTGCAGATCTCTCGCACACCCCCATACTGAATGTAACCCCAAACCATGAGTTTTCCTTCACCAAACTTGACTGAATTCTCTGAGAATCTTGGGTCCATGCGGGTTCCAATAGGTCTTCTGCAGTGTTTGATGATTGGGATGCAGTTCAACAGATGATTCATCAGAAAAATCTACCTTCTGCCACTTTTCCAAATGATCAACTACTGTAGTCAAGTTATTATTTGTTGCTCTTACAACTGGAATCAGCGACAAGACTTTTGTCAGGTAGTGCAAATACACAGATTGCTAAGTGGCTTAATATATTTACCCCATTTTTATACATTTCTACAGTGAAAATAGGTAATACATTTTGATGCATTTTATTAAAACCAATTTATTAAACTAATATATTTATTTAAAAAAATAAAAAATATATTTTAGTCATCTTTAGAAATAGAACAAATACATTTAAATTCATGCAAAATATTCCAAAAAAACAAACAAACTACAAAATGTTACATATTTTGTTTCATCTTGATTTGTTCTAACATAAATAAGCACTACTAATTTCTGGACTGTTATCATAAGTTATTTTGTTCTATTATCTCCAGATTTGACTTCAGTACTGACTAAATCTAATGTAAATACACAGTTATAATATTATGAAGCATCCTAAAGAAAATATATATTTTAAATACATATATGTATTTATTGCATGTACAGTTGAAGTCAGAATTATTAGCCCCCCTTTGAATTTATTTTCCTTTTTAAATATTTCCCAAATGATGTTTAACAGAGCAAGGAAATTTTCACAGTATGTCTGATAATATTTTGTAATACCTTTTTTGTTAGTGATGATTATACTATACTATATTATATACCATAGTTTGCACCCAGCATCTTTTTGCAGTTGAGGATTAATAAGTAATTTCCAAGTTAAACATGTTTATGATTTCGAATACATTATATACAGTTGAAGTCAGAATTATTAGCCCCCCTTAGATTTAAAAAGAAATTTTCACAGTATGTCTGATAATATTTTTTCTTCTGGAGAAAGTCTTATTTGTTTTATTTCGGCTAGAATAAAAGCAGTCTTTAATTTTTTAAAAGCCTTTTAAGGACAAAATTATTAGCCCCTTTAAGCACATTTTTTTCCCGATAGTCTACAGAACAAACCATCGTTACACAATAATTTGCCTAATTACCCTAACCTGCCTATATAACCTAATAACCTAATTAAGCCTTTAAATGTCACTTGAAAATGAATTATATATAGTATAATATAAATGTATAGTGCACAATATATATTTTAAAAGCTAAAAATGATATTTATATATATATATATATATATATATATATATATATATATATATATATATATATATATATATATATATAAACAAAATCACTTTAGAATGGTTGTAAATACTCTATGTCAATGTAGTCATAGTAACCACAAAACAAAAGGTTAGTATGTTCACGTTCATAATTACCTTTTCATTAGGCATGGCAAAGGGCTTTTAGTGTAGCTCTGAGTGCTTTTCGTGGTTCAGTCTGACAACCTAATGACTCTCTCTGGGCTTATCAAGAAAATCATCAATGCTTTTAAAAAAGCGCTGGGCTGCTCGTACCATAAATGTCATTCTTCAGGGCAAGTCAAACCAGGTACCCTTCTGACAATTATGCAACATAGAGAAGAGAAAGAGGGAAATGATTATGCAACCTGTTTTTAAACCGCTCTGTGGTTTTGTGCCTGAATTTTATTCCTTATGAAAGCAATGGCCTCCCCCTGATCTCCCAAATAGCAGGGATTTTTTTTTTGACATAATGAGCAGCGGCTCTGGTGTTTGCACTCGCCTCATAGCAACTACTTCACTCTGCAACACTCATTATGCAAAAACACCCTAATTGTGTTTGAAACTCAATGAAATGCAAAGCCCCCTACTCCCCCCCCCCCACCCCTTAAGCCAACATCAAATATAACTGTGGATAAAAATGTCCCTTAAGCTTGTTTTCAACATCTCTGATAACATGCAAATGAACTGTAGGGTGCTACTAAACACTAAAACACAAGGAAAAGGCTAATGAAAATATCATGCCATATTCAGTAAGAAAATAACAGCAAATTATATGTTTATTCAAGACAAAAGTCACTAATAATCTGGTTAATAGTGCAAATTGAAGTAAAGGGTGACCAAATATAACCTAATTGTGTTCAAATCACCACTCCTTGTGTTTTGATATGATTTCTTGACAGTTGAAGGCTGTAACTGAAATCATGAAGTAAAATTATAGCATACCCACACAGCAAAATTTCTCTGGCCCACACAATCAGGTTTTGCTCGGCCCGCATGCCGCATTGAATTACGGTACATGACTGGACCAAGTCTGGCTTCCAGAACAAGGGCCAAACATGGACCATATCTGAGTCAAGTCTCAGCCAAGTTAATAACTCATAACTGGGCCTGAACTGGGCCAGATAGATTGGCGTGTCACAATTGCAATGAAATTGATAAAGCATTGTGCTAGGCACAATATGGGCATGCTTTTTCCTCAAAGTGACCTGATTGGTTGAATTTTTTTTCTTCATTCAAAAATAATTTTAATGTATTTTGAATGTGGGTCAAAAACAGGCCAAACTTACATGGCCCACATATCAATTTTTAACATCTGGCCAAAATCTTGTGTGCCACCTTAAAAATGATTCCACCTCTGCCAAACCCGGGCCATGTTTGGCCCACATGGTATATGCCAGTGCCAGATGAATGCCTTCTGTGCCAGAGTTAGGCCAAATATGGGCCAGAATTATTTGCTAGCTTGGTTAGTAATATAGCAGTGAAATAAAATCAAGAGATGACTTGTTGCTCAGTCATGCAGTGACTTTAGAAGTAGTTTTTGTGCATGAAGGCACAAATGAAAAATGATTTCCGAGTCAGCATAAAAATGTAATCATGTCCAACAAAAACTATAAAGAGCTTTGGTGATAACTAAGGTAACGTTTGCTTACTACAATACTAACTTCATCAGACGCCATCTTTATTTGTTAGCTCAAATGTCAGAAATGGGTTGTTAAAAGGATACAGCTGAGGCCGGAAGTTCATTTATTCATTTTCCTTCGGCTTAGTCCCCTTATTTATAAGGGGTTGACACAGTGGAATGAACCGGCAAAGTATCCAGCATATGTTTCACACCACGGGTGCCCTTCCAGATGCAACCTAGTACCGGGAAACACCCATACACTCACACACGCACTATGTTTTTAGACTGTGGGGGAAACCAGAGCAACCGAAGGAAACCTACACGAAAAGAGGGAGAACATGCAAACTCCACACAGAAATGCCAACTAACCCAGCCGGGGCTCGAACTTGCGACCCTCCTGCTGTGAGGCGATCATGCTACCCACTGCGCCACAGTGACGCCCCTAATTATTTATATTATTTATAAAATTATCCATTAAATTATATTTTATTGATGCCTAGCCATACCCAAACCCTAAACCTACCCCTCACGGTAATGTAAAAACAGTTATTATTGTTGTACAGTAATTGTTTTGTTGTAATAATATAACTCATCCAATCAGAAACAACTATTCAACAGCCCAGTGAAGTTACATTAGATATAAATGTTAAAATAAGCACACAATGGACATAAAATATGCAGCAAATTAGATATTAGTTTTAGGCTAAAGTGGTAGTGGAAATGAATTTTCCCCCAGTCTAAGGTGCCGTTTACACTTATGCGTGTTCGTTTCAAAACACATAAGCTTTGTTAAAGTTACACCTGGTGTTCACACAACTCCAGCATCTTCATCCTGCAAAAATGGAGCTTTCTGAAAATGCTAAAGACCTCGTTTTAGTTTGTGAATGCTGGTGTTTTGTTTAAGTAAAACATTTGAAAATGGAGGCGTGGTTATACATAATCATATCATTTGCATGATTTGTCAAGCCACTCATTTGAACATTTGACCATCAGTTTGACAAGCTCTCATTTGACCATTACTTGGTAAATATAACCAGATTTTGGTACTTGGTAAATATAACCAGATTTTAATGATTAAAATGTATTAATTCTATTTTTTATAATCACACTGAATAAAAACAGTCTACAGAAACACTTTCATTGACATTCTCCCTTTATACGTCATCGAAGGCAGAAAGGTGGATCTCTCTCTCATTAGCATAGAAAGCCCTAAGTGAGAAGCAGCCATCCGCCATTAGTGTTTTCAAGCCATAAGCTTGAGCCAAAGATAATATCAGTGACACAGAGTCATAATAAATATCGAGTTTCAGACAACCCAGACTCGGATTAGGGTTGTCACGATACTGGAATTCAGTATCAATCAATAAGGAAGTTTTAAAAACGTCAATTTCCCACTAACATTTGAGCGATTTGGAGCATGTTCTTAAACAGCGCTGATTTGCAATTGTGTTCTCATGCTCAACAGAAATGACTGTGATTGGCCGTGAAGGGCATCAGTTCACCAAACTCACCGCATTTTACTGAGTATAACCACAGATACTGGACACTGGAGTGTTTCAAAATCACGTCGATCAGCTGGTTTGACTTTGAGCTGACATACGAGCGATCCGCTGATGAATCGTGGCTTTAAAATGCTCCAGTGTCCCTGTATACATGGTTACACTTAGTAAACAGTGGCGAGTTCGATAAACTGATGACCTTCACTGCCAATCACAGTCAATTCTGTTGAGCATGTGAACACGATAGCAAATCAGCGCTGTTTAAGAACATGCTCAGTAGCGCTCAAATATTAGCAGGAAATGGACATTTTAAAAATTTCAGTATTGATTGGTACCAAATTCCAGTATCGAGCAACCCTATTGCGGATACGTACCCAGGTCTACATTTCTGGGAAAAGCAAAATACATAACCGAAGGTAAGTCTGCTCGCAGTTTTTGTTTTTGCAAATCCACCAGAGGCCCTTGTGTACACCTTTTGATGATCTCAAATTATACCAGACTGGCGCAATATACACTTCAGCTGACTAGGCCAGTTTCCTGTCGACTGACCCACCCACCCCCTTCCCTAAACTTAACCAGTAGTGTTCTTAAAAGCAATCTAGAAAAAAATCAGTCGTGGCTGCGTGTTTTCACCATGTCTTCAGCCTGTTGTTTATTTATTCACTGCTTTTGTTTTACCTGGCTTCAGGAACTGTCCTTCCTGGACTCAAACCCTGTCATCGCAGTCAACTCTGCGTCCCAAGACTTGGCGAGCTACTGGGCAAACTGGTAACGCTGGAAAAGCCATCCATATGAGGTAAGTGGTCAGCGGCAGCTTGAAAAGGAACAGAAGCCATCAGCGGCATCATACTGCCCCATAGTGTTCATTTTAAAGACAAAACGCAGTCAGACGTACTTCTGGCTACATAATTGGTACTCTCCAGAAATGTAGACAGGGGTACCTATCCACAATGAGCCTGTGTTGATTTTAGAATGCAAAAATGAACACTGTAGTCTCCATAGTCTACCTTCTTCTGAGCCACTTCTTTTGACATTTTCAGCTTTTCACAGAGACATTGTAAGTCCTCTATAACTGTTTTTAATCTGCCGCATTTGTAGCTCCACCCCCTTTTGAAAAAAAAGAGAGCTGGAAGCACAATCTCATTTAAATTTAAAGTGACAGTCACCAAAACAGCATAATTTGGATGAAAGTCTATAAGAGGCAGTTTCAAAGAGTTCTAAAAATTATTTGTGGAGTATGTTAAGCTGAAACTTAACATACACACTCTGGGGATATCTGAGACTTATTTTACATCGTGTAAAAAGGGTCATGATAGGTCCCCTTTAAAACCAAAACACACTAACGTAAACAGCACCTAAAGTGTAATCAAAAAAATTGTGTTTGAAACTCATCAGAAAGCCAAAAATGCAATTTTACGTAAGATGTTTAGACAAATTAGCTGTTTATCTGATGCAAAAGTCATAGCTAATAGTTAGTCAATAGTGTGAATTGGCCTCTAAACTGAAGTGTGACCAAAAATCCTAATCGTATTTGAAACTCATTGAAAAGCAAACCTTCCTCCTCCCCCTCTTAAAGCCATCATCAAATACAACTGTGGTCAAAAGTGTCCCTTAAGCCTGTTTTCAACATCTCTGATTACATGCAAATGAACTGTAGTGTCCTGTAGAGACCCCCGTCCCCTCCCCACAGGCCCAGTGACCTCCACAAGCCCCTGTTTCTGGCCTCAGGGTGTAGACGACCCTCCCTCGATGGCTGGCCGCGGCTCTGATGACACACCGGGGAGAAACCAAGAGGGGAAAAAAGCTCTATTAGGGAGACAATGTGTTTCACAATAATCACCTGCTTCTCTCTCTCGCTCTCTCTCTTTCTCTCTCTCCCCCGTCATCCATTACACTCAGATCTCTTCCATTGAAACCCTGCAGTGCTTTCTTAGAGGTCAGCCGAGGAGCTCATTTAAATAGAGATGCATTTATCTGTTTGCGAGTGACTTATGGCCTGTCGGACCGGGCCGTTGCTGGTAAACACTGATTCCTACTGGTTCCCCAGATTGCAGAGAGCTGGAGCATCATGAGGTTTTTATTGATCTCCAAGGAGCATGGGACATGGATTATTAATGTCATTGTTATCTGCTGATTAACATCAGATTTGAGGGATTAGATCATTAAAATTATATTCTGAGCTAGTCGGGAACATATTTGAACAAATTGTGCGTTGATAGTGTGAATATGAAGAGCTATACTCACTTTTGCAGGGTATATATGGCTCTAGTATGTAATAATTTACGATTTCTTGTCCATTCTACTTGTATTCAGTAGAGTGAGAATTTGCTGATGACACTGGAATAAAAAATAAAAACATGTTGACATGTCAAATTTACAGAAAATAAAAACAAATTTACAAAGTATATATATATAACTTTAAATGTGGCATGGTTGTTGAGTATTTCAGAAACTGCTGATCTACTGGGATTTTCACACACAACCATCTCTACGGTTGTAGGAGAATGGCCAGAGGAGAATTGCCTGATTGGTTCGAGCTGATAGAAAAGCAACAGTAACTCAATTAACCCCTCGTTACAACTGAGCTATGCAGAAGGGCATCTCTGAACGCACAACACATCCAACCTTGAGGAGGATTGGCTACAGCAGCAGAAGACCACACCGGGTGCCACTCGTGTCAGCTAAGAACAGGAAACTGAGGCTACAATTCACACAGGCTCACCAAAATTGGACAATAAAAGATTGGAAGAACGTTGCCTGGTCTGATGAGTCTCGATTTCTGCTGCGACATTCAGATGGCAGGGTCAGAATTTGATTAATAAAGGGACTAAGCCGAAAAGAAAATGAGTGAATGAATGAACGTCTTAAGACATTTATATTAAGTTAGATTTAGGTTCCCGGCGTCAACGTTATTTTGACGTCTAATAGCGACGTGAAATGACGTTGATATTTGGTTGATTTTAGGTTGTGTTAAAAAGTGACAAATATCCAACGTCGCTCCAACATCTTAAACCAGTGTCATTTTGACGTCAAAAACTGACATTTATTCATCAGGTATGACATCCAAAATCCAACATCTAATAGACGTCATATTGGTAACATCCACACAACGTCAAGTTGTAACATCGTTAGACATTATTTGGTTGTTTTTACGTTGTGTTGGAAAGTAACTAAAATGCAACGTCTGTCCAACGTTGGACACTGACATCGGCTGGACGTTGAATTCTGACGTCAATATGATTTTCATTTCCAAACAAAATGCAACATCCCACAATGTTAGGGATCAACGTCAATCTCATTTCATGTTGACATCCTGTGCCTGCTGGGAAAGAACTTCCTCTATTACCTTTCAAATAACCAGTTTAGCTAGCGATTTGTTGACTACTTAAAAAGTGAGAATATCTTACACTTTTAAAGCAGTTGGTTGACAAATTGAGTAAACAGGTTGCTTTAAAACGATTAAGTAAATTTACTATGTGCATAATTATAAAAATTGAGTCAATTTAACAGTTTATAACAACTTGGAGATATAGGTATATAACATATAAGTTTATAACTACTTACTCTTACTTTTAAAGTCAACTTTGTCATTAAGTAATGCATGTAGTCATGATATTGGAGACTCTCCTCTGCACAAAATGAGATCTCAAGTGGTCTCAGGAGACACATTTGAGATGCGCATTAACAGCAGGTGTAAACAGAGCCAGAGTTACACACCCTGACTCAGAAACCCACTCTGAACATAGGATGCTTTTAGGCAGTGAAGACTGAAAAGCTGTTTACCTTTCAAGCTTTTATGCTTCGTCCAGATCTCCGTTTAACAACCCAGACGGGACATGCTCCGTGATCACCCTATAAAGTCTTTTATCCGCATCCAGATCTGATACAACAAAGAAGAGAAGAAGGGTTAGGACACAGGCGGAGATGTTGTGGTCTGTCTGGGTCTGGTCTTCGTTTGATTTACACATCCAATATCTCCATATCTGTCATCCATTTCCTCCCATTTAACTTTATGACTCTTGGTGGCTGTTTGAAGATCAATGGAAGAGGACAGACCGCTGCGTGGAAAGGGAAGTCAGAAGTCTTACAAACAAAGTGTCTTTCTATTTCTCTCTCACACACACACCATCTCTTGTTCATTTTAAAGCCAGCGTCGGGCCGTTGAACGTGCTGAACACACCACTTAAGCCATGTTGAGCAAACAGAGAGCTGTAATTACTAAGAGAGACCCAAGGAGCCATTGATGGAAATCGTGGAGTTCAAGTTGCCTCGTGATGCCTGATATGGGGCCTCTTTGCACTAATGTGAACGCTAACTGAGTGCTAGTCAAATTGTTTTGACCCACAGATCTATAGGCCACATTCACACAGCAGCACAACATAGATGTCAGTACTGCATTCGAGTCATTATTAGAAGTGTCGTGGACAAAAGTCAAGATGGTTGTGGAGTCGCGAAAGAAAATGAAGAGCCATGTGAGGAGGGGGATCTGTAAAATGCCACACAATCTCATGGCAATTCGTAACATTTTGATTTAGCGGCTAATTCGTATGAATCCGTACGATCTAATTCGTACATTTTAGGATGATTTGCTCATCCCCCAATGACAGTTGGGTTTAGGGGTGGGGTTAGGTGCCACGCCTCCTTTTTAAAATTGTACAATTTTGTACGACTGAACTTGTACGAATTAGCCGCTAAACTGACAAAACGTAAAATACTTACGTTTTCTCGTGAGATCAGGCTGGTAAAATGTGTGTTCCGGCACAAATTAAGCCCTGCTCATAGCAATTCGTAACTTTTTGATTCAGTGGCTAATTCATCAAGCCTGATCTCATGAGGAAACGTAACTATTTTACATTTTGTCAGTTTAGTGGCTACAATTTGTACAATTTCATTTGTGCAATTTAGTACGATTTGCTTATCCCCCAATGAGGGTTGGGTTTAGAGGCGGGGTTGGGTGCCACGCCTCCTTTTTAAAATCGCTCATTTTATACGGCTGAACGCGTACAAATTCGTATGAATTAGCCTCTAAACTGACAAAACGTAAAATAGTTACATTTCCTTGTGAGATCAGGCTGGGTGAACAGGTATGTTGACATGAATAACATTCTGTATTACATTTCTATAACTTCAGCAGAAAACGTTTACATTAAGTTGGTGACAAATTGACACAAAATGTAGTATTTTCAAAAGTCCAAAGTTAAAATTTGAGACGCCCAGCCATTTGCCATTCCTCTGCGCTGTTGTTGCCTAGCAACAGCTGTCACTGTGATGATGCAAACAAACTGGGTTTCAAAACCAAAAACCACCATGTAAACACAGTCAGATTTGTATGGGTGAATCTGTGACTTTTAGAGTCTTATAAATGGACACAAAGGTCAGGATTTTTGTCAACAAATAGCTCTACATTAAATTGTGCATTTTTTTTCTTTATCTGGAACTCCAGAAAACCTGGGATACACGACATGTGTCGTACCAAAGACTATAGAATACATGAGACATGTCACTTGTATAGTTTTGAATGGGAAAAAGTGTCACAGTCAGTATGGTGATTGAAGCCCTGCCTACTAGTGAAGGAGCCAATCAGTGATCGCTATGAACTGAGGATTCTCTGAGGGAGGAGCTCAACCCAGACAGATTTTATGTGATTTGAATGTTTAGAAATGAAACTAAAGAGATGGTTGTTGTTTTATTTTATTGGTGATTACTGATTTGAAATTGAATCATAAGCTTGGAAAGCAATTTTGGAGAATTTGATGTTTCCCTATTCAAACAGAATGCCTGAGCATACTGCCCGAGAGGCGTTTCAAAGATGGCCGCAGAGTGAAAAGACTTGCCTTAAAGGGACTTTGGTTGTATGCACACTCTTGATAGATACTTTTCCATAAAAAAAAAAATTCATCTTGGTCACTATTCACTAACATGGGGCGACGCAGTGGCGCAGTAGGTAGTGCTGTCGCCTCACAGCAAGAAGGTCGCTGGTTTGAGCCTCGGCCGGGTCAGTTGGCATTTCTGTGTGGAGTTTGCATGTCCTCCCTGCATTCGTGTGGGTTTCCCCAACAGGGATTCCGGTTTCCCCAACAGTCCAAAGACATGCTGTACAGGTGAATTGGAAAGGCTAAACTGTCCGCAGTATATGTGTGTGAATGAAAGGGTGTACGGATGTTTCCCAAGGGTCCACAGATGGGTTGCAGCTGGAAGGGCATCTACTGCATAAAACATACGCTGGATAAGTTGGCGGTTATTCTGCTTTGGCGACCCCGGATAAATAAAGGGACTAAGCCAAAAAGAAAATGAATTCATTAGCATGTTAGTAGGCCTACAACACCACTCCACTCTTCACTGAAGTAAAAAACGATAAATTAAAATTTTCTGTCGGTTAAATAAGATTTGAAGGATGAATAATGAACCAGTTAAAATTTCGTCATGTTACTGTAAAAGTAATTCTAATTTGCAGTATCTTACTTTAGCATGTCACAGCACTGCTGCTAAATCTATGCATTTTCAAGAGATAGGAGCATTATTGAAAATGTTATCATATAGCATTGGATCAGGATGGCTGAAATAATTGTTTTTTCTCTTTCCATAATATAGTCTTGAATACAGTGGGTATGAATGTGCACCATAAGTCAGGTCCTTGATTATCACCTGTAACCATAGCAACACTGAGTAAAGTAAATATCACAGACTGCAGTGAGCAGAAAAAGGACAGTTTAATAATCCTTGTGCTGTCTCAAAAACAAAGATTTCACTTATTTGAGTAAACCATCCCTTCATCCTGCTGCACGAAGCAGACATTTTCAGACCTGAAGCAAAAGTGGCTATCATTCCCAAACACTGACATTACAAAACTGACCCAACAGGGCCAAGGACCTCAGTGTATTCTTGAGAAGGGGCAAAGAAAAGGTCAATGGGTGGGAAGGGAGGACCCTTCATTGTTGCTAATGCATTATTCAGCTTAATGTGACAGTGTTTGGGTATTAGTGCCTGTTGAAACGCCATCATTATGGAAACTAGAAAGTGCCTATTTGTTTAGTCTTCATTAACTCCAGAGTCAGAAGTTCAGATGAGGCCAAGTCTTTGGAAGAGAAAGCAAGCGAGGCCTTTCATGTGCCGCAGCAAATCTGAAACAGAGCAACAGCAATACTTCAGCGCAGTAAAATGGAAATCTGTAGCAAACACGTTTCATATTACTGTGCTGTCTGATAAGCACCCTGGAAAATATTACTCTGGAGCTGACAGTGAAAGTGATGGCATGAAGTAATGACTTCATTTAAGAACATTTGTTGTGTATAGCATAGTAGTTCATCTTACTCATGATTTACTTAATCAGTATTTGACCCAAATGTCTTTATTTTGACGTGATGACATAGTTAACCGAGAATTGTAACACACTATAAAACAAATCTTGGTGTTTTAAATATTTTAGTTGAATCAAAATAACCTTGGGTGCACAGTGGTTCAGTGGTTAGCACTGTCACCTCACAGCAAGAAGGTTGCTGGTTTTATTCCTGGCTGTATGGAGTTTGCATTTTCTCCCCGTGTTGGAGTGGGTTTCCTCCGGGTGCTCTGGCTTCCCCCATAGTCCAAAGACATGCGGTGCAGGTAAATTGAACAAACTAAATTGACCATAGTGTATGAGAGTGTGTGTGAATGTGTGTATGGATGTTTCCAAGTACTGGATTGCGGCTGGAAGGGCATCCGCAGTGTAAAACAAATGCTGGAACAGTTGGTGGTTCATTCCGCGGTGGCGACCTCCGAAAAAGAGACCAAGCCGAAGGAAAATAAATGAATGAATGAGATCGGCAACCCCCCACCCTCTTTGTTTGAATGTGTTTTGGTTTGGTTTATTTACTCAATTTAAATGACGTTATTTTTTTATTGTATTTATTTATTTTGTATTGTTCTGCTTTCATGTTAACGATCTGTATCTGATATTTATCTGCATTATTTGCAAATAAGAAAATCAATATAAATAAATAAATAAATTAATTAATTAATTAAATAAATAAATAAATAAATAAATAAATAAATAAAATGGAATAGAATTGGAATTCAACAGAAATTAAATAAAATGTATTTTTTTTAAATAATTTAAAACATTTATATATAATGTAAAATATTCAAATTACATTTTATTTTACGCAATCTACATTGTAAAAAGCACTATAGAAATAAAGAAGTGAATAAAACACTTGCATAGAAATATTCAACAATTGCATAGAAATATCATGTGCATATAATTCCAAAATATTAGAGTATACTTACAGTAAATTACCGCCTGGTTCTGCTAGCCCACTGATGCTGCCTCTCCGATCAATACCAAACACAACCAATAAAGCTAAAGCCAGGGGTTTAAGAGAGGTAACGATCTATTTACTGGACGCATGAAGCGAAGAGCCTGCGGCACATATGATGTATACCTCAGTGCAAAACCCCCCACAGCTATCTGATCGCCTTCACCGGCTGAAATCAAGATACGTCTGAGAAATGTTCTCTTGACAATGAGCGCGAGAAGAGAGCGCCCTGGTTTCTGCTGGGGAGATTGTTTTGCGTGGGTCATCCACCAGTTGTCCATGTATTAAGTTTACCAACTTGGCCTCTCGCTGACCTGGCTGGATGAGCTGCTTTCAAAGGAAGATTGATCTGTGCGTGATCCCTGACAGGCCTGAGAGAGTCATTGGGCCCTGGAGAGTAACTCAGAAGCAAGGCTAAATCAACACTGACTGCATGCTTCTCATAGTCCACTGTCTCAGGCCTCAACCCGCCTGCTCCAAACTGACCTTGAGCGCCAGAACCACCAAAACTGCCCTCTGAAAAAAAAAAGAGAATTAAAAATGGTCACACTTTATACAATTGACACTTAACAAACCATTAACTAAGACTTTTAGCTCAATAAACGAATTAGCTGCTTATTAGTTAGTAAGTTATTAGTAGTAGTTATTAATAGTTAGTAAGGTAGTAGTTGGGTCTAGGTATTGCATAGTATAAAGGATGTAAAGTAAGATCATATTTTATAAGTGCTAATAAATAGTTAATATCTTAATAATAGGCAGGTAATAAGCCAGTAGTAAATGGTGTGAATTGCTAATTAAACTAAAGTGTTACCAATAATATGTATGCTATAGCAATAGTATGGATTCATCACAAAAACAAGATGACTTTTAATCCTCAACTGAATCTATAAACGTTAAAAACTCAAATTTACTGGTGCAAAAATAAAGTCTGAGGCTGTAAAGGGGTTGTTTTTTGGGCTTTATTGTGCTAATAGGTTTGATTTTTGTTCTTTTTATTATTTGGTTTTTGGTGTATTATGTTTTTTAATGATTATTATAGTTATTATTATTATATTTATTTATTTTTTTGTGCTACTTTGTTGTGGTTTTGTTCTGCTTTTTATTTGGTTTTGTAATATTTTGTTTTATTTAACATGAATAAACAAAGAGGGATCATCTCGGTTACCATACTCGGTATATATACACACATAACATATGTCGCATAAACATATAAACAAGAGATGACAATATTCACCTTTTTACAAAGCCAGTGTCATGAATATATAGGTTATAAATAAAGATGAAGGTTTACAAGCTTAAAAATGCTAAATTCCCAAGAGTCTTAAGATAGATCCCCATGTGGTTTCAGCTTTTTTTCTGTGAATTTTCAAGATGTAGTTGTTCCATTTGAATGACATAAAGCAACTTGTTCAACCATCTCTTCTAACGGGAAGCCTTTGGAGATTTCCAATTAAGCAAGATCATCTTTTTTAGCTATAATCATGCCTAGAATCAGGGCTTGCTGTTGGGTTAACAGAAAGGTGTCCATTATATTAGAATGTTCAAAAATAGACAAGCGTAGTCAGGTTGGATATTGGTTACATAACCACTGGACCGTAAAGGGATTGTTTACCCTAAAATAAAAATTGTACTTGTTATTTACTCACCCTCAAGTGGTTCCAAAGATTTATGAGTTTCTATTTTTCTGTTGAAAAAGAATGAAGATGGAATTTTCTACCATGGTACAGGACTAAAAAATATGGTATGGTATACAAAGACAAAGACAAAATCAAAGACAAAGACACACACACATGCACGCACGCACGCACACACACAAAAACACTATGTATTCCTGTAGAAAATACAAAGGCAGTACTTTAGTAAGGTGCTAAGACCAGTTGGAAATGTCCCAACAAAAAAATAATAAAATAATACTACAACAGTTAGGACTGTCTCAGAAGAACCATGTTATTGCTTTTTTTGCAAAGTATTAAAGGGTTAGTTCACCGAAAAAAAAAGTTTACTCACTATTTACTCACCCTCGAGTGGTTCCAAAGAAGAAGATATTTTGAAATATATTAAAGAATGAAGATAATACTATGGTACTGAAAGGTATTTATATTGAAGAATTGAATGGTACTACCATGATACAGGTCTAAATCATATGGTATGATATGTAGCCAAAAAACAAATAGAAAAGCTCTATGTATTCTTGTAAAAACACTAAGGCAGTACTATAGTAAGGCGGTAACACCAGTTTAATAGTGAATGTCTCAACAAAATAATAATAATTATTTAAAATAAAAACTACAACATTCAGTATCGCTGGATTTTATCTCAAAACTCTGGTATTACTCTTTTGCGGAGTATTAAAGGAATAGTTCCACCCAAAATAAAAAGCCTACTCACTATTTACTCACACATAACATACCATGGTACTTAATGCTTTAGTATTCATTTTAAATAGTATTTAATATGAAGGATGAAATGGTACTACCATGGTACAGGTCTAAAAAAATATATGGTTTTACCATGGTATGTATCAAAAAACAAAAACATTATGGTTGGTATTCTTGTACATACTAGGACAGTACTAAAGTACGGTAATAAAACTAGTTTAATCCATCCGTCCATCCATCCATCGTAGTGATAGTTCACCCAAAAATAAAAAGTTTACTCGCTATCTACTCGAGTGGTTCCAAACCTTTATGAGTTTCTTTATTATGCTGAATACTATCTATCTATCTATCTATCTATCTATCTATCTATCTATCTATCTATCTATCTATCTATCTATCTATCTATCTATCTATCTATCTATCTATCTATCTATCTATCTATCTATCTATCTATCTATCCTTCTGTCTGTCTATCTATCCATCCAACCATCCATCAACCTATCTATATTTATCCTTATCTATCTATCTATCTATCTATCTATCTATCTATCTATCTATCTATCTATCTATCTATCTATCTATCTATCTATCTATCTATCTATCTATCTATCTATCTATCTATCCTTCTGTCTGTCTATCTATCCATCCAACCATCCATCCACCTATCTATATTTATCCTTATCTATCTATCTATCTATCTATCTATCTATCTATCTATCTATCTATCTATCTATCTATCTATCTATCTATCTATCTATCTATCTATCTATCTATCTATCTATCTATCTATCTATCTATCCATCCATCCATCCATCCATCCATCCATCCATCCATCCATCCATCCATCCATAGGTCAAATTCTTTGTTGGTTGCACTTTCTCAGAAATTATATTCACAGTGCAATAAAAGTACAATTGTGACATCAAAAATAAATTTTCAGACTTCCTGTTGCTTTCTAAATAACAATAGAAAAAAACTTTTAGTTCATAAAAACTAACATGCAAATCTCTTCCATTTGAATGTATTTAGTAACCACAGGACTAATGGTATAAATCTGACAACAATGTAAGGAATGCTTTATAGTCTCCCTCTTTAGTCTAAGATGTTTAAGATCTATTGGTGTAGCGCAAAGTAAATAAACCATCTTTAACTGACTCTGCCTGTTAGATTTAGTGGTCTCAGCACGGATAAAGAAACATCTTGTAACCAGGCAGGAAACGCCATGTGCTCCTAAATGCCAGAAAGTGGAGAACACAGTCTGGTTTTCACACAGCTGCGGTAATCTAAACAGACGCACTGTGCTTTAAAAAGCCAGAGCAATTCCAGGAGGCCATCTTTGCTAGATTCTGGAGACAGAAGGGAAATCTCCTCAACGTGATTGTGAGGTACACAAGCCAAAAAAACGAGAGGTCAGGGAATCATGTAAGGACAACAGTCTTGAGTTCAACAGGTTTGCACTGTCTCTTCCAATATAGAGTTGAAGGCAAATTATTATGCTTCTGTGAAATTGTTATCCTTTTTTAAAATACTGCCCAAGTGATGTTTAGGAAATGTTTAGTATTTAATTTCATACTGTTTCTTTTTAGTTTGGCTGGAATAAAAACAGTTATTTAAAACAATTTTTGAGCTCAATATTATGAGCCCCCAATTATTTTTTTTAGATTGTCTACAGCAGTGTTTCCCATCCCTGTTCCTGGAGGCACACCAACAGTACATATTTTGGATGTTTTCGTTATCTGACCCATTAACTTCAGGTTTTGGAGTCTCTTCTCATGTTATGATAAGATGATTCAGGTGTGCTTGATTAGGGAGAGATTGAAAATGTGGACTGTTGGTGTGCCTTCAGGAACTGGGTTGGGAAACACTGGTCTACAGAACCGCCAAGTGAACTGTCAAGTGACTTGCCTAATTAACCTAACTTTCCTAGTTAACCTAATTAAGAATTTAAATAGCACTTTAAACTCAATACAAGTTTCCTTAGTAAAATATTATGTACTGTCATGGCAAAGATCAAATAAATTAGACATTAGTTATTACCACTATTATGTTTAAAAAAGTGTCAATAAAAAAACAATCTCTGTTAACATCAATAAGTAAATATTTAAAAAAAAGATTGAACATTTTACAGGAGGGCTGTTAATTTTGACCAACTGTATATTTGGGTTTATATCTTCGCTCTGTGTATTTATATATTTTTCTTTGCCATTAGAAACTGTCTATTGTA
This sequence comes from Danio aesculapii, assembly GCF_903798145.1. Classification (NCBI taxonomy): domain Eukaryota; kingdom Metazoa; phylum Chordata; class Actinopteri; order Cypriniformes; family Danionidae; genus Danio; species Danio aesculapii. The sequence goes on along the minus strand of NC_079451.1, from coordinate 42,134,121 downwards.
TACGAAATAAGAAATAAATGCAACATCTGATCCTCATGTTTGGATGGCCAGCTGCACTGCTGAGTTTGCTGTCCTTGAACGATGCTACCCAGATGGCATGGAGGAGGAAGGGTTTGACGTGTTTGTTTGCTAAACACTTGCAGAGACTAAAAGTAGGTGGCACATTTAACTATTATGGGCTCTGGCGGGGGGTTGGGTTGGGTCGACATGCCCTTGACATAGGAAGATTCAAATTTCAGCCCATGAAACTAAACACAGCTGCAATTTTATTTTCATGCTGGTACTTGGACATGGTTTCTTGCATTCGAATGTACCATTGGCATCAAATAAACAAAGAGACAGGGGGATTTTAACAATGGGATTTAATAAAGAATAAAAATACACAGGAAATCAACATACATTAACAATTATGTTACAAAAGGGTAATTTACAGCTAATAAGGTAAATGGTGAAGCTGTTGCTCATGCATATTTAATGTGCATTTAACAAAAGCCCTTAATGATCAGTAGGTGAACTAGCCTTGGTAGCATCGAATATTTCTCAGACAGACTGCGTCTGTAGTACACTGCTTCAGTTCATTCATACTTCCTATTCCATTTCCAAGTATGGCAAACCAAATATATTAAGTTATAAATATCTTTAGAAAAGTAAACCATGTTTAAACCTTGCATTTACATAGTTCTTGCTATGTAGATGTGTTACAGCCAAAGCTGAATTAATAATAAATACAAAACAAAAAGTAAAAAAAAAAAAGCCTAAGGACAATGACATCAAGGGGGTGAAAAGTGCAGGGGAAGGCGTTGTGCTGGACAGATCTGAATTGCCAGCTGACCGACAGACAGTTTTAGGCCATGCAGCTGATTTCTGTCTAGGCACTTGATTGTGTAATAATGGAGACAAGCCAATTTCATTGGTCGCATCCTAACTGATCTTAGTGTCCCTAAAATCACTCACACTGTGGTCATGAGTTTTAAGGAGCCTGACCGGAAACGCAAGATCTTCTTCTTCAAGTTGTGGGAAGCCTTGATTTTAACAAATGCCTTCGCCTGTGCTGACGTCATTCCATGGGATCCTGAGCCTGCCTGGCTGATCTGGCGCCAATTGACTCCTGCGCTGCCCTCAGAGTCACTGCTAGTGCTGCTTTCGGCTACATAGTCGGCCTCGCTAGCACTCGACTCACTGTCCCCAAAACAGTTGGTAGTGTAGTTGCTGCGCTCATCCTCGCTTGTGTCCAAAATGGTGGAATGGAAGAGGGAGGCGCACTCTGCTGAATATTCAGAGTCACTGCCCACGTAGGCGTAGGGGCTGGTGTAGTGTGCATTAGACGGCAGATACATGTGGCTCAACATTTCTCGTTTTTGCCTACGGTGGGCCCTTCTATAAGCCTCCTCATAGGGGATCTCATAGAGACCCCTCGGGCGCCGGTGGAAATCGTTGCGCTTGTATTTAGGTTTGGCCAGCACTGCCTCATGATGTCGGTGATGCCCATGGTGTCTCTGGGTAGAGGATCGAGCCCCTGACGAACTGGTGTGCTTCTCCAGGATTCGTCCTTCAGGGATGGAGGCAGGGATTCTCTTAGTTTTAGCAGAGGCCTTCTTGGAGGATTTGTGCAAGTGGTGGACTTCATCTACTTGACGAGTCCTCCTAGAACCTGTTCGATGCTTGTCGCGGACAGTCTCTGAAGCATGCTCGAACACTTGAGGTCTACTTTTTGAACTGGCGGAATTTTTCACTTTGACAATCTTGATGTTCTTGGTGCCACCCTTTTGAAGATTTACATTCTGTTTCTGAGCAGGAATATACTGGGCACTGACCAGAGGACCTCCCTCATCTTGGCTTTGTGATGACGAACCAAGGCTTACCAACTCTGGAGCCAACTGCTCTGAGTCTTTACCACAACTTGTTGAAGTTTGAGTCTTAGGACTCCTCTTTAGAGGACTTGCTTTCATTGCTTGTCCTGTTTTATTGTCATCCACATTATAAAAACAATGCTTGTTGAGTTTGGGAGAGGAAACAGCCTTTGGACTGCCTAAATCCGGGCAATCTTTCAGTGTAGCACTTAATGGCTGACCTTTACTGGTTCCAGAAACTTTCTTCTTCAACAGGCAATTAGTGTTATCATTGGTGGTTGAGTAACTGTTCTGTGGCTGACTTGAAGACAAGTATGCTCCATTTTGAAGAGTTCCTCCCTTAGACTCAGCAGACCACTGTCTTTGGGGTGAAGCTGTGCTTGGTTCAGTGCTAGTTGCTGATGCATCCTGTAAACATGTCTGCCAGTTTGGCTTGAGGTCAGAGGTCCATTGCTGGGCTTGAACAGCAGCAGGGGCCCGTGAACAAAGACTAGCCTGCCTTAAAATGCCTTTGGAGGGGTCAGTATTGATGCTTGTTCTGGGTTTGTTGGTCCTCAAGGGCTGTGCCCTCCTCTGAAGAAGCCCAAAGATGTAACTATCCAGTTTTTTGTTTGGTAGCATCTGAGAGGCATGCCAAGATGAACTCTGAGAGCCTACAACCTGCTCGGGTTTCTGTTCATCACTCAATGCTTCGCCAGGCTTGGAGAAGTTACAATCATCCTTCAGGTGACTTGTCATCGACTGGATAAAAATGGGGCTTTGGACAGCCACCGCATGGAGAGGGCTGGGGTACCGGTAAACATCATTACCATTTTTGGCAATTAGGTCACAGTGAAATTTGGAAATGCCATCGCAGGAGCTCTCTGGGGAAGGGGAGTAGGAAGCAGAAAGAGACCTGCGAACTGTTCCAGAACTGGAGTCTTCACAATGGCAATCACACTCTGCACAACTGCCCGGATCATCTGCAAATCCAAGAAGGACACAACAGTTAACACTAGTTGATTATCAAAACAACTATTTTCAAGATGCCATGGCCTGCGAAAGGAGATTATTTTGGGCCCTTATCTGGGTGGGTGGTTGATTAGTTTTGATGTGCTAATGAGCCTTTTGTTCCTAGCTTATAGGTGTGGCTGGGAGAGATATCAGCAAGGCTGTGAAACTGTTTCTATCTCCATTTGGAACCAAACTTCTCTTGTTTCACCTCAATTTGCAGCGTAGAGCTTAAGGGATTACAGAGTGCTAACGGTAATGGAACACAAAAAAATGGATGCCATTTGACGGAACTAGAAACAAACGAACAAAGCGTCCTTTCTTTGTGAAACCAGCTTTTAAGCAGAGCAAGAAATCACCATTAAGTAAATACTTCTGCATTCGGTTAACAAAGCTAGAAAAGAGTGTTTCCAGAATACATGGAAGACTGCTGACGCGTAAAGACCAGTGTGAATGACCCAGAAACCTCAAACCGTCACAAGGAGACTCTCACCTGCAGGCTTAAGCCTTCCCTCTGAGGCACAGAGCGAGGTGTCGAGGGGGGTGCACAGGCAGGTGGTGGAACGACAACTGGACAAACACTCGCTGAACACAGAGTTGGAGGAATTGGAGAGGGATCCTGAAGCACCGTCGCTTAAGTCGTAAAAGCCTGGGAGAGAGAGAGAGAGGGTGAGACATTAACACATTCATTTGACATCTTCCGGAATGAGGTGGTGATCCAAAGACTGTGCTTTTCATTCTTAAAGGGATAGTTCACTAAAAATTACAATTAATTTACGCACCCTTACTTGTTTCAAACTTTCATGAGTTTCTTTCTTCTGATATTTTGAAAATTCTGAAAACCTGTAACCAGGCATTTGTTTTTCCTATGATGGAAGTCAATGATTACAGGTTTTTGACTTTCTTTTTTGTGCCCAACAGAAGAAAGAAACTAATAAAGGTTTGTAACCACTTGAGGGAGATTAAAGAGTGAGTAAATGTTCATTTTAGGTGAACTATCCCTTTAAGTGAGCTCTCTTCTGGAACCTCCTTTTAATTACAATTTGAATCATGTAGCTTCCAGGAAGGTATCCATTTGCCAGAGGAAATAGAGCCAGCAACCAGATCTCCATGCATTACAATTGATATTAGCATTAAAATGGTGATCTAAGTAATGAAACCATTACAGCTACTGCAAACAACACTAAATATATCTGCCTGCATTAATCAAAGGTCCGCCTTTGGGTTGCAAAGGAAACAACACCAACTTAAAGGTTGAAGAACTTCACATTAGAATCGGTTACAAGGACATTTTAACAATCAGAGCAGATGTAATCAATCTTCACTTTATTTAACCTTCCTCCAACAAAAGTGTAGTCAGTCCCAGCACTAAAATGACCTCTTGGATTTGGAATGTAAACCAATGTAGCTGTTGCAGGCCTCTAGCACAGGGTGCAGATTGTTCGTATTACCAAATTAGTGCGAAAGCAAAAACAAGCAAAGCTTTTTCCAACAGACATTAGGGCTCGCAGGTACACATGCTACTACAGGCCCAAAGCACATAAAGTAGTCTTATGCAGAGTGATATCCTTTAAACAGGACGTCTGATTACCACCCTCAGGTAATTGCAGGAGATTAACAATCATTAGAAATGCCTTTCTGTGCTTGTGAATTAGTTTCATTTGGAATCCTTTTTGCCTACGCTGATCATGCAGATTGGTTTTATGCAAACAGTCTGTTGGTAATCAATTCTGCCAAGCCTCGAGTGATAATTAAACATGTATTGCTCAGAATTCAAGCCCCTCTCAAAGTGTTATGGTTTCACAACAAATACTTACCAGAGCTTGGCCGGCTGTCGGTTTCCACATGTTCATGCGAAGTCTCAGTGTCCAGCCGCAGGTCACTGATCTGTCGGTCTAATTCCTGGAGCTGGTTAATCAAACCTGCATCTCGCCTCCTGAGGCAGTTCTATAAAGAAACAAAACATGAAAAGATGATGTGGAGAAAACATTTTGTTTAGTACTTCAGCAGCTTCATAATAGCAAAACCGCACTGTAAAATGTGAAACCTTAAACAAATTACTTCAGCTTGTTACAACAGCATGATTTATTTAGTTTCCACTTAATTTATTATGGTTTTCAGTAATAAATAAGTTGGAAAAACTTTATTCTTTTAAATGTAAGAAGTTGAAGTAGTTTATTTAAGTTGATTCAATGAGGCTTTTGTATTTCGTTAAAGTGGTTCTGCCCTACAGCCCTTGCAAGAATCTGCAAACAATTTTATTTCATAAAGCACATCCTTTTTTCTTCCTTTTTATTATTATGAGTGCAAAATATACAACAGGAAACTCACAAATAGCAATAGAATAGAAATAGAAATAACAGGAATGTGTAAACAGCAATGACATTCAGAATAATGGTAGTGTTTAAATAGTATTTAGCATCCACACTGTAAAAAAAATTCTTGCTGCCTTAATTTTTTTGTTAAATAAAATAAATTGGGCAGCATGGTGGTTCAGTGGTAAGCACTGTCGCCTCACAGCAATAATGTTGCTGGTTCAAGTCCAGGCTATCCAGTTGGCGTTTCTGTGTGGAGTTTGTATGTTCTCCCCGTGTTTGCGAGGGTTTCCTCTGTGTTCCGGTTTCCTCCACAGTCCAAAGACTGTATTGGGTAAACAAAATTGGTCGTAGTGCATGAGTGTGAATGTGAGAATGTATGGGTGTTTCCCAGTATTGGGTTGTGGCCGGAAGGTAAAACATTTGGTGGAATAGTTGGCGGTTCATTCCACTGTGGAGACCCCTGATTAATAAAAGACTAAGCTGAAGTAAAATGAATGGATAAAATGAACTTTTCTTTTCTCATCTCAACTTCAACATCAATCAAACTGACTAAAATATTAAGTTAAATGTTGTATAACTTAACTTTTTTAGTTGAAACATTATTAACTTATTAAAAGATGTTAATGCAACAGATTGATATTTGTTGTCTTGACTTTTTGTCATTACATTTTAACAGTGCTTAGTAGTAATAATAATAAAAATACTCATAATAATGTGAATGATACCAGTTATAATACTAAAATTAGTAATGATGAAAGTAATATTCTGTGATGACGGCAACAGTGATATCATTAATAATGATTGTAATAATAATAATGATGTAATAATTATAGGGAAAAAATGTCATATACCCAGCACATACTACACTGTAAAAAAACAAAAAAAAAAAACAAAGTTGACTCAACTTAAAATTTTCAGGCAACAAACTTCAGGACATTATTAAGTTGACCAATTAATTCACTTGACTCGATTCAAGTTGAGTAAACACAAAAAAAATCCTGAAGTTTGTTGCCTTAAAATTTTAAGTTGAGTCAACTTTTTTTTACAGTGCACATACAGCTGAAGTCAGAATTATTAGCCCCCCTGAATTATTTTTTCCCTAATTTCTGTTTAACGGAGAAAATATTTTTTCAACACATTTCTGAACATAATAGATTTAATAACTTATTTCTAATAACTGATTTATTTTATCTTTGCCATGATGACAATAAATAATATTTGACTAGATATTTTTCAAGACACTTCTGTACAGCTTAAGTGGCATTTAAAGGCTTAACTAGGTTAATTAGGTTAACTAGGCAGGTTAGGGTAATTAGGCAAGTTATTGTATAACGATGGTTTTTGTTCTGTAGACTATCAAAAAAAATTTGCTTAAAGGGGCTAATAATTTTGACCTTAAAATGTTTTTTGAAAAATTAAAAACTGATTTTATTAAAAACTGACCTCTTATATTTGGAATGTAAACCAATGTAGCTGTTGCAGGCCTCTAGCACAGGGTGCAGATTGTTCGTATTACCAAATTAGTGCGAAAGCAAAAACTGCTTTTATTCTAGCCGAAATAAAACAAATAAGACTTTCTCCTGAAGAAAAAATATTATCAGACATACTGTGAAAATTTCCTTGCTCTGTTAAACATCATTTGGCAAATATTTAAAAAAGAAAAAAAATTCAAAGGGGGGGGCTAATTATTCTGACTTCAACTGTATATCCTATCTTCTGTGTCTGATCATGTTTTTTTTAACATATATATCCTCCTAACTCTAAAGTCCTCACGGAGCTGATCAGACAAGACGTAATGAACTAAATGAGAGTCACACCTCGCATGGGAACAACATTCAACTTCAACACACCGCTAGACAGCAATTGGATGCATCTGACAACACCCGTATCATGTGCTGCATTCCAAATTAAGCGTGGTAAAACGGCAGACCGAGGAAAATGTGGCCCCTTCAAAGCAGACGGACACTGCTTCGAATGACCTATAATCAGAGGCATGTTATCTGCTGCAAATTTTAACTGCTGCTCGCTGACAGGGGAAGTAATGCAGTGCAGATTCCAGGCTATATGGAGCGGAGGAATGGCGTTTCCTCCACTGCAGAGCGAGGCTGTAAAAAATGCCTGGTCCTGACAGGAGGGCCGCGGGTGATTTATGGGCCCTGAGCTCTCAGCATGCTGGCCTGTGCAGACCATTTTTACACAAAGTGCCATTTGCAAAGCACACCAATGGTTATTTTGAAACGGCATCAAATTTACCCCAGACCACTGTTGACGGCCTGGGCTTTGGGAGAGAGGAGGCTACATTTACTGTTTATAGTTAATTCACAGCACAAGGCCGCAGAGGACTGGATGTTTATTCTTGAGGAATCATAAGGACATTAGGCATTATATGATTCACACATTACCGTCGACTTTAGTGCAGATGTGGGTATGCGGCCTGCAAACTGACGGACCTCAAGATAAACAAGTATAATCATGCCAGACTACATCGGGGAAGATTCAACCACTTGTGTACAAGTCTGAGGCTTTGGCAAAGCATGGAATTTGAATCCAAATCTTGTAATTCTACTTTGTGTATACACAATACGTTCACCGCAATGCATAGGGTTACAATAATGGAGATGTTTGCAAATACCCCGAGTGGAACCAGGTGTCTTTTTGGCCCAACTGTTAAATTTAATCTCGCTCATCCTCTACAGCAGGGGGGCTTAAGCTGAGCTTGTAAAAAAGTTCATTTCCATTGAAACCCATCAACTAATCTCATTCAGGCCAGTCAGACCCCCTCCTAGATCTGCATTAGGAACTCTGGGATGTTTTACAATCTCCTGGAAGTTTTTTTTAATGGTTTTCTTATTGTTTTAATGTCATTCTAATGATTATAAGGCTTGGGTTTCTAGTGTCACATGTGTCATGACTGACGTCTGACTAGATGACAAAAAACTCAATACAACTACTTCTGAAATTTTGGCAATAAAAAATTATGCTAGTAGAATTATAAAATTAATCCATTATTAATTCAAGCACTATATATATATATATATATATATATATATATATATATATATATATATATATATATATATATATATATATATATATATATATATATATATATATACAGTTGAAGTTGATAAACAGGCCCCCCTGTTTATCTTTTCCCCAAATTTTGTTTAACAAAGAGATTTTTTCAACACATTTCTAAATATAATAGTTTTAATAACTCATTTCTAATAACTAATTTCTTTTATCTTTGCCATGATGACAGTAAATAATATTTGCCTAGATATTTTTCAAGACACTTCTATACAGCTTAAATGACATTTTAAGGCTTAACTAAGTTAATTATGTTAACTAGGCAGGTTAGGGTAATTAGGCAAGTTATTGTATAACGAGGGTTTGTTCGATAGACTATAGAATAATAATATAGCGTAAAGGGGCTAATAATTTTGATCTTAAAATGGCTTTCAAAAAAAGTAAAAACTGTTTTTATTGTAGCCGAAATAAAACGAATAAGATTTTCTCCAGAAGAAAAAATATTATCAGACATACTGTGAAAATTTCTTTGCTCAGTTAAACATAATTTGTGAAATATTTAAAAAAGAAAAGAAAATCTAAGGGGGGCTAATAATTCTGACTTCAACTGTATATAATGCATTCGAAATCATAAACATGTTTAACTTGGAAATTACTTATTAATCCTCAACTGCAAAAAGATGCTGGGTGCGTACAATGGTATATAATATAGTATAGTATAATCATCACTAACAAAAGAGGTATTACCCTGTTTTTGATAGCCTGAAAATACCGAGGTTTATCTTTTAGGTATTTTGGAGTACCATGCAAAAACAATAATGACTGTACTATGTTACTACCATAGTATAAAGTAGTAGTACCATAGTATCTTAAAATAAAAGGTCAAATATGCCAATTCAAAATAGGAAAGAGGGAAAAAAGAATGACAATAAATAAATAAACGAAATAATAGCAATAATAATACTAATAAATACAATAAAAAGGTGTTGCGCCACATATACACACACTGAAAATAATGATTCACTGGATTTATTGACATTTTAAAGGTAAGTAGTTGTAAACAACGTATTTGGGTTGAATTTAAACAAACAAATCAAGTTGAACATTTCTAATGTAGTAATTTATATAGTAATGTTCAACAAAACAAGATGAACGTTACTATATAAATAGTTTGCAACCTTAAAAATAGTAAATCCATTGATTCATTCCATTCAGTCGACTACTTATAAATAAAAATAATGTTAGTCTGTGACTCACCAACTGTTTCCTAAGCAACAAAATATTCTCCTCCAGAAGTTTCTCTTCAGTGTTCAGATAGCTGTCGTCCACTGTCAAGCAGGGTTTGTCCTGTCCTGCAGCCTCCGGACAGCTCAACACACTCCTGACCAGCAGCTCCTGCCTCTGCCTTAGGTACTCCAGCTCGGTCAGTCCCGCGACAGTGGCGTCCAAGCGCTCCCGGGCTCGAACCCGCTCCACTTCGCCGTCCCGACAGCAGCGCGCGTCGCATTCCTTCCGATCCCGCATCATGAGCGCGCAATAATCCCTGCACACCAGCATCTCTGACCACTCGTTCATTTATAAATCCAATGAAACCAATAGACCTGTGGAGAGATTCTTCCTATGTGCAGAGTGCATCTGAGAGGCGCGCTCTCAGACAATCTCCATGCGTAAAAAGTGATCCGGAATTAAAATTCCCAAAAAAGAAGAAATCATGAAATGTGAGCAAAACTATTTGTCCCATAGAAACATGAAGTTTAAAAGCATGCTGTCCTTGCTGAAGCTCAGGATATAATGTGTAAATCCACACATACACACAGAGAGAGACACAGAGACGGTGCTGATGCGTCCCGTTCGGATGATACTGGGATCTGAATGTGTCCTGCAGTGAAGCGCTCAGTCACACACGCAGAGGAAACCTTGCTGATGTGGGCGCGCCGGTCCTAACGCCCGCCTGTGTTCACGGGCTCCTCCTCTGTCCTTCTGAAGCGACTCTTTTATCCTGTCAAAGGTGTGACCCTGGACTAAAAAAACACAGTCATAAGTGACTTTTTAAAAATTGACATGCACATGATATATGGAAGCTGAATAAATAATCTTTCATTTGATTTTTTTATTTCATTTGAGATTTTGATCAAATCTGCAATCTGAGGGTGCAAAAAAATCTAAATATTGAGAAAATCATTGCTTTAGGAACTCTGGGTTGTTCTACTATATGTACATAAATCAATGATGAGGAGAAGCGCATATTTAAACTTTCGTCTGGAAATAATTATATTTATTTTTATTATATTTATTTTTTAAATTTATATTTATTTTAATGACATATATATTATATAGAGACAATTATATTTATTTTATTTTATTTATATTTATGAAAATTTTATCTATTTATATTTAATTAACTTATATTTAATTATTATAATTGTGTTTATATAAATTATGTAATTATATGTAATTATGTATATATTATAATTATGTTTATATATTGGAAATTATATTAATGCACATTTTTATTTCAATTATATTTAATTTATATTTATTAAAATTATATTTATATATAGAAAAAATATATTTGCGCTAATTATGTACTTTTATAATATTTATTTATATTGAATTCATATTTATTTAAATTATATATATATATATATATATATATATATATATATATATATATATATATATATATATATATATATATATATATATAGTTGAAGTCAGAATTATTAGCCCTGTTTTTTTTTTCTTTTTTAAATATTTCCCAAATGATGTTTAACTGAGCAAAGAAAATTTTCCACAGTAAGTCTGATAATATTTTTTCTTCTGATTTTTTGTTTTATTTCAGCTAGAATAAAAGCAGTTTTTAATTTTTTTAAAAGCCATTTAAAGGTCAAAATTATTAGCCCCTTTAAGCAAATTTTTTTTCAATAGTCTACAAAACAAATAATTATCCTAACTTGCCTAATTATCCTAACCTGCCTAGTCTGGTTAACCTAATTAACCTAGTTAAGCCTTTAAATGTCACTTTAAGCTGTATAGAAGTGTCTTGAAAAATATCTAGTAAAATATTCTTTACTGTCATTATGGCAAAGATAAAATAAATCAGTTATTAGAAATGAGTTATTAAAACTATTATGTTTAGAAATGTGTTGAAAAAAATCTCTCTGTTAAACAGAAATTGGGGAAAAAATAAATAGGTGGGCTATTAAATCAGGGGGGCTAATAATTCTGACTTTAACTGTATATTATCCAGAATTACATGAAAAGTCAGTTACAGTAAATTATTCTATCATCTAATCACCTTATTAAAAAAAAACCCAAGATAATTTAAATAAGACATAAAGGCATGTAATTGTACTTTTTGTTTGAACGTCATTTGTTTTGTATCAGTTAAAGTACTATGGTGGTATTATAGAGTAGCGATGGTATATTGGGCGCTGTATGATTATGATTCATATGCACCAAGATATTTACATAGTACATCTATAAAGACATTTTTATTCATTCATTCATTTGTATTCCTTCGGCTTAATTCCTTTGTTCATCAGGAGTCACAACAGCGGAATGAACCACCAACTTATTCAGCATATGTTTTACACAGCGGATGCCTTTCCAGCTGCAACCCAATACTGGGAAACACCCCCACACACTCACATTCACACACACTCTCATACACTATACGGCCAATATAGTTTATTCAATTCACCTATAGCGCATGTCTTTGGACTGTGGGGGAAACCGCAGCACCGCCAACACATGGAGAACATGCAGACTCACAGAAATGCCAACTGACCCAGCCGGTACTCGAACCAGTGACCTTAATGCTTTGAGATGGCCAACTTTTTAATTTCTCTTCAAAATGTCATATTTTATTTTCATATTTGATCAGATCAGTTTATCAACAAAGTACTGTGGTGTATCATGGTGAAGCAATGATTTTAGAGACTATGATATTCATGCGCACCATTACATTGATTATCTGATTGTCTGATCATGATATTATACAAAAACAGATCATATACTTACAGGTATATGAGAAATAAATATAAATACATCCAAAACGACCAAATGTAGCCATTTATTTTAAGTCTGAATTTCTTAATAATAAAAAAGACTAATCAGTTGATCAAGATTTACTATGGATGTATCATAGTAAAGTGATGATATTAAGTTCTGTATAATTGCAGATATTTACACAGCACACTTCTAAATACTCTCTGATGGGAGTGTCCAAAATGAGGGTATTATTTTGGTACAATTTTGAAAAGAACAGGCAAATAGAAGAAGTCATATAAGAATATAATGGATATAATGACCCAATGAAATGTTTAATAACGTGTAATACAGATAATGACAAGAGCTAATTTGATAATGGCGATTTCTGAAAGGTGTATCTGATTTAAAGGCACTCAGGTGAAGTGACTGCCCTCTACTGTCATGAAAACAAAGACTGGGCATTGCTTCAAAGAACTTAGCTTTATATACTTTATTGTCAAATAAATAAAGAAATAATTATTTATATGCTTATATATTTTAAATAATTTAAAATATTAATGTATTTATGATATTTTATTATTTATAAATTATAAATATTATTAACATGCGTGTGTAAATAAATAAATATAAGCTGTAAGTAAATAAATACATATTTATTAAAAAAAAATAATAAAAAAAAAAAATAAATAAAATAAAATAAAATAAAATAAAAAAATAAAAATTGTACTAATGCTTTGCTTCTTAGACTTTACACACCTGAACTTGTCTATAGCACTTGTTCACTGCTGCTCTTATAGTTGTGTGAATTGCTTCCTTGTCCTCATTTGTAAGTCGCTTTGGATAAAAGCGTCTGCTAAATGACTAAATGTAAATGTAAATGTAAATGTCATTAATATTCACATAAATAAATAAAAATAATAATTAAATGAAGATTTGTTTAGAAATTTTGCATCTGTGAAATCAATAAAAAAATCACACATCGAGACTCTTATCTAAATATAAATTAAGAAGAGATAAAAAAATAAAAACAAAATCAAATAATTGTTTAAATTAAATTAAATTACTTCTGGGAAGGACTCTTATCTAAATATAAATTAAGGAGAGATAAAATAAAATAAAATAAAATAAAATAAAATAAAATAAAATAAAATAAAATAAAATAAAATAATAAAATAAAATAAAATAAAATAAAATAAAATAAAATAAAATAAAATAATTATTTAAATTAAATTAAACTACTTCTGGGAAGGACTCTTATCTAAATACATAAATATATAAATTAAGGAGAAATTAAATAAAATAAAAAAATACATAAAGTAAAGTAAAGTAAAGTAAAGTAAAGTAAAGTAAAGTAAAGTAAAGTAAAGTAAAGTAAAGTAAATTATTTAAATTCAATTAAATTACTTCTGGGAAGGACTCTTATCTAAATAGAAATTAAGGAGAGATAAAATAAAATAAAATAAAATAAAATAAAATAATTATTTAAATTAAATTAAATTAAATTACTTCTGGGAAGGACTCTTATCTAAATATAAATTAAGGAGAGATAAAATAAAATAAAATAAAATAAAATAAAATAAAATAATTATTTAAATTAAATTAAATTAAATTACTTCTGGGAAGGACTCTTATCTAAATATAAATTAAGGAGAGATAAAATAAAATAAAATAAAATAAAATAAAATAAAATAAAATAAAATAAAATAAAATAAAATAAAATAATAAAATAAAATAAAATAAAATAAAATAAAATAAAATAAAATAAAATAAAATAATTATTTAAATTAAATTAAACTACTTCTGGGAAGGACTCTTATCTAAATACATAATATATAAATTAAGGAGAAATTAAATAAAATAAAAAAATACATAAAGTAAAGTAAAGTAAAGTAAAGTAAAGTAAAGTAAAGTAAAGTAAAGTAAAGTAAATTATTTAAATTCAATTAAATTACTTCTGGGAAGGACTCTTATCTAAATAGAAATTAAGGAGAGATAAAATAAAATAAAATAAAATAAAATAAAATAATTATTTAAATTAAATTAAATTAAATTACTTCTGGGAAGGACTCTTATCTAAATATAAATTAAGGAGAGATAAAATAAAATAAAATAAAATAAAATAAAATAAAATAATTATTTAAATTAAATTAAATTAAATTACTTCTGGGAAGGACTCTTATCTAAATAAATAAATATATAAATTAAGGAGAAATTAAATAAAATAAAAAAATACATAAAGTAAAGTAAAGTAAAGTAAAGTAAAGTAATTATTTAAATTCAATTAAATTACTTCTGGGAAGGACTCTTATCTAAATAGAAAATAAGGAGAGATAAAACAAAACAAAATAAAATAAAATAATTATTATTACTTCTTGAAAGGCTGAACTTTTATCTAAATTTAAATTAAAAACGATGTCACGTAAGCAATTTTGTTTTTGTTGCATAAAATAAAAAATGTTTGTTTCATGTTGGTGGTATGTTTCAGATATTTACTTTTAGACCAAACAACATCAATCTTTTATAATCTCAGAAGAGTTTGTTTTTTTGTAATAACACTGATACTCAATCACAACAAATAAAATAAAAAAATCACAATATATTACCGTAATCTTGTACGATTATGATATTCATATGCACAGTTACAGTTAATTATCTGATTGTCTGATTATGATATTAAACAAAAACAGAATCAAACTCTTACAGGTTTATGAAAAGTAAATATATGCATATAAATACATACAAGTCTAGTACTTTCATTCATGTCTGAATTTTATTACCCTTATTTTAAATCAGTTAATCATAATGAGGGGTGACTGTCGCCTCACAGCATAAAGGTCGCTGGTTCGAGTCCTGGCTGAATAAGTTGGCGGTTCATTCCACTGTGGCGACCGGTGATGAATAAAGGAACTAATCTGAAAAAAATTAATAAATGAATGATCATAATGATGAACCTTGATTATCAACCACAACAAAAACAAACAAACAAACAATAACAAAAAATCCCACTTTGACAAAAAAACATCTTTGATACATACTTACATTATAATTGGCAAGTAAAAGGGGTTAAACCCTGACTCAAATAAAGAATGATCTACAGGTTTCCTAAAAGAAGGATATGTAAAGCATATGTTTAAACATTATTTCTGCTAATAGACTCTACAGCTGCTTGTATAAGAGGCCGAAGTCACGTTTCTCAGCGAGCTCATTAGTCACACGTGGAGAATTCAAAACACACATCAGATTTGTTTGAAAATGCATCTGTAAAATCAATCAAGAAATCACACAGAGATTCTGACCGCTCAGGCGGAGCTGAAGCTAATTAATATTTTACATTCAAAGATTAGGGAGGTGTGCTTTAAATATATACAGTAGTCTTTAAAATAAAATAAAATAAAATAAAATAAAATAAAATAAAATAAAATAAAATAAAATAAAATAAAATAAAATAAAATAAAATAAAATAAAATAAAATAAAATAAAATAAAATAAAATATTAATTACTTCTGGAAAAGCTTGACTCTCATCCAAGCTTAAATTAAGGTGAGATAAAATAAAATAAAATATAATAAAATAAAATAAACAAATTAAATTAAATTAAATTAAAGTTTTGCTTTTACAAAATAAAATGTAATAAAATATTAATTACTTCTGGAAAAGCTGGACTCTTATCTAAAGCTAAATTAGGCAACTAAAAATTTTAATTAAATAAAATTAAATAAAAAACTAAATAATACAAATTAAATTATTTAATTAAAAACTAAATAAAATACATTTTAATTACTTCTGGAAAGGCTGGGCTCTCATCCAAGCCTAAATAAAATAAAGTGTAATAAAATAAAGCAAATTAAATTAAATTAAAGTTTTGCTTTAAAAATTTACCTTTTTACCAAGTAAAATAGAATATTAAAATAAAATAAATTAAATATTAATTACTTCTGGAAAAGCTGTACTCTTTTCTACAGTTAAATTAGGGCGAGGTAATATAAAATACAATAAATAAAATGAATAATAATACAAATTAATTTATTAATTAAAAACAAAATAAAAATAAAAACAAAATAATAAGATAAAATAAAATATTAATTAGTGGAAAGGCTGGGCTTTCATCTAAGTTTAAATTAAGGCGAGTTAAAATAAAATAAAGCTAATTAAATTGAATTAAAGTTTTGCTTTAAAAATAAAACCTTTTACAAAATAAAATAAGTAAAATATTAATTACGTCTGGAAAAGCTGGAATCTCATCTAAAATTAAATGTAGGCAAGTTAATATAAAATACAATAAAATAAAATAAATAATAATACAAATTAAGGTAAATAAAATATTAATTACCTCTGGAAAGGCTGGGCTCTCATTCATTCATTTTCTTTTCGGCTTAGTCCCTTTATTAATCTGGGGTCACCACAGCGGAATGAACCGCCAACTTATCCAGCATTTGTTTTACGCAGCGTATGTTCTTCCAGGAAAGGCTGGGCTCTCATCTAAACTTAAATTAAGGTTTAGATAAGATTAATTAAGGAGTTAAAATAAAATAAAGTGTAATAAAATAAACAAATTAAAGTAAATTAAAGTTTTGGTTTAAAAATATAACCTTTTACAAAATAAAATAAAATAAAATAATTATTAATTACTTCTGGAAAAGCTTGACTTTTATCTAAAGTAAAATTAAGGCTGCTTAAAATGAAATAAAATTAAATTAATTATTAAAATAATAAAATTTACTTAAATACCAATTAATTCTGGAAAGGCTGGGGTCTAAACTTAAATTGAAGTGAGTTCAAATAAAATAAAATAAAGTTTTGCTTTAAAAATGTCCCTTTTAACAAAATAAAATAAAATAATAAAATAAAATGTAATAAAAGTAAATGAAAAAAAATAACTTCGTCTGGAAAAGCTGGACTCTCTTCTAAATTTAAATTAAGGCAACTTAAAATGAAATTAAATAATAAAATTATTAAATTAAATAAAATATTAATTACTTCTGGACAAGCTGTACTCCTATTTAAAGCTAAATTAAGGCAGGTTAATATAAAATACAATAAAAATAAATAATAATACAAATAAAATGTATTAATTAAAACCAATAAAATAAATAATAAATAATTAATTAATAATTATTATTGAATAAAAGCTGAACTCATCTAAATTCTAATTAAGACTAGACACTAAAGGCAAAAACACTGGATTTTATGCAAATATCAATCAATCAATTTTTTCAGTCTAATTAAAGGAAACATTCCTAATACACATTTAATTGTTTCTTTTCTTGCATTTAAACAATTTGGTTCTGAAGATTTTAATTACAATACATAAATAATATATATTTTATTATATCTACACGTATAATA
Organism: Danio aesculapii; assembly: GCF_903798145.1. NCBI lineage: Eukaryota > Metazoa > Chordata > Actinopteri > Cypriniformes > Danionidae > Danio > Danio aesculapii. Next base: position 42,116,594 of record NC_079451.1, on the reverse strand, counting down.
ATAATTCTTAACCTACCTAACATCAACCAATGTTCCGATTTTAGTTCTAGAAGTGTATGCAAATTAGCGCACATTTAATTAAACCTAGACTCATTTGCATATTTAAACATAACGTTTCACAAAAACTCCAAATAGAAATAATAAAGTGATAAGAGTATGATTCTAAATATTACTTTATCTTAATTTATGGCCAAATCTCTTGCAACGTCTGAAGCAGAAGCAGCAGACTTTGTGCGTATTGATCTGAATAAATAAAGCTCACTCACAGGTCTGATGGATGCTCTCTTTCCACAGAAGAGAGAGAAGGGGGGGGATTGAAGTTGCGTGTCTAATGAAAAACACCGGCCTGCTCAAAGCCCTGTCCTGTCCATCAACGTCAGCCGAAGCCAAAGCACGGTTTCGTTTGATTTGCAGCAAAGCAGGCGGTGAGGATGAGTCAAAAAGCAGCCTCATAGACAGCACAAAGCTTCATCTCTCTATAAACACGGCCGGGATCGAGGAAACGGGATCCAATGGCAGCTTCTATGAGGAACAGATGTTAGAAACACAGCTGGTGACCTTTCTCAAACTGCTCTGAAACATTAGCCCAGGCCCAACGCTTACACAAGCACACTGATACACACACACACACGCAGTCATATGGTCACGGATGCGGAGGGGAAGGAAAAAAGGAGCTTCAGGGCACAGACTTAATAATTTGGCAGTGGTGATTGTGACTGTGGGACAGGAAGTGACCCGGGATGCACATACATTGTATTCGGATCAAAGGCTTCAGGTTTTGTGCCACGAGAAGCAAATCATTTAGGATTTTTAGGATACACTAAAAAATGCTGGGCTCTGCACAATTCCTTCATGCTGTCCCAACACAAATCGATTAAGGTAACTTAATAGTTTTTACAAATTTAAGTTGATTGAACATAAAACAATTAGTTAGTCTTTTTTTGAGTGTAGAACAATTGTTGGGCTGAAGTAACTTTTATCAATGCGTTCAGAATCGATTGTTTTATAAATACTTTCCAAACATTGGTTCTCAAACAGCCATCTCTGGTGTCCTACATCACCTTTTTCTTCCTCTAATGCTACAGTTTTAACTCGATTTATCTCATTGTCTTCATTTTTGATGATCTCCAGTGCTTTATTCTCAAACTTCCATTTCTGGTGTCTCAGATCACCTTGCTCTTCCTCATATACAGGCCATTTTTGTAGTTTTCCTACCTCTGGAAGCTCTTTCAGTTCATCTGGTGGAGCATTTTCAAATAAGTGTTAAGATGCAACTCAAAAATGAATTTGTTGGTGTATCTCTCAAACATCAGTGTAAATCACTGGATTATGTGTCTTGTATCCCACAACAAGAACTACTGGGCTTTTACTAATACAACTTTTACTTAACACAATTCTTAAGAGTTTTTTTTTGGGGGGGGGGGGGGGGGGACAACTTAATTGTTTTATGTTCTATCTACTTAAATTTGTATAAACTAATAAGTTAACTTAGTTTTTTCATGTTGCCCCAACACAAATCAGTTGTGTGGAACCCAGCTTTATTTACAGAGTATATATAGTTTATACAGTTGAGGTCAGAAATATTAGCCCCCCTGTTTATTTTTCCCCGTTTCTGTTTAACGGAGAGAAGATTTTTTTTTTTCAACACATTTCTAAACATAATAGTTTTAATAACTCATGTCTAATAACTGACTTATTTTAACCTTTGCCATGATGACAGTACATAATATTTCACTAGATACTTTACAAAGACACTTCTATACAGCTTAAAGTGACATTTAAAGACTTAACTAGGTTAATTAGGTTAACTACGGGGGTTAGGGTAATTAGGCAAGTTATTGTATAATGATGGTTTGTTCTGTAGACTATCGTGACAAGATATAGCTTAAAGGGGCTAATAATTTTGACCTTAAAATGGCTTTTAAAAAATTTAAAACTGCTTTTATTCTAGCTGAAATAAAACAAATAAGACTTTCTCCAGAAGAAAAAATATTATCAGACATACTGTGAAAATTTCCTTGCTCTGTTAAACATAATTTGGGAAATATTTAAAAAAGAAACTGTCTGTTCAGTTGTTTATGTATTTATTTATTGTTTTGTATCAGATTGTAACACCAGGTTTTAAGCGAAGTTTTATTTCAACACTTTGGAGAACATTCTACCTCCCACACGAACATGGGGAGAACATGCAAACTCCACACAGAAACGCCATCCTGCCCAGCTGGGACTCAAACCAGCGACCTTCTTGCTGTGAGGCTCAGTGCTAACCACCGAAACACCGTGCTGCCATTGTTTGAACGTTTAAAAAAAAACTTTTTGTCTTTGATATGGAAAAGTGGGCCAGGAAGTGACTCGGGATATACATACACTGTAATTGGATAAAAGGCTTCAGTCTTTGTGCCACCAAAATCAAATCTCTCAGACAAACAACCCAAATCCTTCCTTTGACTTCCAAAAAGGCTCACTGAGTCTAATCCAACATAAAACCGTCGAACTGAGAAGTGTCCATTCGTCTCTATTAAAATAAATTGAACTGCTTTTTTTTATAGCCGACGCTTGATTATTTTATGCAAATCTTTACACATAGATCTGACCCACAAAAAAAAGCCAGACAGTTTTCCCTTCGACCAGCTTTTGCTAGTACAAAGTCACATTTGTGCTTTAACCTAATCCAATCACTCACAGTAATTACCTTATGAATTTTGTAAGGCCCATTAAACGAGAACAGGACCCCATTATGTAGGACTGGCAGGAACATAGGGAATAAATTAATACATCTAAATACATCAAAGTCTACGGCGCCGCAGATGCAGAGCTGTGGGGACAAATTGAGCAAACGCGGCGTGTGGATTTATGAGCATGATACCAATCGTCACCCCTCACCTATATCTTATATCACGCTGGACACAGGCTGATTTATACAACACATCAGTCATATCGCTAATGTTATTCTTCTGAATTTACACCCAAAGACCTCGCCAGTGAGACAAAAAAAATTGTCATACACTCAAAAAAATGATTTCTGCTGCTTGTTCAAATTACTTAAAGTTAAAATGAGTTGCTTTAGGTTAAATTCACATAAATATTTAAAAAACAAACAAAACAAAACAAAACAAAACAAAACAACTCTATCTGAATTAAGTTTAAAAAGTTTACTTAAGTTAAAAATATTTAAAAATAATTATTTAATTAATTTTAACAATAAATTTGTGTTGGAACAGCATGAATGAATTTTGTGGAAACCATCAATTTTTTGTGTAGACTGCAAAAACCCGTTATCTTAACTTAACTTAACTTAACTTAACTTAACTTAACTTAACTTAACTTAACTTAACTTAACTTAACTTAACTTAACTTAACTTAACTTAACAACAAAAGGATCAATCGATTTTGTTTTAAAGGGCCATGAAACCCCAAAAGTCAGGAATTAGATGAGTTCAGCTTTGTTTAGGTGGAAGTTCGAGTGGCGAAAGAGGGAAGGGTTTGCACGAAAAGGGGAGTTTTAGTACACGCACATGCTGATTTTCACAGCAGCAACACAAACACAGACGTAGGGGAGATAGACAGTGACTACGTTTACATAGACATCAGTAATGGAATTATTTCCTTAATCTGAATAAGACAACAATATGACTAAGGTGTTTACATGAGCTGCTTTTGAATGTTCCTTTCATGATTCTGTTTTATATGTTATAGCACATAATTTGATTAACGTCAATGTGTCTGTGCTATCCACGTTTCCTCTGGAGTTTCATGTCATTTCGAGTGTTTTGTTTTTAATTTGTCAACTTTACTGCAGTTTGGCTCTTTTAGTTTCATTTAAGAACATTTCATGCATGCCCCCGGTGACAAACGAGATATTGGATGCGAGGAACTGCTGGACGAGTGTTGTTTTAATGGAATTTGATACTGCACGCCATATGGGAGAAAAAAATCTCCTCTTTTCTCAGTAGATGCATGTTTATATAGATGTCCGTGTATATATCCGTGTGTGTATTGACTATCCTGTCACAAAATGTGTTGAAAATCATACACGACAGTAATAGTTTGATCAAGATGTTTACATTTGGAGAGCAGCATTTATAGTGGATCTTTCAGTCTGTAATACTGGTACAGACATTCAGTCTCCACGCTGGAATTCACACAAGGATTTAAACACAGTGACAAAGCTTCAAAATTTCTTTTCAAACCGGAAGAACGAATTTGCTCGAAATAACCCAAAAACAACAAATTTTTACTTTTTAGTGAAATATATGTGTCCTAATAGTGTTTTTAGCAGCGTGGGACACATATATGACTGTCAACATCTCAAAAAATGTGTTTTGTTGTTTCGTGACCCTTTACGAATGCAATACCATGCAAGGGAGACAAAAAAAAACTCAACTTTTCTCGGTAGATGCATGTGTATATATGTGTATATTTATGTGTATTTATGTGTATATATCCATGTGTGTATTGACTATCCTATTACAAAATGTGTTGAAAATCATACATGACAGTAATAGTTTGATTAAGATGTTTACATTTGGAGAGCAGCATTAATAGTGGATCTTTCAGTCCATAATATTGTAGTGATATTACCATACTGTAAACTTAGTAACGAAATAATTTTGACTACAGTATGTCCTTAAAAACAGATAGAGTACTGCTGATGATACGAACTAACTTTGCCATCTGAATAAACATAAACAATGAACACTGATCGCACACTTATCAAATCTGTAGAGACAGGACAATCAACACCAACTGGAACCGCATCTGTTTTAAAAGAAGACGAGTGACACATCCGGATTTCAACATTTCCAGATGCGAAAAGCTCTCGGGTAAAAAATGTTCCTTACAAATATTTTTGTCGCATGTTAGCAGACCACTGTAATCCACACATGTTCACACGCATTTGGTGCTCTCATAGCAGGGAAATGGAACAATTTCCCTGTATGATCTTGCAATACCATGCAAGATCAAACTGTATGATTATTTTAAAGGGCACCTATGGTGAAAAATCTACTTTTTAAGCTGTTTGCACAGACATGTGTGTAGATATAGTGTATAGACAGTCATATTGGGGTAATATAAACACACTCAGTCCTTTTTTTTTTTTTTTCAAATTTAACAACATAAAAACGGTGGACCAATTGAAGTGGTTTTCAGCCTGACCACAACTTGACGTAGGAGTGCGGTCCCCCCGCCCACCAAATTGATTGACAGCTGTGCGTATTAACATGTCCCGGTAGTCATGTGTATAATCATATCAACAAGACAGGACGAGCGCAAAGCAACCAGGAATAAAATGTCTGTTCAGTTCGCTAGGATCATCAATCATCATCAAACGTGATCAAGAGTGAGTTTTACAAGTTTAAAATGTTTTAAAACAGAGCATGTGTGTAATGAAGTACAGCGATTAACTTCAGCTTTACTTCATCAGCACAGACGCATGTCAAAACAATTATGAAAGAAGACGCTTCAATCCCGGTTTGTGGACGTTAAATCAGGTTTATTTTGTTCATTCAGCAGTGAGGATTAACCTGTATCCTGTCACACTTGCGTGCAAAAAAAATGCAAAGCTAAACGCTCTCTCTCTCTCTCTCTCTCTCTCTCTCTGTGTGTGTGTGTGTGTGTGGGTGTCTGTGCTATTGGTGCGTGTCCTCGCTGTGTGTGCCTGTGAACTTTGTAACAACATTGTGTGTGATTCATGGTTGTAACTCACAAAAACTGCATCAAATACTGATTGTTAAAGTTCTTACTGTAGTATTTCTCACAAACGTTACGTGAGATATGCTTCCTGAGGCAGCCGAGGGCAGCAATTGAGGCATGTTGCTGACAGGCACGTGGGAATGGTGGGCGGGGAGGACTAGCCTTAAAGGGCCAGTACAAAAAAACAGCAACCAAGTTTTACCGGCTACAATACAGACATTTTAGACAGCTATGACAAATACTCTGATGGTTGTTTTGAGTTGAAACTTTACAGACACATTCTGGGAACACAAAAGACTTATCTTAAATCTGGAAAAAGGGGTAACGTATGTGCCCTTTAAGTTATTTTTTCCTTCCTAAAAATAGTAAAGCTTAAAGTTTAATTATTATTGCTATTATTATTGGAGAAAATTATAAAAATAGAGCATTTTATTGTATAGTGTTATCTATAGTACTTTATAATTTTTGAGCAATTTAATTTGGTCGAAGCATGCATTCACTCTTAACATACAATACAGAAATACACCAAGCATTTTTCCATTTAAGCATTATACCATTCATTTATCTATCATATTTAAATGCTTATCGTTTTGCAGTGGAATGGAGTTTGTTTTAGTATTCCTGTGGTGCAATGGTGGAAATAAAACTTGACTTTACTTTTGAGTCAAACATGCAGGTTCAATGTTGAAACCGTCTTTGGTTTGAAGGGTTGAGCTCGTCTATTCAGCACACACTGTGAGAAATGACTGCAGTGAATCTCCACATGCACTCATCAATACCGTCAAGGGAGAATGGAAGAAAACTCAAGGCCAGGTCTTTGTACACTGAATCTGATGGATTAAAATAAGACAGAAGTATTTGAGGCTTAGAAAAATGCATTATAAATGAATTCCATTTCAAGACAAAACAAGGCTCAAAGGAATGTTTTGGGTTCAAAAGTGATATTTGTTTATGCAAACTGTGGGACAAAGTCAGAATTATTGTTTGTGGTAATCGGCAGGCTGCCAGAGATGATGTGGATAACCACAGATGATATTTTCTCTCAGTTTGCGCAGTCTTTATCACACTAGTTTCATGTAAACATTTATAATGTTTAAGTCTTGTGGTCAGACTTCTAAAACAATGCATATTTGAATGTCTGCCCTAGAGTAGTGTCCCGGACACTTGCACTGGATGTTTTTTAATCTATTATTTTATAGACATCATTAAAAGAAGTCCTAGAGAGTCACATGATATTTATATGCATTATACAAGTGGTCTTGTATACTCACTGTAAAAATGGTTGTGATTTTAATGGTAAAATAACCAAATAAATCTGTTGCAATTTAATCTCATGTAAATATTCACAACTGCACCAAATTGCATATTTTGTTTCATTTAGATTTTCGCTCATGAGACAAGTAATAGTTATTATTGCTCCTTTATTCAATAAATTGAATTTATTTATTTCAGGCTTGACATAAACACAAAATTTCACTTGTTATTAAAAACGAAGGAACTCAAAATTATTTTCTATTTGCAAAATTAAATGTCACATTGTTCATTATTTTTATTTTTTATTTTTGTATTTATTTATTTTTATTATTTAAAGATTTACAATGACAGAGCAGTGGTAAAGGTGTTTCATTTCAACATATACAATAATATAGCCATCTATTATACAATCGTCCATCGGCTAGTAATTCAAGTCTTTTGTGAAGGGTAAAATTAAATAAAATAAATAAATTCAAATAAAAATTACATTGTTTATTATTAATGTAACTTTACATATTTCTTATATATATATATACAGTTGAATTCAGAATTATTAGCCCCCCTGAATTATGAGCCCCCCTGTTTATTTTTTCCCCCTAATTTCTGTTTAACAGAGAGAAGATTTTTTTTTCAACACATTTCTAATCATAATAGTTTTAATAACTTATTTCTAATAACTGATTTATTTTTTCTTTGCCATGATGACAGTAAGTAATATTTTACTAGATATTTTCAAGGCACTTCTATACAGCTTAAAGTGACATTTAAAGGCTTAACTAGGTTATCTGGGTTAACTAGGCAGGATGGGGTAATTAGGCAAGTTATTGTATAATGATGGTTTGTTCTGTAGACTATCAGAAAAAACATAGCTTAAAGGGGCTAATAATTTTGACCTTAAAATGGTTTAAATAAATTTTTAAACTGCTTTTATTCTAGCCGAAATAAAACAAATAAGACTTTCTCCAGAAGAAAAAAATATTATAGAAAATACTGTGAAAATTTCCTTGCTCTGTTAAACATAATTTGGGAAATATTTAAAAAAGAAAAAAAATCAGAGGGGGCTAATAATTCTGACTTCAACTGTTTGTGTATTCTGATATACATATTTCTTTTTACCGATGATTGACTGAAATATAATGGAGAAGTGATAAATAAATGGAGTCGTTCCCTAACAAATTAAAAATGTATGGGATCAGACAATGAGACAAGATTCTGTCAGCTGAATATTAATGCAAAGCTGCTGATGGGTGTCCCGCGAGACCTGCTGTGATTCAGACCAACACACAGTGCCTTCAGGCTATTATTAAGTTCAGCGCGCTTGTCATGTTTGATACATCCTACAAAACGCTTTACTGTTGTTCAAACAACACATATGTCAGAAACGGAGATTTTAAAACTCCAACAGAGACAAGAAAATATTTGCAAGACATTATCTGACCTTTTGTACTGCTCACTTTAACAGTACTAAAATTAACAGACTATTAGGATTACTAAGGATAGCATGTCAACATCTTGTTAAGGGGTTGATTAATGTTATAACAGTTATTCCAATAATAGTTTAGCAGAATACTACAAGAATATTGGCTATTTACTGATACTGATTAATACATTATTCTGCCTGATCATATTTCTGATCTCTCAATCCTACTCCATGTCTAAACTTAACAGCACTCACTAACCATTAATAAAAACCAAAAGTTGTAGTTAATTGTGAGGTCGACGAACCAGGAAGGCTCATAGTGGGTTATCGATGGATGGTAATGCAAGAAAACCTCCGAAAAATGATGGCACTACTTGCTGATGTAAAGTGTAAAGTGTTGAGAGGGAAAACCAAAATAACCCCAAAACCCCAGCAAAGTAACAAAACACCTCATCACAAAAAGAGTGAATAAATATAATACAGACTTTTCTACAAAATTACCAGCAATTATCTGGAAAGGGATAATGTGTGAACAGGCCCTTTTTGAAAATACCGGTAAATTCATTCTGGAAATTTTCTGAATATTTGAAAGGGTCTATAGAAATAATAATAATAATAATAATAATAATAATAATAATAATAATAATAATAATAATAATAATAATAATAATAAAAGTAAATACTATAGTATTTTTGTAACAAACTATAGTATAGTATAGTAGTCTCCACTTTCCTTCCTAATCTGTAACTGCCTCTCTGTCTATACCACTAACTGTACTCTCTCTCTCTCTCTCTCTCTCTCTCCCTCTCAAAAAAAAAAAAAACTTTACTAATGCTTAGCTTCTTAGACTTTACACACCTGAAACTTGTCTATAGCACTTGTTCACTGCTGCTCTTATAGTTGTGTAAATTGCTTCCTTGTCCTCATTTGTAAGTCGCTTTGGATAAAAGCGTCTGCTAAATGACTAAATGTAAATGTAAAGTTTTTGACCTGTTGCGGTAGTTGCTATGGTAACACAACAACTACAGTATTATAGACAGCCCAATAATACGTTTTCTAGACCTATATATTACTACTACAATACACCATAGTTAGCAGTAGTAAAAGCTAAAGTATGCTACAGTATTTATTACATAGTTTGCAATAGTATTGTTAAAAAAGTGTAGTATATCTGTAGTGCATGTAGCCAAAAAAAAAACATTACCACTAAAAATTGTGGAGATGCTTTAGACCAGGGATGGGCAATTAATTTATCCACAATTTTCCACATTTTGGGGTCACATTAGACTCTGGGGCAGTTTTAGAGGGCCAGACCAATACAGTTTATTTGTTTAATAATAATAACAACAACAATAATAATAAAAATAATAATAGTTATATAATAATGTATATGCCACAGAGTTTTGTTTGATTGCTTCACCTCAGTTAATTTTAATTAATTAATTAATTAATTATTATTATTATTATTATTTTTATGTTTAGTGAGAGAATTCTAGTCTGTGTTGGGCTGAACAAATGCACTGAAGTCAGGTTGAATGCTAGGTGATGATCACTAAGAGAGGATCTGTATCTGGATTTGTTAAATTGTTAATCTGTGGTAACTAGTCTACCTTTATTACTGTGTTATTCCATACAAAGTATGCTGCCTGGTTGTTTTCTGTTTTTCTATGACCCGTGGTTTGCTCAATGCACCCTGAAATGTTACTGGATGCGCATGCCTTCTTATTTGTGTGCCGAACCCTCCACTTAAAATAACGAAACTGAGCACGCATAAGACACTATATGTGAAAGTTTCCTTTTGTTGACTCTCTTGTTAGACCATATCAATAAACCTTCATCCTATTACCCACATGAAAAAATAATATAGTAATTTAGTTAGCAATACATGTGTTTTTGAGCCATACTATCGTGAAGTCTATTACACTGTATACTGTGTGTGTTATAGTACATTTCAACACCTTGTTAATGAATGCTACGGTCTACTGTAGTACTAACTATAGTGAACTTATAAACTGTAATAAATACTGTACTGTAAAAAAATGCAATGATAAAAAGTCAAGACGACAAATATACTTAGGTTTCTGTAACTTATTTTAATAAGTTAATCAGGTTTCAACGACATCTTTTTTTATCAGTTTGATTGATGCAAGTTGAGTTGACTAGAAAAGTTAGTTTGATTCAACTAAAAAATTAAAGCAGTACGATTTTTTGTAGTTTACTTTAGTCTTTGCTACATTAAAATGTGTTGTATAGTATAATATATCCCATAATTCCAGAAAAATACAATATTGGGTCATTTGTTTATATTACCATGGATGTTGTGTTACCATAGCAACTATAGAACTATGAAAACAGTAGTTGTGTTACCATTGAAACTCTGAATTACCATAAGAGATTAAATCAAGTGCTTAACATAGCATGCTTCAAAACACTCTAGTGTTTACTATAAGTTACTATAGTATGTTTTTTATGTGGGTAAAGAGCAGAGATTAGATTAAAATAAAGGCTGTGCGTACATTAATGTGATCCATGTCAAATGTTGAACAAAACCGACTCTATCTCTGCAGTCTGAACTAAACATCCAAGCAGAAAGAACAAAGCTGAACTACAGTCATCTGAGCCGAGCCGCCTGAGGTCAGGACATTGTCCAAGAAGCGTTTTCTTCACAGATTTGCTTACTCATACAACCTCTTACCACACAAATTCTCAATTATGAAATCCCAGCTATGCCTTTGTACTTTAAAAAGCCTGTGATCCGGTCCAAAGGTCTTCAAAAATCAAACAAAAGAAGCCAAGAATAGAACTATTTACCTAAAGCAAAAAAGGCGATCTACTTCAGCATCAGCTCAGAGTGTTTCAGGGGCTCTTTTCTTCTTTGGAGAATCCACACAATGGCATCTCCTCGCTGTCAGCCTGCGGATCATTAAGACTATTAATGGTGGAGTAATGTAGACCTGCACAATGACAATTATCCCTTTTCTAGGCACACAAACCCTCTTAAAAGACCCTTCACTTCCATTTCCCCGTGAACAGGCGCAGTGCTGACATTTTACTGGCACACATGAGTGCTTCTCCATCACAGGTACATGCAGACTGCGGTGCAGATGAGTGATGAGAGATTTACATGCAGAACACCACAAAGAAAGGAAAAAACTATATTACAAAAAGAATGGGAACAGTGGAGTAATATAGTTTTATACAGGGCAAGGAAGGATTAGATTGGTCAAAAGTGACAGAAAATGTATTGATGATGCTTTTAATTATAGTTGAGGGCAAAATTATTAGCCCTCCTGTAAAATGTAATTTCTTATTCTAATTAAAGTGCTGGTAAACAGAAATATTTTTTTCCAATACATTTTTAAACATAATAGTTTTAATAACTCATTTCTAGGGCCAGATGGAATCTGTGGACATTTTTTCTATTTCACGTAGCAGGGATATTTATCCATATAGATTGAATCAGGTAGAAATTCTTTTTTGTGTACTGGCTCTGCTGCTTGGAATGCTTTGCCCACGACTTTTAAAGAGATTCAAATTGAGAGTGATTTTAAAAGGGAAATTACAAAAGTGGTTGTTTTATAGTTGATGTTGAGGATTTTGTTGTGCTGAGTTGCTGAGCTGATGATGTTTGCATTCCATTTATGATTTGCTCGTTAATTTAAAAAAAAATAGAGGACCACAATGGAAATAAGCCTGTGGTTTTTTCTGTACTTTATCCTCGACAGTTTTTGAAATAATGTATGAATTGGTCTAACTGGACTTGTTTGTATATTTTTGTTAGAATTGTCAAATAAAATCAATCAATCAATTCTGCTGAGAATTTTGGTAAAAATCTGCGGATTTCTGCGGAATTATTTTGGGAGTATCATAACTAAAACCTTAATATGTGAAATAAAAAGTAATATCTTTTTAACTTTTATTTAATGTTTAAAATTCAAATCCAATAAGATCCACTTTATTTGGTAATATAAGTCTCTCATATAATATCTCTACTAAAAGACAGAAAATATTACTGTACAAACTGCATTGTACATAAATCAGATGAACATTTTCATATTAGTCAATAATATTACTGTAATTAATAAAACAACTGTATAAATATAAATTTACACACATTTACTCAAGTAAATAAACAGAATTAATGATGGGCTAAAAATCTGCAGAATTCTGCGGTAATTCTGCGCTCGCAGATTCTGTGTGGGCTTATAATAATATAACAATCATATACAGGGCTTGACATTAACTTTTTTGATCACCAACCACTGTGGCTAGAAGTTTTCCAAAGTTACTAGCCACTCTCCATTTTTGCTAGCCACAATTTTGTTGTTGGGAAAATATATTTTATATGCATAAATTTGACTTTGACATGCTAAAATGACTTAATTTAGACAACATGTAATTTGTGTTATGTCCACATGCCTCCTCAATCATTTCACTTTTTGTGTGTGTATTGTGTATGAGCTTGCTCAATGAGCATGAGCAAATGGGTTGTGGTTTCATGGTGTTGCATTGGAATTAGTTCTTATTTCACATGACGTTTCAAGACTCACCATTAAGGATTTACCTAATTTTTCTATGGCCACACCAAAAATAAATAAACAAATAACTAATTATTTCTTAGCTTCAAATTTTAACTAATAAAAAATATATAAAAAACTATCTAAAAATAGTTGTATACATGCACTTTTTATTCAACAAAACCTTTCAGGACTAGTCTAGTTTTGGCCTAGATGTCTATTAGATTTTCACTGACAGCCCAAATTAAGCCTTGCTTTAGCCAAGACGACTATGTTTAGATTAGACATCTTTTAAAAACATGCTTGCTGGGTTCTTTCCACTGCTTAAAAATTACAGAACACAATTGCTCTTTCAGCACAATTTTGAAAATTGTATATAAATGTTTGTTTCATTTGTCAAGGAACAGAAAAGAGGTCAAAGGCCTCTAGATTACACCTATTTTATCAAAATAAAATATGATCATGGCTTGATTTTTAATGATTTAATTAAGACAGTAAGGTCTGACTTTACTGAGACAAAAGTCTTGTCACTTAACAGAAATAATGTCCAGTATAGAATATAAAGTCATGGTGCAATGGAAGAAGAATTAATATTGTGTATGACTCCCATGAGCTTGGAGGACTGCATCCATACATCTCTGCAATGACTCTAATTACTTATTAGTAAAGTCATGTGAAATGGCAAAGAAAGCGTTCTTGCAGGACTCCCAGAGTTCATCAAGATTCCTTGGCTTCATCTTCAATGTCTCCTCCATCTTACACCATACATGCTCAATAATGTTTATGTCTGGTGATTGGGCTGGCCAGTCCTGGAGCACCTTGGCCTTTTTTGCTTTCAGGAACTTTGATGTGGAGGCTGAAGTATGAGAAGGAGCAGCTATACTTCTAAAAAATTTGCCCTCTCCTGTGGTTTGTAATGTAATGGGCAGCACAAATGTCTTGATAACTCAGGCTGTTGATGTTGCCATTCACTCTGCAGAACTCTCAACGCCCCATACTGAATGTAACCCCAAATAATGATTTCTCCTTCACCTAACTTGACTGGTTTCTGTGAGAATCTTGGGTCCATGCGGGTCCAATAGGTCTTCTGCTGTATTTGTGATGCAGTTAAACAGATTCATCTGAAAAATCTACCTTCTGCCACTTTTCCAAATGATCAACTAGAAGTCAAGATATTATTTGTTGCTCTTACAACTGGGATGGATGACAAGACTTTTGTCAGGTAGTGTATACTTATGTCACCACAAATTGGAGGAACAATCAAGGTTTAGCATACAGTAAATAAAATAATTACTGTAAAAGCAGATTGTAGACTTAAACGTCAAGTATACACTCACAGTCTTGCTCGGCTCCAGTGTGTTTCACGAATGTTCTCCATTTGTGCTTCTACAATGCTGTAAGAGTTCTCTGTTCTGGTGCCACGTCTAGAGTTCAAGATGTGAAGCTTTGTTTGAAAACATCTGAAAGAAACTCTTTATGAGATAAAAAAAGCATTTCCACCGCAGCCTGTGTGTCCTTTGAGAACAGATGACACCCGAATGGAAATGTCAAATCTAAAACCAAATGCTGCAGCAAACACTTTATGGCCCTATTTGAAAAGAAATAAAATCACTCATATTCAGACACATCTGCTGTCTTCCAAATGTCAAACAACACATGTAATTGGCCTGGTTTCCAAATGCTTCATAGCTCTCATATTACTCTCTGTCTTATTAACAGGTCAGAATCTTTTATTTGCTTTACAGATTTCATAGCTTTTACAGATCCAAAGTAATTAAAAGCACTTCATGAAAAGCCAAAAAGATCAAAATCCCTGGCAAAAACTGTATTTACATGCACCTCTCAATTTAGAAATGTGGTTGGGTGTTTTTGTATTTTTTTTTCATTCACTCATTCATTTTCCTTCAGCTTAGTTCCATGTTTTTCAGGGGTCACCACAGTGGAATGAACCACCAACTATTCTGGAATGTGTTTAATACAGCGGATGCCCTTTCTGCTGCAACCCAGTACTGGGAAAAATCCTTAATTTCATACATTCACACACACTCATACACTACAGCCAATTTAGTTAATCAATTCCCCTTTAGCGCATGTCTTTGGACTGTGGGGGAAACTGGAGCACCCGGAGCAAAGCCACGCGAACACGAGGAGAACATGTAAACTCCACACAGAAATGCCAACTGGCCCAGCAGGAACTCGAACCAATGACCTTCTTGCTATTAGTGCTAACCACTGAGCCACCGTGCTGCCCCTTGCTCAGTTTAAAGTAAAGAAAACATCTAAAATACCCCCTTAAATGTTGCTTTTATCACACCACTAATCAGTGTCTTTACTTTAATTCTATTCCATTAAAATGTCAGAATTATAGATATTTTGATAAGTATCGATACTGGAATATTTATTCATTTATTCATTTTCTTTTTGGCTTAGTGCCTTTATTAATCTGGGGTCGCCACAGCGATTTTATTTTGTTTTATTTTGTTTTGTTTTGTTTTATATTGTTTTATTTTGTTTTATTTTATTTTTTTATATTATTTTATTTTGTTTTATTGTATTTTATATTGTTTTATATTGTTTTATTTTATTTTATATTGTTTATTTTATTTTATTTTATTTTATTTGTCCATCTATCTATTTATTTATTTATTTAGACATGGACATCAAAATTACACTGGACCACCAAATGCATTTGTTTAAGTGTTTTAGCAGACTTGCTAATTCTCAACACCTGTCCACGGAAGGCTTTACATAAAATGAAAATAAAATAGATACATCTACACAACATTATAATTCTTTACATAAAATTGTAATAAGGCAAAAGCAAAGGCGGCATGATCAAACAAACTAATAGTAGACTATGTAAGTACACTACTAAAAACAGTTATAATCCTTTTTAATTTTAGGGTAACAGGTAAATCATTCCACAATTTGGTTCCTTTAACAGAGAAAACAGATTGACCAAAGACGTCTTACAGTTTGAAACAAGACAGTCACCATTAGCCATAGCTCGTGTGACTCTGTGAGGGGTTTGATGCCTACTGATTAGATCTAATAACAGCATTGGAACTTGATTATTTAAACACCAATTTAAGATAATTAAATAATAATTAAAAGGCTATGTTTACATAAAACATCACAAAGACGACATCACATAGGCTTTAAATCCATCATTTTAATTGCTTGTTTATATATCAAATCAATAGGCTTCAATGTGGATACTAATTACTAATGCAATATGACAAGTATGAGAATATCATTGTGTGCATGTATAGTTTTGCAATACGAAATGAAGAATGAACTGGCAATTATTCCAGCAAATGTTTTACGCAGTGGATACCCTTACAGCTGCAACCCAGTACTGGGAAACACCTGTACACACTAATACACTACAAACAATTTAGTTTGCCCAATTCACCTGTACCGCATGTCTTTGGACTGAAACCGGAGCACCCGGAGGAAACTCAGACTCAACTTTATTATCCCATTTAGGGAAACTAAAATTGCAGCAAGGTGCCGTAACACAGGCGAAGTTCCATGTACACATTAATAAAATATTACCCCACAACATCCAATACACCATATTAAAGGTGCATCTCCCTCCCC
This sequence comes from Danio aesculapii, assembly GCF_903798145.1. Classification (NCBI taxonomy): domain Eukaryota; kingdom Metazoa; phylum Chordata; class Actinopteri; order Cypriniformes; family Danionidae; genus Danio; species Danio aesculapii. The sequence continues at coordinate 42,100,105 of NC_079451.1, read as the reverse complement.
CCTGGACTCATTTAACGAACTAATGGCCACCATTATAAAAGAATTTCTGACTCTATTTGTCCTGCAAATAGGAACTCTAAAACGACGTCCTGATTGCAACAGCTGAAACACAGAGTACAATGGGTGATCCGGGGTGCATAGGATACCCTGAGCTCTCTTTAAATCACTAGCATGGTAAATTATCGTTCTTGCCAACTCGATGCCAACACGAGCAGAACATGCAAACTCAACACAGAAATGCCAACTGACCCAGCCGAGGCTCGAACCAGTGACCTTTTCGCTGTGAGGCAACAGTGCTAACCACTGAGACACCCTTAAATCAATTTTTTTTAGGGGTTTATTGTACTAGATATGCATGCAAAGTAGTGCATATTTAATATGTGGTGACTCAATTGCATGTTTAAACATTGCGTTTTACTAAACTTGTAATAAAAAAATGTGTGATTCTTAATGTAATCATTCAACTGGGAAAGTATTATGATATTATTACATTTTTTACCCTGTTTACCTGTGAAGGAGCACATATTTAAAATAGGTGCACAAATTGAATATATCATGTTCAGAATGTGAATTGGATCTGTATTCTGAGGGAAATGGGTAAGTGTAATGCAGTGATCCGTTTCTAACCTGAGATAACACTTTCTTGCTTTGCTTTTCTAATCCCCGCAGCACTTGCTTTAACCGAGAGGTAACGCGGATACGGTTGCCACGGCAACATCTTATCAGCCTCCAGTACCCGTTCATCCATCCTCATCCGCCCCTCCATCATTCATTCATCCCGGTGATCTGTGTGCAATTAAAACACACTCACGGCGCCTCAGACACTTCACACACACTCATTTTATAACGATGCTCGGGGTCCCTCTGTGTGTGTCCTTAAGCAACAATGACTGCTGTGATTGACTTTATCTGAAAAAGAAGGAAACAAATAAATTATTTGTCTTTCACAGATACAATTTATTCTGGAAAGGCAGAAATGATTGATGTACATTTTTTTAAACATTTGTTACAGTTTTTTTTCATAGGACATCTGTATTAATAATACATTAAATTAAATTACTTTATGTTTATTTTTTATTTATTTGGCCAGGTGCCATATATTAGGCAGGATAATGAACACCCAGACGATCATTGTTGCAAAAGAAACTCCTTTGGGAAAATTCAATTCAGGATCTTTATTATGTTTTTCTTTTGTTTTATTTTATTATTATTGGAACGATAACTAACTTCATGCAAAAAAAGGCATGAAAAAATATATATTACAGATTAGCTTTAAACTGAAGCTTACAAGTGTAAATGGGGCCTTAATTCCTTCATGTTGTCCCAACACAAACTGATTGTGTGGAACCCAACATTTTTTACAGTATTCTGTCACACTGTACACAAAAAAAAAAATGCTGGGTTTCACACAATTTCTTACTGTTGTCCCAACACAAATTGATTAAGTTAATCTGTTTTTACAAATTTAAGTGGAGTAAACATAAAACAATAAAGTTGTGCCAAAAAACCCAAGAATTGTGTTGATTCAGCTCTTTTTAAATAAGTTGATCAAACAAGCAACAAACATAATTTTTTGAGTGTAGAAACATGTCACGAAAACAAATTCCTCAATTCAGGATCTTCATTATGTTTTCTTTTGTTTTATTTCATTATTATTGGAACGATAACTAACTTCATGCAAAAAAAGGCATGAAAAAATATATATTACAGAAAAACAGAATATGATTTATTTATGTGTCAAGAAAACTATTGATGACATTTCTTCCATATTAAAAATAGGCCTTTATTTAGAGCATTTATTTTACATAAAAAACAAGAGAGCTTTATACCTTTATATTTATTTTTAGATATGCCTGTAACTTCTTTGAATTTTTCATTTCCTCTAAAAACAAGTGCCAAACCTGGTAGTTTGAAGGATAGTAGCACAGTATAAAGACATCGAGCATAGACATACTGTAGGCAAAAGGAAATAGCATTTTAACTGAGCTAAATTGATTTTAATTCATTTATAGGCCTAAAATTCAGGTTGCGTGGTGTATTTATTTATTGAGAGTAATCCACAAAAAGCCAAAAAAAGTTCAGGGAAAATGTATTTTTATACACCGTGTAATTTTGGGCTTTTATTATTATAGCAATTATAGGCTTTTTGGTTTCTGTATAATCTAATGTAAAGAAGACATCTGAAATATAGCTTTATAAGTTTCTATTGTAAGATACACCTTTAAATGTTTACTGTCTTTACCTCGCAATAAAGCTCTTTCTGATTCTGAATCGGTGACTGTAGATTTCTATTACAATACATGTTCTAAACCTTTTCAGAAAAAAAGGTAAAACCTGGTAGTTTGAAGGACAGTATAAAGACACAGCAAAAAGCTTTTTTGCTTAACTAAACTGATTTGAACTCATTTATAGCCTTAAAATTCAGGTTACGTGCTGCATTTATTCATTGAGAGTAGTTAAAAACACTTCATGCAGGCAAAAGCGCAGTATTTTCATGCACTTCCCAATTTAGAAAGTGTGATTGGTGTTTTGTCTAGTGTAAAGGAAACATCTAAACTACATCTTTACATATTTGTTTTGTCACACTATCAATCTGACTGTAGATTTCTATTACAATACATGTTTTTAAACTTTATTCTTTGATTTACATTGATGTCATTTTCTGAAAAAAGGTAAAATCTTGTAGTTTAAAGGATAGTAGCACAGTATAAAGACATAGAAAACAGCTATTTAGCTGAGCTAAATTGATTTGAACTCATTTATAGCCTTAAAATTCAGGTTACGTGCTGCATTATTTATTGAGAGTAGATAAAACACTTCATGAAAAGCCAAAAGTGCAGGCGAAAGCAAAGTATTTTGATGCACTTCCCAATTTAGAAAGTGTGACTGTTTGGTGTTTTGTCTAATGTAAAGAAAACATCTAAACTACATCTTTAAATATTTGTTTTGTCATCAATCTGACTGTAGATTTCTATTACAATACATGTTCTTAAACTTCATTCTTTGATTTACATTGATGTCATTATCTGAAAAAGGTAAAACCTGGTAGTTTGAAGGACAGAATGACAGTATAAAGACACAGCAAAGAGCTTTTTTGCTGAGCTAAACTGATTTGAGCTCATTTATAGACTTAAAATTAATTTATTTCATTTATTTATTGAGAATAGTTAAAAACACTTCATGAAAAGCCAAAAGTGCAGGCAAAGGCACAGTATTTTCATGCACTTCCCAATTTAGAAAGTGTGACTGTTTGGTGTTTTGTCTAATGTAAAGAAAACATCTAAACTACATCTTTAAATATTTGTTTTGTCATCAATCTGACTGTAGATTTCTATTACAATACATGTTCTTAAACTTCATTCCTTGATTTATATTGATGTCATTTTCTGAAAAAGGTTTAAAACTGGGTAAAGGTAGCACAGTATAAGTTAAATAGAGACAACAAGATGAATTAAATATCACGTTTAACAACTACAGTGAGATTAGATCCAGCAGTAGATCCTTGATGAACAGTCCGACGTGCACAGCCGTCATCTGGGTAGATGACTGCCTGGAGCTCAGACCTCGATACGCTGCATCGCATACCAGAGTGTGTGTGGTCACGTAATGTGCGTTTTCTGCGGAGTAGTGTGGACAGAGAGTTGTTCAAAACGCTGGGTTAAACGACAGTGTGAATGCTGATCGTTTTCATTCTAAAACGCCATTTTAAAACTAAAGCGTACAAGTGTAAATGGGGCCTTAATTCCTTCATGTTGTCCCAACACAAACTGATTGTGTGGAACCCAACATTTTTTACAGTGTTCTGTCACACTGTACACAAAAAAAATGCTGGGTTTCACACAATTTCTTACTGTTGTCCCAACACAAATTGATTAAGTTAACCTGTTTTTACAAATTTAAGTGGAGTAAACATAAGTGAAGCTTTGTTATAAACTAATTTCGAGAGGATCACGTGCTTATGATTGCTAGCGGCTGGATCCGCATTGTCCAATTCTCAATGCACAAATCAGACGACTCCTAAGCTACTACAAATACCCTGGGTTACGTACCACCGCTATCTTCGTAGAATCCCCCCATCCACCCCTACTCCTCCTCCTTCCTAGATGGGTGACACGGTGGCCCAGTGCTTAGCACTGTTGCCTCACAGCAAGAATGTCTCTGGTTCTAGGCTTTACCAAACCAGCAGACATTTCTGTGCGGAGTTTGCATTTTCTCCCCGTGCTCATGTGGGTTTCCCCCGGGTTCCCCGGTTTCCTCCCACCGCCCAAAAAACATGCAACATAAGTTAATTGACTAATCCAAACCGGCACTATAGACATGCTCCTAGTAAATGGTTATCTCTCAAGAGCAATCACTGGCTGTTCATTGGTTATTAAAGCGGGGGAGTTCTCGAGATCTACCTGAGCTCAAACTCCCCTCTCGCCCAGTAAAGGGAGGGAGTCCTGGGCTTGAGGATCTTATGAGCTCAGGGCTCTCTCCCGGGACAGCATGCCAAACAAGCTTATAATTAATCATCAGCTAAGTGTGAACTCTTGAAAACAATAAAGTTGTCCCAAAAAAAAAACAAAAATTGTGTTGATTCAGCTCTTTTTAAATAAGTTGATTATACAAGCAACAAACATAGTTTTTGTGTAGAAACATGTCACGAAAACAAATTCCTCGTTATTTGTAAACATGCAATAAAGCTCTTTCTGATTCTGAATCTGTGACTGTTTATACAACAATACATATTTTGAAACTTCATTGTTTGATTTATTCAGATGTCATTTTCTGAGAAAAATTTGTTATGGTAGAATACTATCACAGTATAAAGACACAGCTAAGACCTGAGCTAGACGAATTTTAACCCATTTATAAGCTTAAAATTCAGGTTACGTGCTGCATTTATTCATTCAAGCTGTCACGGCCATGTTGATTAATAAATCAACATTACAGCTGCTGGGCTTATCAACAACTTACACACTAATAGCTCTAAATTATCCTCCATATCACACACTGCTTTTCCACCACAGGATAATCACATTTAATACATTCATTGCTTTGTATAATTACTCTTTCCTGATTGATCAAAGTGTCCATCACAGCCTGGCAGCGAGACATTATACCACAAAACAAATACAGCCACTTTTCCAAGCATAAATCAAATAATACCCAGAACCGATTAAACCGAGCACATGGGAGCTGTATAATCATACTATAAAAGCACAACCTGGACTATTTTAAGGCTCCGTTTCGGTCACTTGAGAACGAGTCCTAATAAACACGGAGCCGTCCGCACTTTCATCACACCCTCAATTACGCAGAGACGTGTTTACTCAGGACGACGTTCCTCTCTCGCCATCCCATCGCTCACACCATCTGAGGCGTAAATCAACCCTCAACAAATTTTCCTCGTCTTTGGCGGTATCCCTTAATCGCCTTAATTAAATGGCGACTGTGGCTCCAAAAATAACTTGGACTTTCCAGCTCTCCGAAAGGCCAGATCAAACAAACATCTGCAAAAGCGCATCCACCGGGGTCTGCGGTGGGAATTCAAGCGGCGACCGAAACTCTCACAAACGTCACACAATAAAAGACGGACTCCATTAAGGCCTAACAGTTTCAGATCTGCTTCATGTTAGGGAAAATACTGAGGTTTTTTTTTTCTGTCCCACTTCAATCTTGACTCTGGGTTTCTGTAAAGCTCCTGGATTAGTGTCTGATCTCCTCGGCTACTCTGATGTCTTTCTGCTGTCCATCAGGTGAAAAATATTAACCAGATAAACGCTACTCCCCCTTGGCGTATGAGAATTATGGATACATGCATACATATTTCAAGTTCAAATGGCACCTTGCTTGTGAAAAGTCAAACTAGTTTGCTTGTGCTGACTGTATAACTTTTTATTTATGCACGTTTTGCTAGCTTGATGCTTTTCTATTTTATTTTATTTTATTTTGTTTTATTTGGACCAATTAAAAATAATAATAATATGTTTTGTCCTGGCTCATGCAGCCTTTAAATTCACTGTTAAGAATTTCCTGTAGAATCTAAAGTAACTTAGTGTACACTGTAAAAAAAATCTGTTATTTTATGTTATTTTTCGGCTGTTAAATTACAGAAATTTACCGTAAAATAACGAACTGTAAATTACAGAAATTTCCTTGCATTTAAATTCCCGGTAAATTTCTGTAATTTAACGTCTGTTATTTTACAGTAAATTTCTGTAATATAGCGTCTGTTATTTTATGGTAAATTTCTGTAATTTAACGTCTGTTATCTTACAGTAAATTTCTGTAATTTAATGGTCGTTATTTTATGGTAAATTTCTGTAATTTGTTGTCTGTTATTACACTGTAAATTTTTGTAATTTATTGTCTGTTATTTTAAGGAAAGATTTCTGTAATTTAATGTCTGTTATTTTACTTTAAATTTCTGTAATTTAACGTCTGTTATTACACTGTAATTTTTTGCAATTTAATGTCTGTTATTTTACAGTAGGATTTCTGTAATTTAATGGTTGTTATTTTATGGTAAATTTCTGTAATTTGTTGTCTGTTATTTTACAATAAATTTCTGTAATTTATTGTCTGTTACTTTACGGTAAATTTCTGTAATTTAATGTCTGTTATTTTACGGTAAATTTCTGTAATTTAGTTTCTTTTATTTCATGGTAAATTTCTGTAATTTAATGTCTGTTATTTTATGGTAAGATTTCTGTAATTTAACAAGTTATTTTACAGTAAATTTCTGTAATTTAATGTCTGTTATTTTACGGTAAGATTTTTGTAATTTAACATAAGTTATTTTACAGTAAATTTCTGTAATTTAATGTCTGTTATTTTTTTACAGTAAATTTTTTCATTTAATGTCTGTTATTTCACTGTAAATTTCTGTAATATAATGTCTGTCATTTTACGGTAAATATCTGTAATTTAACGTCTGTTAATTTATAGTAAGTTTTCTGTAATTTAACGTCTGTTATTTTACTGTAAATTTCGGTAATTTAACGGTTGTTATTTTACAGTAAATTTCTGTAATTTAATGTCTGTTATTTCACTGTAAATTTCTGTAATATAATGTCTGTCATTTCACGGTAAATATCTGTAATTTAACGTCTGTTAATTTATAGTCAGTTTTCTGTAATTTAACGTCTGTTATTTTACTGTAAATTTCGGTAATTTAACGGTTGTTATTTTACAGTAAATTTCTATCATTTTTTGGCCATCATTTTACGGTAAATTTCTGTAATTTAAGTCTGTTATTTTACAGACACCAGTTGCTGGGAAAAAAGTAAAATAGTGTTTTTTTTGTTTTTTTTACAGTGTACTATATTTAAATTTACAGCACCATTTATTTGGCTGTGTAAGTATTTACAGTAGTGTGTATCTTTACTGTACAGTAAAAATTAGCTGTAAAATGTACAGTATTACTGGCAATTTTAGTCTGTCTATGGACTGCAAGACTGGGGCGTAACATGAAGGGGCGTAACTTGTAGTAAGTTAGAGAGGCGTAACTTGCAGTTGTCGAGATCAGTCAGTACCTGGGTGTGAGAGCACATGGAAAAGCTAGGTTGATGCTGAAAGTGGTGTTAGTAAGACCAGCAGCGGGTGCTCAACCTGCAGTCTGTGTGGGTCCTACTGCCCCAGTATAATGATAGGGACTCTATACTGCTCAGTGCACCTCCTTTAAATGAGATGTTAAACCGAGGTCCTGACTCTCTGTGGTCGTTAAAAATCCCTGGATTTAACCCCAGCACAATGGCCTAATTTGCCCACTGGCCTCTGTCCATCATGGCCTCTTAACCATCCCCATACTACAATTGGCGTCATCACTCTGTCTCCTCTCCACCATCAACTGGTGTGTGGCGCAATATGGCTGCCGTTGCATCATTCAGGTGGATGCTGAACACTGGTGGTGGATGAGGATATTCCCCCCCGAAAATGTGTAAAGCGCTTTGAGTGGCCAGAAAAAAACGCTATATAAAATATAGAAATTATTATTATTAAAGTAAATGAAGATCCACTGAAATATCACAGTAACAGAGTTGACATTTAATTCACATACTATTGGTGTATCCTAAATATTTTGTATAAATTAGTTAGAGAAGAATAATGACATGCTTTAATGCCTTCTAGAGCATGTTTCCTGCAAGAGGACGTGACATCACTTGGAGCAAGACACATGCTTTTTTCCCACAGTGCTTTACTGATTGGCATGATTTTTATAACCGATGTAACAGAGAATGTAGGAACTCAATTTTATGACATTACAAATAACAGAGTTAACTTAATATTCAAAATTGTTTCATTAAAGTATTGTTTTTACAAAACACCAGGAGGATTATCTTGGAGATGCAATATGTATGCAATAGGATGATTCGAAAACTTCAGGTATACATTTAGCATCTATCTATATATTATACACAAGTACATTTGAGGATTCTGTTTATTTTATGGAGGCATCTTGTGAATTCAAACCGTACTGTTGCATGGTATTAGATGTTTTTGATTTGTGTTGGATTGATATTTCAGTAAAAGCAGTCTTTGTAAGTGAGCCATCTTTTCAGTGATTTTGGTCTGCTTGTTTTGTGCACACTAAGGTTCACTCTTATGCACACAAACTGCACTAACACAACTATTGCACCAGTGTTTGTTTTAATTGAGTCAATCCTGCCAAGTGTGAACACACCCTTAATAACGTGCCCCTGTTTTGCTATTTTAATGGTTGCTAATTTGTTTTGAAGGTCTCTTACAATAGATTTGCATTCATTCAAGGCCAAAAAACACTTTAATATTCATATAAACACACATCACAGTGTCAGCTCTTTTCTCACATGCTGCAAAAAAAGCTTTCATTACTTAGATTTTTAGTCCAGATATCTAAAATTCTTTTAATCGAGATGCATTTTCTAGGCAAGCAAGCAATAATGTCTAGTTTTAAGAAATAATGAGTCAAAATTAAGTGAGTTTTTCATTAAAACAAGCAAACGAATCGGCCAATGGGGTAAGAAAAATAATCTTATGTCAAAATGAAAAACATATTATTTTGCTTACCCCATTAGCAGATTATTTGGCTTGTTTTAAGAAAAAAAAATCACAATTTTGACTCGCTATTTCTTAAAACGAGACAATATTTTTTGCTTTTCTAGAAAATGTTTTTTTTTATTTCATAATTTTTAGATATTCGGACTAGAAACAAAACTAAAACTCTAAGTAAGAAAATCATTTATTGCAGTGCAGGGTCTGAAATGATAGGCTGAAGGATCTGCTCTCTCTAAACATCTCTGAGAGTCTATCCTCTGCTCTGATTGGTTAGATAATATCCCAGTCTATTGTGTTTGCTCAACTGCTTATAGCATGTGTCAGAAACCAAACATCCATTATCCTATCTGAATTTTCACTCCACCTCAGCACTTAAAAACAATTTAAAAAGTAATGATGACATCAGTTTTATCATTTCAATGCCTTGAAAAGTAGATTAGTATTCAAAGCAGCGAAAGTGGAATCTTCTTAGCATGTCAACAATACAAACTAAACTTTCACAGGCCTCAGGGATATCTAAAATGCTTCTACAATGAGGGTCAAAGCAGACTTAGTTACGCAAATCTGTTATAAATCTACATGTGAGTCTGAACGACTCATTTCAGAATGATCAACAGTGGTGAAAATAAGTATTGAACACATCACCATTTTTCTCAGAAGACATATTTCTAAACCAGAGAAATCCATATATGCAAAGAAAACAAATCTAATTGGTTTACAAATTAAGTTATGCTTAATGAAATAAAATTAAGCAGGGAAAAAGTATTGAACACATGAAGAAAGGGAGGTGTAGAAGGGCAGTGAAAGCCCAGACAGCAGCTGAAACCTCTCAGTGGTTCTTCAGCAAGCCTCTGCTCTTCATTATTGTAAATGAATATTAGCTGCTTCAGTCCAACATCTACAGCAGGATGATGAAGATGAAGCAAGGGTGGACATTTCAGCTAGACAATGATCCAAAACACAACCAAGAAAACTCTCAAATGCTTTCAGAGAAAGAAAATCAAGCCGTAGATTGGCCCAGCCAATCACCTGACTTGAATCCAATAGAAAATACAAATTAGAGCTCAGATTTGATAGACGAGACCCACAGAATCATTATGATTTTTACACTCTGTTGAAGTCTGTGGGAAAACTCACACCTGAGCAATGCATGTGACTTCATTCTCCATTTGAGAGGCGTCTTTAAGCTGCCATCGCCAAAAAAAGCCTTTTATATAAAGTATTAAATACATTTCGGTAGTTCAGTATTTTCTTATTTTCCCCACTGCATTACTGTACAATTCTAAACTTTGCAGAACTTTTATATTTAGAAACAGCTATATTTTTCCATTAGATGTTAATGCATGTCTAGAAACATTACTGGGAAAGCCTGAAGCCCAATAAGAAACAGATTTGCCACCAAAGACCACTCTATTAGCGCCAAACGATTTCAGATTTGGTTCTAGAGAAATCACTTCAATAAGGACCACATTTTTTTTAATGCAGTAAATATTTTTACAGGGGTCTGGGGTGGGGTGCAACAATCTTCAAAACGCAGCTGTCCAATTCCCCAGTTCTAAATCACAATCTGCGGTATACATTCCCATTGTGTAGCGAGCCTGCAACAGTCAACCCATATTCCATGAAAGTTTTAAGACTCGCCCCTCCAGTCCAGTTTTTCAAACCATTAATCAAAGCCCTGGAAATAGCGCACGGGGAGAGTATTGTTCTCAGAGGGAGGGAGAAAAGCTGAGAGAGGTGGAAAATAAGAGAGAAACACTTCGAGTGCACCTAGAGACCACAAAAAACATTTGACATTGATTCTATTTTGGACATGCTATGGCAAGCTGCTTTAATATTTAATCTATAAACCATGCTAGTATCAGTTTTCATGCTATTAGTTAGATTTTTTTAGATACTAGTTTATATTGAATTGTGTACTAGTACTTATTCATTAATTAATACTGCTTATTATTTAGGAACTAAAAGATACTAGTAATTATTTACAGCTTTTATAGACGCTAGGACACATTTCTCAATACTTAGGTTTCAAAAAACAAGAATTAGTATCCACACCATCCACTGATACAGAAACAATAGTATTTTTGTTAAATTTTGCTGTCTTATTCAGTTTTGCATTATGTTATTGTTTTGAACATAAGTTTAACAGTTTTGAAAACAGGATGTAAGCACATGAAAAATGTCCTGTACGCACAAAGATTTTTGGCAGTTGTGTCTGACTGAGAAAAGAATTCATGAACTTTGAGAGATGTAGTCATTGAATACATTTTGTGTCAAAACAATGATAATTGATCCTCAGTTTAGCTCCCATAGACTTCTGTTGTGCTCACTGTGTGAAGAGTTGAAGAGTTTTGCAAAAGTGTTCTAAGTATTGAGAAATGTGTCCTAGCGTCTGTAAAAAACTGTAATGGACACCAATACTTATTGGAGGGTAATAATAAGAACTACACACACACACACACACACACACACACACACACACACACACACACACACACATATATATATATATATATATATATATATATATATATATATATATATATATATATATATATATATACACACACACACGCATACATATACAGCATATATATATATATATATATATATATATATATATATATATATATATATATATATATATATATATATATATATATATATATATATATATATATATATATATATATATACATATATATATATATATATATACATATATATATATATATATACACATTTATATATACATATATATATATATATATATACATTGGAAATTTACAAGTAACAATAGACGTGTATGATTAATAAGTCACAACATAGTGTTTATCACCATAAAAAAAATTTATGTTAAATATTAAATTTTACTCATTTTAAATCACTTTGATGATCACGGAACTTCTGTGAAAAAACCAGTACCCCCTCTTTTCTGCGCCCACCACACCACACAACAACAACCTCAAAATGTTATGTAATTCTGAGTGTGCCTCACACGGGTGAGTGGGCTTGACAAACCACCTGTAGAAACACACTCTTTCATCTCTCTGACACTTGCACCAGTTTTTGAACCAGACACTTTCTTACAAAACCTCCATATTACAAAAAAAATGCAAACATTGTGCATTTATGAAGTGATCTTCACACAGGTGAGTGGGCTTGACAAACCACCCGTAGAAACACTCTTCTATCTCTCTCTAAAAAAACTCTACAACTTGTATAATTAGCACTTGTTGTGTGTATTGCCTCCTCTTGCTGAATCGCTGAATGCCAGCTTCCAGCTGGAACCTATCTCTGAGAAACATCCATACACACTCGCTCACACTCATACACTACTGACAATTTAGCCTACCCAATTCACCTGTACCACATGTCTTTGGACTGTGGAGGAAACCAGAGCACCCGGAGGAAACCCACACGAACGCAGGGAGAACTTGCAAACTCCACACAGAAACGCCAACTGACCCAGCTGAGACTCGAACCAGCGACCTTCTTGCTGTGAGGCGACAGCACTACCTACTGCGCCACTGCATCGCCCTAATAGAAAAGATATTACAGTAAAACAATAGGTAGTCGTGCTTGTCAGACACTGAGCCTAAGGATGATAAAAATGGAGGGCTTTCTTTGACTTTACAGCACCTCTATTTTCCGGAAACCTCCATTCAATTCTCCTCTGCTGGAATATGTTGACGGTAAAGCTCTTTTCTTCTGAACACACATATAATCAATATCCATCTCCAGCCTGTTTCCTTCACAGCCTCCATCTTCATGTGTGCATGATGACTGATGCGTTTCACAAAGGTCACCTGGAGCTGAAAAATCACACACAGTTTTCTGAGAACACGGCTTTCAGAAGCGGAAAATATCTGGATTGGACAAAAAAAATGTGTTTACAGCTGTGACAAACAATGATTGCATTTCTCGAAAACACATTCCAGCCTTTGGAGCACAAAGAAAAAAAGCAAAAAAAAAAAAAAAAAGGGGGAGTAATGGTTAGAGATTGGTCCCCTGTAACATAAAAATACACTGTAAAACCTAACAGTGAAAATCACTAAATGAAATGAGTTAGTTTAACTTAGAATTTTTTTTAAAAAGTTACTTTGACTTAATAAAGAGAGTTATGGGAATAAACTGACTATATCAAACCAAATGAGTTATGAATGAAATAATTCTATTTATTATGTCTTAACTCTAATGCTAGAAGCAAACCATTTGAGTAGCTACAGTATATAGTTGTTTGGACTCAATTCATTCTATTAACTGGACTCTGAATACTCTAAATGTTTGATGATATTAATACAAATAATACAGTGCATCCAAAAAAAATTCATAGCGCTTCACTATTTCCACATTTTTTATGTTACAGTCTTATTCCAAAATTCATTTATTTCCTAAAAATTCTACACACAATACCCCATAATGACAATGTGAAAAAAGGTTTGTTGAAATTATTGTAAATTTATTCAAAATAAAAAAGCTGAAAAATCACATGTACATACGTATTCACAGCCTTTGCTCAATATTTTGTTGATGCACCTTTGGCAGCAATTACAGCCTCAAGTCTTTTTGAATATGATGCCACAATCTTGGCACACCTGTCTTTGGGAATTTTTGCCCATTCACTTTGCAGTACCTCTTAAGCTCTATCAGGTTGGATGAGAAGCGATGGTGTACAGCCATTTTCAGATCTCTCCAAAGATGTTCAATAAGATTTAGGTCTGGGCTCTGGCTGGGCCACTCAAAGACATTCACAGAGTTGTTGTGAAGCCACTCCATTGATATTTTGGCAGTGTGCTTTGGGTCATTGTCCTGCTGGAAGATGAACCGTCGCCCCAGTCTGAGGTCAAGAGCATTCTGAAGTAGGTTTTCATTTAGGATGTCTCTGTACATTGCTGCATTCATCTTTCCCTCTATCCTGACTAGTCTTCCAGTTCCTGCTGCTGAAAAACATCCCCACAGCATGATGCTGCCACCGCCATGCTTCATTGTAGGGATGATATTAGCCTGGTGATGAGCGGTGCCTAGTATTCTCCAAATGTAACGCCTGGCATTCACTTCAAAGAGTTCAATTTTAGTCTCATCAGACCAGAGAATTTAATTTCTTATGGTCTGAGAGTCCTTCAGATGCCTTTTGGCAAATTCCAGGCGGGGAGTGGCTTCCGTCTGGCCACTATACCATACAGGCCTAATTGGTGGATTGCTGCACAGATGGTTGTCCTTCAGCAAGGTTCTCCTCTCTCCACAGAAGAACGCTGGAGCTCAGACAGAGAGACCATCGGCTTATTGATCACCTGCCTGACTGAGGCCCTTCTCCCCCAGCTTGGATGGCCGGCCAGCTTTAGGAAGAGTCCTGGTGGTTCCAAACATCTTCCACTTACGGATGATGGAGGCCACTGTGCTCATTGAAACTTTCAGAGCAGCAGAAATGTTTCTGTAACCTTCCCCAGCATTGTGCTATGAGGCAATCGTGTCTCGGAGGTCTACAGACAATTCCTTTGTCTTCATGCTTGGTTTGGACTTTGACATGCACGGTCAACCCTGGGACCTTATATAGACAGGTGTATGCCTTTTCAAATCATGTCCAATCAACTGAATTTACCACAGGTGAACCAATTAACCTGCTGAAACATCTCAAGAATGATCAGTGGAAACAGAATGACCTGAGCTCAATTTAGAGCTTCACAGCAAATGCTGTCAATACTTCTGTACATGTGATTTTTCAGGTTTCTTATTTTTAATAAATTTGCAACAATTTCAAAAACTCTTTTTCACATTGTCATTATGGGGTATTGTGTGTAGAATGTTGAAGAAATAAATTAATTTAATCCATTTTGGAAAAAGGCTGTAAGATTAAAAAATGTGGAAAAAGTAAAGCGCTATGAATACTTTCTGAATGCACTGTATATAAATAAACAAGTTCATTAAAATATATCAATAATATATTAATGCATCAGCTACGCAGTGGCGCAGTAGATAGTGCTGTCGCCTCACAACAAGAAGGTCACTGGTTCGAGCCTTGGTTGGGTCAGTTGGCGTTTCTGTGTGGAGTTTGTATGTTCTCCCTGCATTTGCGTGGAGAACAACTCCTCCGGGTGCTCTGGTTTTCCCTACAGTCCAAAGACATGCGGTACAGGTGAATTGGGTAGGCTTAATTGTCCATAGTGTATGTGTGTGAATGAGTGTGTATGGATGTTTCCCAGAGATGGGTTGTAGCTGGAAGGGCATCCGCTGCGAAAAACATGTGCTGGATAAATTGGCGGTTCATTCCTCTGTGGCAACCCTGGATTACTAATCCGAAAAGAAAATGAATGAATTAATTAATGCATCAATACATATTATTTTTTTACAATATCCTTTCCATTCATAGATTGGTAAATGCAAATAAATAATAATACTATTATTAAGTTTAAATAGTACTTTTTTGTAAAAAAAACATAAATAAAATCTTCAATGCACAATACAAATATAAAAAACAATTTATGGAAATTAATCAATGCTGAGTTGAGTCTGTATTCCAAAATAAACTCACTCTTAATATGTTTTTAGTATCATTATTATTATTATTTTTACATTGTTAGCATTCATAGACTGGTAAATGCAAACAAAGCCAAATTCCTGATAATTAGCATTGTGCATTTGCAGTTCAGAGCCAGTGGTCTGGTATGCGGGGGATTTATTATGTCTAGTTTGGGCAAAGCGCCCGAGGCAGGGCTCAAACTCACAGTAAAGAGGCTGTAGGAAAGCAGCAGACAGCAGCAGGTATTCCAGGAAGGTTTTAGAAAAATAGTGTTGTTTTTCTGGCTCCACCTGTGAGAATCTTCAGCTGTCAGTGCTGATGAATAATTCATGTCTCTCGGGGCAAAAACACAGTCCTGCTGCAGCATCAATCTCTCGGACATCCAGTGTTCATATATATCTGACTCATCTGCTTTTCTGATGAACAATGACTTTACTGTGACTAAACGCTGTCAAGACGAATTTCAAAACTACATTTCAGACATAAAAGTGTGTCAGCAAGAATTTGAGAATGAAGATGAGTGGGAAGGAAGATATATTTAATCTGGTTTAAAATAAAATAAAATAAAATAAAAATTTTATTAAATTAAATTAACAAAGAAATAAATAAAATAAAAAACAAAACAAAAATAAAATAAAATAAAAAATAAATAAAATAAAATAAAACACACACAAAAAATAAATTAAATAAAACAAAACAAAAACTAAAATAATAAAACAAAAATAAAATAAAAATAAAATAAATAAAAATAAAATAATAAAACTAAAAATTAAACAAAAATTTATATAAATAAACAAACAAATGATTAAAATAAAACAAAACAAAAAATTAAATAAAATAATAAAACAAAATAAAATAAAGAAATAAACAAAACAAAAAACAAAACAAAACAAGAATAAAATAAACAAAGAAATAAAATAGAAAACAATAAAATAAAACAATACAAAACAAAAAATAAAATATTAAAACACAATTAAAAATAAAATAAACAAAGAAAAAATATATAAAACAAAACAAAAAATAAAACAATAAAACAAAACAAAAAAGTAAAAAAAAAAACAAAACCAGAGATAAAATAATAAAACAAATCAAAAATATTTAAAAAAATAAAACAAAACAAAAAATAAAATAAAATAGCAAAACAAAATAAAAGTAAAAATAAAATAAGTAAATAAATAAATAAAATAAAAAACAAAATAAACACACAAAAAAAATAATAATAAAATACAACAAAAAAATAAAATAAAAATAAATAAAATAAAACAAACAAACAAAAAAAAGATTAAATAATAAACAAAACAAAACAAAAAATGTGTCTGGGAATAAAGATATTGATGATTTAATTTAGTTTGAATGAAATAATAAACTAAAATACTAAATAACATTTAATTCAGTTATATTCTGTGAAAAAATATACAACAAAATAGGCGTTATAAAATAAAATGTAAAGTAAAAGGATAATAATAATAATAATAATAATAATAATAATAATAATAATAATGAAACATAAATTATATAAACATCTAAACACATGACACTGTGTCCTAATAACTTGCCACGCAACAAGATTACAGTAGCAAGAAATTTGTCTGCACCCAATAGAAACATTTAAATATTAGCCACTGCACTCCCAATGAAATGGTAAAGGCTTTTAATCTAATTGATACACATTAAACTACTTTAACATTAATAATAGGCTACAATTATTGTTGAGTTTTCAAACCTTCTGCTAGTTATTTTGATTTCAAGATTTAAGATGAACTATCTGAACTTTCAGTAGTATGGCAATAAATGTGATGTAAAATGGTGTTCAAATTCACATTGGTAGCATTTAACAATGAATAAGTAGATAATCTGTACCTGAGGTAATCATTGTCATTGTAGTTTATGCTGTTGTTCTGCCGTGATATAAATAGAAATAGAAAGTGTTTTCAAAATAGAAATTTTGTGCATCGCCATTGCAGACAGTTAGGGCAAAAATTCCTTTTAACATGGAAAATTTCCCCTTTATCGATTCGCATGTATAGGACAGTACATTTGATTAATTTCAGTTCATCTCAAGTCAAATAATAAATTCAATGCAAAATACAAAAAAGTTCAGTAAGAGTTTGGAGACTTCTGGAGATAGGATTTTCCCCAGAAGAAATATTTTAATAGGAAAAACTGTGAAAATCTCATTGCTCCGTAAAACAGATCAAATCTAAATTTCACAAGAAGGTCTAATCATTTTGCTTTTAAAAGTGTGTTTATGTGTTTAATTTAGTTTAAATCAGACCAAACACAGAATCAGAGTGGGCAGAAATCATCAGATATTTTTAGTCCATCATTGTCTATTTATTTAATTATCTAAATGTCACGATCACCAGCGATCCAGCCTGTGCAGTTCTCTAACGAACTACAAATCTGCCAGCAAAAGAACTACAAGATCCAGTCATTCACCACTCACACTTGAATTGAATTGAATTGAACATCTGTGCTGAGTCTTGTTTATCTGTCAATTTAACATAATGACGTGTTTTCCTTGCCTTGTCCTGCCGTGTTTTTGACCCTGGCCTTGTTTTTTTTGTTTATGTTGCCTGCTTCCTGCCTGTATTGACCATCCGCCTGCTATTGGACCATGACTCTGGATTCCCTATATACAACCAATTGCCCGATTGTGTTCATTGCCTGTCTGACCATTCTCGGTTTAAAAAACCTGCATTTGGATCCACACTTCCCTTGTCAGTGTCTCCCTTGTGACACTAAATGTGTGTAATATATATATATTTATTCAGTTTTTCTATGAATTTAAGTACTATTATTAATTAATATGCACATGTTTATATAATTTATTTACAATACAGTTCGAAAAACAACATTTTCTGTCTTTATATACAAGTCTTGCTTCCTTTGGTGGTTCTAATTGGATTTGCATAGTAAACCTTGAAGTTAAAAGGTGATTTGTTTATATTTCATGTTATAAGTTTTTAGTTGCCATACTCAAAAATTGCAAAAAACGTCTGCAGATTCTGTCTGGCCCCATAAGTCATAGATATTGTAGTCCACTAAGCACTTTGACCGCATCAAAAATAATAATAATAATAATAATAATAATAATAATAACAATTCCTTACATTTTTATAGCACTTTTCTAGACACTCAAAGCACTTTACACATTGGGGTTGAATCTCCTCCACCACCAGTCTGCAGCATCCACCTGGATGATGCGACAGCAGCCATATTGCACCAGACACACCAGCTGATTGGTGGAGAAGAGACAGAATTATGATATGGGTATGGTTAGGAGGCCATGATGGACAGAGGCCAGTGGGAAAATTTGGCCAGGATGCCGGGGTTAAACCCCTGCTCTTTTTTTAAGGATTTTTAACAACCACAGAGAGTCGGTACCTCGGTTTAACATCTCATCCAAAAGACGGTGCTCACTGAGTGGTATAGAGTCTCCATCAATATACTGGGGCGTTAGGACCCACACAGCCTGCCCCCCTGCTGGTCTCACTAACACCACTTCCGACAGTAACCTAGCTTTCCAATGTGGTCTCTCATCCAGGTACTGACCGGGCTCAGCCATGCTTAGCTTCAGTGGGAGACCATGTGTGAGTTGCAGAGAGCTAGCTGCCGGCTACAATCCCAACAATCACACAGCAACTCTCTAGTTGCTCTAACTCAAGCAATACGTAACAATTTCTCACAAGGATTCCACTCTATTCTATTCTAGTTTCTGACATTTAGACAAGCATATTATGATGTGCAGCTCATTTTGTGGCTACATCTGCTGAAACAGCTGCCACTCTCTCTCTCACTTTCTCTCTCTCTGCCTCTCTTTCTCTGTTCTTCAGCAGTTCTGCATGTCTGACTCTAAGGAGCTGTACATCTGCTTCACCTCACGCTGAATAAAACAGCACTGATGACGCCAGCACTGACACACATACAAGTACAACACATTCCTAATAATTAAACAGACCAGAGTCAATTATCATGGCCAGCCTCCTTAACATTTCATCTGTATAGCATACTAATGTCTGTTCTCATGTTAGCGGTGCTAGTACTAATATTTAGGCACTAGTTTCTTTTCCATGACGCACTTTTCACCAGCCACTAGTGCTTGTTATTTTGGCATTAGTGATTTTTAATATGATACTAGTACTTTGTCATTATAAAACACTGTAAAATGTTATTGCTGCCTTAAATTTGTTTTGTTGAATCAAATTAACTTTTCTAGTCATCTCAACTTCAATCAAACTGATTCAAATATTAAGTTCATTCATTCATTCATGTTCCTTCGGCTAAGTCCCTTATTAATCAGGGGTCGCCACAGTGGAATGAACTGTAAACTATTCCAGCATTTGTTTTACGCAGCCGATGCTCTTCCGGCTGCAACCCAGCACTGGGAAACACTCATACACTGTTGCATTCATACACACACTCAAACACTACGGCCAATTTAGCGTATTAGATGTTTATCGCATGTCTTTGGACTGTGGGGGAAACCGGAGCACTGAAGGAAACCCACGTGAACACGGGGAGAACATGCAAACTCCACACAGAAAGGCCACCTGGCCCAGCTGAGACTCAAACCAGCGACCTTCTTGCTGTGAGGCGACAGTGCTAACTACTGAGCCACTGTGATGCAACTTTACAACATATAAAAATGTATATAAAAAAAAGCTATTTGATTAATATAGGCTTCTTGGCATTGTTGGGGCCCCCCATTTCCTCGGGGTCCTAAGCGGCTGCTTACCTCGCTTATGCTTTAACTAAACTAAATGTCAAAACAGCTTTTAAACTATGGTAGTCTAATCTGCATCAACATAACACCATTATATTGAACGAATATAAGCTAAAACCATCAATTTTCCCAGGCCAGACACCCCTTTTGCTCCACTACTGTCCACCTCTGCATATCGCACAAAGCACCAGCCGGCTTTAAATCAATCTTGTTTGCATATCAGCTTCCTCAAATTCCCAGAAGGAATTGATTCAGATGTCCAAACCACTCGTCGCTGCATAATTGATAACACGGATTTAACACCTAATTGATAATGGAGGCCTTCAACACAAAACCCAAATGCACGGCCTTCATTAAGGATGTTCCCCAATACGAATCAATGCTTTCCAACTCGCTCATATTCCCGGAACAATGCACCATTCTAGACTCAATCGGAAAGTGTATGTCCATCCATCATCCAATCCAGGGTTGATTTCTATAAACACACACACACACACACGCACACACAGACAGCTTCCATCTGTAGCCTCCGCTGGACGCCAAAACTTACGCTGCATAATTAATGTCAGGCCATAAGCAAACACATTCCTATTTGCAGTGCGAGAGCATCAACAAACCGGGATAGATGTCTATGGAGAGGGGTTTTAGCATCTTCATTTGGCCGGTGTCCAGTACCCAGCGTCCCCTGCGGTTCTCTTATCCACGGAGGCTCCATTAAAACCCCCAGAGCGAGAGAATCAGACTCTCCCAAACACCAATTAACATGCATTCAGACCAGCAGCGAAACACTCGAACGCCGGCCAACAAATCTGCAGCGCGTCCAAACAAACTCTCACATCTGACTGGGGGAAGTTAGCAGGGTCATTAAAGAAGCTGGACTCCTTCAGTGCTGAGACATCAGGGCTGGAGGAGATAATGCAATCTTCTTAATGCAATAAAGCAAATATTTCCATTCCAATGCATTACTGAATGTTGAGGGCAGCAATTGGGTTAAACAGTTGGTGGTAAACACATGCACACATGTGATGGATGGATTAATGAAAAGGGTTAAAATTGTATGTAGCCTGTTCATAGTTAGTTCATGATCAACTAACAAGGTAATTTTTTTTTCCATACTTGTTTAAAATAAAATAAAATAAAATAAAATAAAATAAAATAAAATAAAATAAAATAAAATAAAATAAAATAAAATAAAATAAAATAAAATGAAATGATAAATGAATGAAATAAAATGAAAAAAATAAAAATAAAAAAATAAACTGAAATAAAATAAATAAAATAAAACGAAACTAAATGAAATAAAACAAAAAATTAAATTAAATAAAAAAATGAATGAAATAAAATGAAAAAAAAAATAATAAAATTAAATAAACTGAAATAAAATAAATAAAACAAAATGAAACTAAATGAAATAAAATGAAAAATAAAATAAAATAAAATAAAATAAAATTTATAAACCGAAATTTTTTTTTTTAAATAAAATAAATAAAATAAAATGAAACAAAATGAATTAAAATAAAATGAAAAATAAATAAAATAAAATAAACTGAAATAAAATAAAATAAAAAATAAAATAAACTGAAATAAATAAAATGAAATAAAACAATAAAATAAAACAATAAAATGAAATAAAAAACAAATAAATAAAATAACAAATTAAATAAAATAAATTAAGTTAAAAATAAAATTAATAAATAAAAGTAAATAAAATGAAAAATTTATTTAAATTAAATAAATTTAAATTAAATTAAAATAATGTAAAATAAAGTACTAGGTCACTTCCGAAAGAAACATTAGATTGAGTATCATAAAATAAATTGCAATTAGATTTGTTTAAAATAGTAGTTCACTCCCACAAGAAAAATCAGAGACAGTTCATAAAAGAAAATGGCATTAAAATCAAATAAAAAATAAATAGTTTACCTCGACAAGTAAAATAAGAGCTAGTTCATAATCAACAGCGGTTGAGTTCTGTCAGAGATCTGAGAGGTTAGTTTTTAGTTTATTTATTTTAGCATCCTGCTCGTACAGATATGTGTTGATTGTATATTTTTTAGATTTGAAAGCAATCATGGGCATCGCTAGACCTATTTTAGGGGGCCGATAGCCCCCCTATATTTCTACTCAGCCCCCCCTAAAACTTTTCCAATTAGCTCATAAACTGTAGACCAAATTATCTTCTCTGTCCCCTTTAAAGTTTATATGAAAACAGCGGAAGAATTCGGCTCCTCCCCAACTTTCGTTTTTCATTTGATCAGCAAACCACAGCTGTGCAGAGCGAGAGAACAAGGTGTGTGTTTATCGATAAATTGTTATAAAAATATCCTTATTTGAAGTTCTTTGCTATGGATACACTTGCATCACTTGTAATGTCAGATAGGATCAGGATTCCAATCTACTGTTTCCTCAGTGCTCACCTCATAATCACAGCTGTTTCCTCCAGCGAAAATGTAACTCTTAACGATAATTTTACTATTTTTAATCAAAATGAACTACCATTATAAAACACATTACAGTGCATGTGGCATTATCTATATCACAGTCATGCACAGAAAGGATTAAACACAGTGACAGAACCAGTTAGTGAATGTACTCATTTTAACTGTCAGAGTTACTGACAGAGACAGAAACATCATGTGTTGTCTTGTATTAAAAATATTTCCTATTTTATTACTATGATTCATTTCGTGAAATATTAGCCTGTAGGTTAAAAATATATATACATTTTTATATGTATGCCATTTAACTAGAAAAGTGGCAGTTTTATTTATTAAATACATGGTAAACAAAATTGTACTTTAACATATAAAGTGGCTTTTACTATGGTAAACAGGTTTGTTAACCCAAATAATAACCCAAATGACTATGCAAGTTTATAAAATACAAAGGAATACTGCTAGTTTAGCAAACAACCCTACCATATTAGTCAAAATTTTTTAAGTGTATTACTATTAAATATTACTTATAAATAAATTTGGGTAAATTATATATATTTATACACACACACACACACGTACATATATATATTTTTTTTATTTTTATTTTTTTTTTCTCATATGGAGCGGAGCCTCCCCTAAAGTGAAAATCATAAAATTGCCCCTGAAAGCAACTCAGAACTAACTTACTAATAAGTCCATTTGAAATCCAAACCTACAATGTTTATTTTGGCTAGCGTTCAATGATATTTTTTAGGTGAACAATTAATCTGTGTAAGTTAATCCACTGAAAAGAATCGTTTGTTTTTCGTCTGATCATTTTCTGCTGTGTTTGGAGTGGCGGTCCTACTGTTGACATCAGTTTGACGGCTTTAGTCACAATATTCTTAACCACGTCTCTATGGAATAATGCACAAAAAGAAAGCCCCGCCTACAACTCAATATTCAGTTTTAGTTGAAAGTAAATGAACATACTGAAATAAAAGTATCAGCAACTTCTGCTTCATGCTGGCTTTAATGCTAATTCTGCAATTCATCAGAATATAAGGGTTAAAAATATACAAACACAGAACTGAAATGCCACAAAATGACAGCCGGCTTCTTCATGTTCTCTCTTGACCTGTGTTGTTTGCTTAGTTTTGCCACTTCAGGTTTTGTTCTCATGCTTTGATTCATAGCTGAACAGCCAATCAGAAAACTCTCTATCACCAATGGCGGACGCAGATCCTACATGCTGAATCAGGCAATCTCCTTCTACCGTTAACTCGATGAGAGGCTTTTAGCTTAGCTTAGCATAAATCATTGAATCAGATTAGACCATTAGCATCTTGATAAAAAATAAGGTTTTAGATAATTTTCCAATTTTATGCTTGACTTCTTTGTAGTTACATCGAGTACTTAAACTGACTGAAAATTAAACGTTGCTAGTTTCTAAGCCGATATGGCTAGGAACTATACTGGTATTCCAGCATAATAATCAGGGAACTTTACTGCTGCAGCAGGTGTAATAGGTACTATGCAGCACTCTTACCTAGTTGTCTAGCTGCCGACTGTTTTCAGTTCAGAAATATTGTTCTTAGTACACAGCGTAATTACAGAAGAGTTAAGCTTTAAATAGGCAAGTTATCGAAACTCTTTTTTTTTTAAATTTGAGCAACATTAATAGTCTAATCAGATTTAATGATTTATTCTAAGCTAAGCTAAAAAAAAAAGTCCTGTTTGGATTTAAAAATAATAAAACTCAACTGTTAACTCTAGCAAATGAGCCTATTTTTGAAAAAAAGTGAAGTGTTTCTTTAACTTGAGCACATTTGATCTCTCTTAGCCACAGTAGGACAGCCATTGATAGGTGCAGATTATCTGTAGTATCTCTAGACTATCTCTAGTGCCCTATAGAGCGTCTCACTTCAAGCACAGATGTCTATGAGACAGACATGAGTGGACAAACGGAGTGTGTTTTAGCAGGTGGAGGACTGGAGATCAGACACCAGGGACTGATGTGTTTGGCATGTGTTCAGAACTGAGGGTCAAGTCAGGCACAATCTACACCAACCTGAGGCTTAACTACAGTAATTCATCACCAACAAAGCCATGGCACACTAAACCGGCATGCATCTTCACGACAGTCATTTATCTTTCCCAACGCTCTGTTGTGAGAGGGCAGGAAAGCTCTTTGTGTTTCTTATCACGACCTCTAACATCATTAGTCAACGTCGCTGAGCTCTTGTGGAGGAATAAATCAAGAAATCTTTACTGAAGCTGGTCAATGTCTCCAATGTCAGGCTGTGAATGTCCTACTTCTGTGGCGAGACTCTCTTCATCCCGCTACTTGAAAGCATCTGTGCTAATGTATAATGTAGACTTTAGGGTTTTCAGGACATTTTAGTTCAACTTTCAGGGTATAGTAGGCATACTAATGCGCTTCCAAAAGTTGGTCAAATTAACTTTTAGCATAAGAACTTTGATTTTTTTTTTTTAGCATTATATTTAAAGCTTTTTCTTCAAGCAAAAAAACAAAAGCTGAGGCTCAAACCAGTGACCTTCTGGCTGTGCTACCCACTTTGCCACCGTGACACCCGAGTTCACAACATAAATGCAATATAATTAAAAGCAATACAACATAAATTATTATTGCATCAAGTATTTTTTCATGAGTTCTAATATAGATAACAAGCAACACAGGTTCATTCTGTTAGCGTAGCCCTATATACGTTTCTGGAGATCGCGAATTATGTATCCAGAGGTACGTATGGCTGCATTTAATCTTTAAAACGAACGCTACGGGGCGGTATGACGCCGTTTCTTTTTGCGCTTACCAGCTGACCGCATACATCGGCGAACTTAAGACGCAGAGAGGAGTTGACCGCCACAATGGGGTTCGAGTCTGGTGAAGAACGGTTCCAGAAAACAGAAGCCAAAAACTAAAACAAACTAGTAAATAACAGGGTGAGAATGTGGTAAAATCTGAAACGTGATAAAAATTAGGGGGGATTGTTTTTTAAAAAACTGTGGTTGGGTTTAGGGAAGAGGGTGGACGCTGGTCAGTCTGTGCTTTTTAAAATACTATTGCTAGGGTTTAGTGAAGGGGGTGGGGGATTGGTCGATTGGTCAGTCAGTCAACAGTGGCCTCTGGTGGACTTACATGAGAACAGCAGGCGTGAATGGCACTTGCAAGAAAAATTTGAGATCTGAAAAAGCATACACAGCGGCCTCTGGTGGATTCAAGAAAACAAAAACTGCAAATAAACGTAGCTCCTGGGACGTATTTTGCTCTCTCCAGAAATGTATATAGGGGTACGTAATCAGAATAAGCCTGGGTTGATTACAAGATATTGTGGTAACACTTTATTTTGATGGTCCATTTGAGTAATGAGTATTAGTAGACTGTCTGCTTAATATCTGTTGATACTGCTCTTTCAACAGACATTGAACTGACTATAAGGAACTTTGCAAGTGCATATCAACTTACACTAAACCAAACCCTAACCCCAACCTAACAGTCAACTTCTAATCTTAGTCTAATTTTATGAGAATTAGTTGGCATGTAGATGCAACGTAACTTAAATTCAACAAACAGACCATCATAATAAAGTGTGACCGATATTGTTCCTAAAATATAATATACATTACAGAAATGCACCTAATTTCCACAAGTAAAATTACACTTTGATAATAAAACATTTTATTAGAATGCAATACAATACTTAATCAACAAGTAAAAAAATAAATAAATATATTTATAAAAAATATATATGTTACCTGCAATGTGTGAAATTTTGTATAGAAGGGTTATGAAATGTATAGACTGCCTGATGGTTTTAGACAGGGTGAAATATCAGTTTTTTGTAAGGATTTTTTGCACACTTTTCCTAGGCATTCCATACAATTCATGCATTATATAGAATGACAAGTATTATTTAGGCAAAGTGTCAGAAGAGCACAAAAAAAGCCTTTATTGATCATTTTTAAAGTATTTTAAAGTGGAAGGAATAGGAAATAAAGCATATGATGTTTTTAGCGGAAAAAACAATGACAGCAGAACTGAGATTAAAGCATTTCTTACAGAAGGTAAGACTGGAATGGCACTTAAAATTGTACTTAATTTTCTTCTTTCACACAAAAACACTTCATAATTTGGCACTTTGGTCTTGCACCTTCATATCGCATGAATTAGTGAAGAACCTCAGCCGGATAATATACTGTTGGAAAAAGGAATATATTTTTTTATTATTTTTGTCTCTTTTTTTCTTTCATTAAGGAATTGTATTTGTGCTGCTTAAAGGTGATATATTAACTAAACTTCTTCTCGAGTGTGATATGCCTTGTATACTAATGATAGCATTTTTGCAGAAGTAGATGAAGCTAATAGAAATGCAAAAGCCTGATTCTCTTAAATTAACTTGAGCTCTGCAGCTAAATTTCCAGTGAGCAGAGATGTGTTGAAACTGAATACAGAATATTTGCAGTTGAGAAGTCTTATGCTTTTAATGTTGTGCGGAGAATTCATAGAAAAAGAGGACGTATGTATGGGTGCGGCCAACGGAGGACTGGAGAATGACCGACAAGTGACGAATTCCACTAAACTCCAAATGTTAATATCAGCTGCATATAAAACTTGAAGTCAGGAAATGAAAACTGTTGTGCACTTCCTGAATGTAATTCTTGCATCGCAATGGGGATGTCAGAATTCTGTGAATCGAATTATTCGTTTGTATCCAATAAATTATTAATATTTTTGACATTGAAGAAAACCATCTCCTGAACTTTTTTATTGAACATGCATGGAATTGATTAAATATTCCAACAATACACTAATGATGTGAGAAGAATTATGGCAATATTGTCTCCAAGATGTGGTATTGGAACCTCGTACCGGCAATACGCTGTCTTACAATAAACTATGAACCAAGTGCCATCACCAACATCAGTGGTGGGAAAAATGGCAGGGGCTAAGCAATGTATAAAGCAGCAACCATTTCATACTTTGACTTTTGATTTTAGGCATCTATACATTCCCTAAGCATTCTATTGAGTGCGAGATTTCACACGTGTGCCGGTAACATATACATTCATCGGCCACTTTATTAGGTACACCTTACTAGTACTGGGCTGGACCCCTTTTGCCTTTAGAACTGCCTTAATCCTTCATGGCATAGATTCAACAAGGTACTGGAAATATTCCTTAGAGATTTTGATCCACATTGACATGATAGCATCAAGCAGTTGCTGCAGATTTGTCGGCTGTACTTCTATGATGTGAATCTCCCGTTCCACCACATCCCAAGCGTGCTCTATTGGATTGCGTTCCGGTGACTGTAGTTTCATGGCTTCATGGCCATTTCAGCACAGTAAACTCATTGTGATGTTCAAGAAACCAGTCTCAGATGATTCACGCTTCTTACATTAAACCACCACCACCACCAGCCTGAACCGTTGACACAAGGCAGGATGGATCCATACTTTCATGGTTGTTTTTGAATTGTAATCCCTGCAGATCAGCAGTTTCTGAAATACTCAGACCAGTCTGTCTGGCAACAACAACCATTCTCGGTTTGAACTGCAGCAAATCGTCCTGACCATGTCTACATGCCCAAATGCATTGAGTTGCTGCCATGTGATTGGCTGATTGGAAATTTGCGCAGTTGGACAAGTGTACCAAATAAAGTGGCCAGTGAGTGTGTACATAAAACAATATTAAGAGCAATTAACTTTTCACAAATAATAAAGCATAACATTTTAGAAATATATATACTGTATATAAAATATTTTTACTTGCAAGTAATATATTTTTTATTTGTATATATATATATATATATATATATATATATATATATATATATATATATATATATATATATATATATATATATATAATATTTAAAATAAAATGTATACATAATGTATATTTTTTCCATTTTTTGTATTTCAGATTTTAGAACATTTATTTCACCTCACATAAAATATTTCTTGTGTTATTCAAGTCATGGAATCTCAAAGCTGACTTTAGAAATGTCCAAGTGGTTTAAATCTCAGAACCAATTACTGCGGCTTTTAGGAGCTCAAAATAAAAGCTACCATAAAAGAGCCTTGATATATCCGCATATCTTCAATCTAATTTATAACCTCACCATCATAACTCCTAATAATTGCTTCGCA
Source organism: Danio aesculapii (assembly GCF_903798145.1). Classification (NCBI taxonomy): domain Eukaryota; kingdom Metazoa; phylum Chordata; class Actinopteri; order Cypriniformes; family Danionidae; genus Danio; species Danio aesculapii. The sequence continues at coordinate 42,071,247 of NC_079451.1, read as the reverse complement.
GAACCACACTGCAGCTCTGAATACTTAATGCATACCATAAAAAAGTCTGGTCACATTAGCATAAAATTAATGCCTCAAATAATAATAATAATCAAGAACTCACTGTCAGAACGAAAGCCCCTTTAATAGGTTTGCCTGTTCTCCTCAAGCAATCCTCGTCCGCAAGATGGAAAAGTCTGGAAGAAAAATGCAAACAATCTGAGAGTTCTCCCCAAAGCATAGTCCATCTAAAGTCACCATGATTAAACGTACAAATTCACCTTTATCCTCTTGAGCTGCTTCATCTAATTGCAAATCATGATACAATTCTGCCAACTACTGACATTGTTCTGTGTTATATTGCAAGACTTGTTTGCAGGAAGAATGGGACAAAATTAGACCTGAAACACTTCATCACTTGGTGTCTTCAGTCCCTAAATGTCTTTTAAATGTTGTGAAAATGAATGGCAACATTACAAAGTGGTAAATGCTTTACTGTTTAAAAAAACAACAACGACAACAACAAACTAAAGACAATAGAAGTCATGAGGAACATGTTAAATAACGTTTGTTGTATTGTCTGCAATGAAACACACGTCAAAGTAAATGTAGAAATCACTTCTTTCTTTTTTCTGACTTGCGGTTGTACATATAATTGTTGTAATGTCACTAGGAAACCTTGTGGCCAATGAAACCCTGCCTGAGGGGTGCATATTAATGATACTGTGTTTTGTTCCAAATTGTTTTTTCAATAGGATTTTTTTAGGTTCATGGCATGTCATTGCAATGTGCTGAACTCAAACTTTATTTATTTATTTATTTACTTTAAGCAGGAAAGTCCCATTAAGATACAATTGGCCCTATCATACACCCGGCACAATAAGGCACAAGATGTGTTTGGTGCAGTTTGTTGCTTTTTTCAGACCAATGCAACACTATTTTTCCAGTTTTGCATAACATTGTTAAAATAGTATATCCATTTACGTCGCTTTGTGGACTCATGGGTGTTCCGCTCTAGAAAAGTGGTGTGTTAAGGCGTTAGTTGTGCGCCTTAAACGCTTACACATATCTTAAAACACGCGGGATGTACAGCAATACGCAAATATCTTTACAAATGAAAAAGAATTAAAGCATTAAAATATAACAAAATTGATTATTTTCTACATAAATATAAAAAACACTGCCTTCATGCCCTTATCATCTCGCAGGGGCTTTTTTCAGTTCATTTATGACAATTTGTATAATGTTATTTTTATTAGCAGTGTTATTTTTTATAACACATTTTTATTTTTTAGTTTGCATATTTATATCTGTTTGAATAAAATTCAACTTGTTTCAAGTTTAGATTTGTCCGCCTGTCGGGTTTTGGAGATGTATACATAAGAATAGGACGTGTGTTTGGATATAACTCAGTTTTTTGACCACACTTCCTTATTATTATTTTTCATTTATTTATTTGCTGGAAATTAGAACTAAATTTAGAAAGAGTTTTGAAACAAATCTTTGTGCTTAACAAATTAAATATGTAGGCTAATGGATGTCTTTAGTGGAGTGCGTACAACACCGTTTCCTAATCCACAAAAATAAAGGAATAAAAAGCAAAGTAAAGAGAAAGTAAAAAGGCCGAATGGATGAAGCTTGTTCTTTATCCTCGCTGCAATCGAGTTAAACAGATTTGTTTAACTCGCTAGTGAAGCATTCAGTTTTTCTAAATCCTTGTAAGCGTATTTTCCATCCCTTAAACAGCAATAAGGATTTGGACATGCCCTTAATGCTTTTGCACCATGCGCTTTAGTCTTTGCACCTACATCATTAAAATAGAGCCCAATATCTCTTCTACTTGGTCAAGACAGGGTGCATAGGACAGAGTTACAGAAGAATACACATCACAACACATAAACACACAAAAATAAAATATAATCAATTATTAAAATGTGCACTGTTCTAAATAGTCACAATACAGACTCCACATGTAGTATATCTTGACGCTCATTCCATACATATGGAGCATACTAAGAGAATGCAGATCGACCTCACTCTGTATAAAAAAGGCATCTTAAGAAAGAGTTTATTATTTAGCTGTCTACCTTTAATGTCGCATAGCATTCTCTTCATTTATTTGTACCAACTATTGACCTGATCTGATTGACATGCTAGATGAAGAGGTTGTTACGTGAGGTTTCAGTACATTTTAGCAGAAGAGTGGACAATGTCATGGTGAATTTCCAACGTCTTCCTGCTCAACACATCTGGCTTTGATAAACAGCTGGCTAACAGGGGCTTTGGGAGGGTTTTTTGTGGAGGGTAGGAGGTGGGGTAGTGGGGGTGAGACGCAGGAGGTTGGACTGATATGAGCTGACGGAGAAGCTTGGCCCACAAAGCTAATCTTTAGAAAGCACTTAAAGAAGGTTTGAGTGATTTCAGGCCAGCGGTCGGCTTTTTTGAGGCCTGCTCCTCTTTTCTGTGCAATCCGGTCCAGTTGCGCTCGCGGTTCTCCAGCGTATTCATTATAATCCAATCAAACCAACCTCAGCTCTCAGATGCATTGGGTCGAGGCTGATCTCGAAGTGTTTGGACACACACACACACACACACAGCTGTTTATTTAGTCAGTGTAGGAGCTGCAGATCATGCTAACCTTGGAAAAAAGAAAGAGATTCAAGCACATCAAGAGCAAAAACATAGAGTTGGCAAGATTGAGATTTCCACAGACATTAAATTCAACTTGTCTCAGTGTTCAGAACAGGAAATACTCCACTTCGAGAGCTTTATTTCACCACTTTTGTTGGTGTGAGAGTTGCTTGCCAAAATTATCTGAAATGAGAGCTAATCTTTAAGCTCATTTAATAACAATATTCTTTATATTCGTTTTTTGTCGAAACAAGGATAAAAACACTGGTTCTGTAGTGTTTAGAATAGCATATGTTTATACAAAATAATAATAATAATATTTATAGTATTTCTCTCGTGTCACTTTTCATTATTCATTAGGTACACTGATGCTTTTGTAAAAATGTACAGTGTAAAAAAAGAGAGTGTGTTGTGATCTGTTGCATTCATTACACATTAAAAAAAACAAACAAACAAACAAACAAGGGACCTGATCAGATTTCTTGTGGCGCAGGAAAAAATTTCTGAATAAAATGCAGTAGCGGTTGGTAACTCTGGTGTAATTTGAACAGGAGTGGGCGGTCTAACAATATAGCGGTCCCGAATCTTGACGTTATATCAGAACAGCATGTCTGTGATTTCCTCATTCTTACTGAGCACCGGTACAGCCAGTACTCACAACTGTTACACATGCTGACCGCATTGACCATTGCTTTCTGCATGTGCATTTTATTCACACAGTCTGTGACCGCATCATCCGCATAACGGCCCTCAGAGTGGGCTTTACCATGGCATAGCAAACTAAAGATGCGCTGTACTTAAAGGACAATCAGCTTGCATTAGAAAACGGCGAGTTTACTGTTAGGAAACCCACATCAGGCAAGTCTGATGTTTGGGAGTCTTTTTTATGCGTCACAGACACGGATGGAAAAAAATCCCCTTTGCGCAATGTGATAATGCCTCAAAGTTTTACCCTTTAGCACTCACAAGACTGGAACCTCAGGTTTGAGGCGGCACTCATGTCTCATCACAAAGGGGCAAACAAAACTGACATTTAGCCTACAATCCTTGCACAACCTACACTTTTATCTGTTATCTCTCTCTTTTAGTAGTTGTTATCTGCTATGCAGATGATACTCAATTATATATTTCAACTAAACCTGACGAGACGTCTAATCTGTCCAAGCTAACTGAGTGTATTAAAGATGTTAAAGACTGGATGACCAACAATTATCTTCTCTTAAACTCAGACAAAACAGAATTATTACTTATTGGGCCTAAATCCTGTACACAGCAGATCTCACAACTCGACCTACAATTAGAGGGATACAAAGTTAGCGTTAGCTCTACTATAAAAGATCTGGGTGTCATATTAGACAGCAATTTAACTTTTAAAAATCATATATCCCATGTCACAAAAACTGCTTTCTTTCATCTGAGAAATATCGCTAAGTTACGAAGTATTCTATCCATCTCAGATGCAGAAAAGCTAGTCCATGCTTTTATGACTTCTAGGCTGGACTACTGTAATGCACTGTTTGCTGGCTGCCCAGCATCCTCTATTAACAAACTTCAGCTAGTACAAAATGCAGCTGCCAGAGTTCTTACCAGGTCTAGAAAATTTGATCACATCACCCCAATTTTATCCTCCTTACACTGGCTGCCTGTTAAGTTTCGTATTGAATTTAAAATATTGCTTCTTACATATAAAGCTTTAAATAATCTAGCTCCTGTTTATCTAACCAATCTTCTGTCTCGCTACAATCCAACTCGCTCTTTAAGGTCTCAAAACTCAGGGCTTCTGGTAGTACCTAGAATAGCAAAGTCGAGTAAAGGAGGTTGAGCCTTCTCATTTATAGCTCCTAAACTCTGGAATAGCCTTCCTGATAACGTCCGAGGCTCAGACACACTCTCCCAATTCAAAACTAGATTAAAGACCTATCTGTTCAGTAAAGCATACACTTAGTGCACCACTTGGGGGCTTCCACACAGGTTATGCATCTTGTTGATATACACTGTGAACATCAGCTACCGAATTATTTTCTTTATTCTCCATTTCCACCTGGGGATACTCTTCCCGAGGCCCTCAGACTATGCAGAGTCACTGATTCGATCCAAGACCAACGACGAGATGATCCCAAGGTTTTTATATCCTGGACCAGGCCGAATCCTGAGCAGCTACTGTGATGGTCATGGAAGAGTGGAGAACATGAGACTGATTCCTGTGACGCTCCAGAGACAGACGAGTCTTCGCTGAGGCCAGCTTCCAGCCTCCGCCACTGAGACTGCAGCTCTGCACAAGACGTTTGGCCAGCGGAGAAATGAAAATGATCGTGCCCAACTGAGCCTGGTTTCTCTCAAGGTTTTTTTTCTTCACTTCCGCCTTTAGTGAAGTTTTTTTTTACCTCTCCGCTGTCGCCACTGGCTTGCATGGTTCAGGATCTGTAGAGCTGCGCATCGTTGGATTTGCTCTTCAGTATTTGGACTCTCAGTAGTGATTATTAAACCACACTGAACTGAGCTGAACTGAACTGAACTTGAACACTACAAACTGAACTACACTGTTCCTATTTACTGTGACCTTTTATGTGAAGCTGCTTTGACACAATCTACATTGTATAAGCGCTATACAAATAAAGGTGAATTGAATTGAATTGAATTGAATTGAATTGAATTGAATAGTAGTTCCCAATTTAAAAGTGAGATTTTGGAATCTCAGATCTACATTTAGTGGGAACGGTCGGGTCGGGTAGAAAACTATTCTAAGCAGGCAGCGGGTGAACAAAGCCTGAATATACAGCAGGAGCAATCAGGTGCAGAATAAAACCTTGCGGGATCGAGACTGTAAAAACAGTCCCGCGCAGACCTCTAATCTATTGCATTATGTTATGTCTTTTTGTTGTTTTTTACTAAGTTAATGACTATTGCTTTATTATTTTTATTGCATTTTTATTTTATTTTAGTACCTTAATCTATTTTTCTATGTTTTACAACTTTTCTCTGCCACTTTATTCTCGTATATGTGGAAGTTGTGGCCTAATGATCAGTGAGTTGGTCTTGTAACCAGTGTTGGGCAATAATGCGTTACTAGTAATGAGTTATTGTAACTAATACAGTAACGCATTACTTTTTTAAGTATAGTAACTCTGTTATCGTTACTATGTGATGCGTTTGTGCGTTACTTGGTAAATCAATCAATTTTTGCAGCAGTCTAACCTACATTTTCCAGTTTACAGCAGTAAAACTTTGTGGGATCGGTGGAAGCAAACCAACCACTGTAAAGATGCATCATGTACGAGGTGCCAGACTGGACAAAAGCGAAAGCAGAGAGACCATGTGCACGCGAGAGAGGCCGAATGTGTTTAAGGTAGACCGAGTGTGCACGCAAGAGAGACTGAATGCGCGCGGGGTTGACTGATTAATTACTATTACTAATACTACTAGGTTTGCTGTTTCAAATAAATGAGCACACATTTGTTATCTGTATAACAAAATTGATTAGTTTATTAGACACAGTTCTGTTATATTTCAGAACACGTTATTTAAATGTTTAGTGTTGTATTGCTCAGAAAACAAACCTGCTGTGATTTATTTATTTTTTATTGTTTTACAGATTTTTAGAGCTGTTAAACAACAGCAGATTTTGCACTTTGAATATACACACCTTACTTTCCATAAGTTGTTGACGTACCACATTTAATTTGTGGTTAGTTTGAAAAATGCTCATCGAAATGCATCAAATTTAAGGTTGTCTTTAATAGCAGTTTTGTGCAGCTGAGTTTCACTAAAATTGATTCTGAAGGATAATTCAGATTACTTTTATTTATATATTTCATAAAGGTTTTGTGTTTGTTGTATATTGCAGCTAGTTTTCATACTCACGCTGTGAAAGAACATGTTTAAGGGTTAAATACAACAACTTTTATGAAATTTTGTTTCTGAATATATTATTCAGCTGGTTTATCACCTTGTGATGTTTTCATTTTTGTGCAGCTGGTCTGAAATTTGTGCTTGAAAAATTACTTTTTATTTAAGTTTGTCTTGTGTTTTAGTTGTGAGAATGCAAATTAATTAAAACTGTGAAGCTGATTAACAGTGTATGGGTTATAGCTGGAAGGGCATCCGCTTCGTCAAACATATGCTAGATAAGTTGGCGGTTCATTCCGCTGTGGTGACCCCTGATTTATTAAAGGGACTAAATTGAAAAGAAAATGAATAAATGAATGATTTGAAATGCATGTATCCTAAATACTGCACATCCCTGGAACTTACTAACACTAATTTAGTATTCACTTGAGAATAGCTATTGCTTAAATATGTATTTTGTTTTGCATTTTATGTTAGATTTTTTATTTTTATTTTATAAGTATATATATTTGGTATTTTTTCCTGCATTTAGTATGCTGTGCGTAAGTTTTTTGCTGTGTGCTAGTTTTTTTTTTTCTTCAATTATGTCTATATACTTCTGATTTTTTCTTATTTTTAATTTCAGTTGTATTTAATTTAAACTAATTATGAAAATGAGCAATGTTTTATTAAAATAAAATAAAATAAAATAAAATAAGCTACAAGATTTAAACATTTAGGATTTTTTGCATCAGACTCTCAAGAACAAGTACTAAGGTGAAAAAAAAATCTGAATTGTGTATTATTATTTTTCCCCAAAGACAACAGCATGCCACTGAAAGAATATGCACTGCAGACCACTAACCTGGAGGAACAGTTTCTTCAATAATAGCTGTTGTGTCTCTGGTTAGCGTCACATCACACCATTTGCTTCTTCGTTTCCAGACCTGCTCTTATCATCCACACTTATCGCTCCATTGGCTGCTCTACAGCTGTAAAAGCCCAACATTTTCCCTCATGAACTCTTTATATAGACTCCAGTGCTTTCACTAGATTCTTCTTTTCATACCTGAAGAAGAAAAAAAAACAGAGAGAAGTGGATGGAGGGTTATTTGGAGCCTTAGTGCTCGGATAAAAGACTGAAAACAACAATGCTTTTGGTTATTATGGTATTTTTGAACACAATCTGCTGGGAGTTCCTATACACTACGGTCAAGATGGATCAAGACTTCCATTAAAGTCTCAGATGATGCACTCACAGACTACATATACTGTCTGTATGATGCACACTGTGTGTATGTGTGTTGAAGAAGAGGGTTTTCAAACATCAATACACATTGAAACAAATTATTTATTGGATTTACTACTTTTTTAAGGTAAGTGGCAGCAAACAATTTAGATGGGCTGAATTTAAACACACAAATTAAGTTGAACGTTACTACATTTATTAAGTTTGTTTAAATTCAGGTCATATACTGTATTTATTGCTTATAACCAGTTACCTTAAAAAAATTGTAAATCCAACGAATAGAATATATATATATTTTTTTGGTACAATAGATGTAACAGCTTTATAATGTGTTTATTTTTATAAAAAAAAAGATGTCCTGTTTTAAAAACAAAATATAATGACTATCATATATTTTACAATGATTTATAGACACCCACTAAAATCAGCCAATTCGAATGTTATCACTCGATTGAATGGGTGTTATCAGTGGTTATCAGCTGATAGATATGGGCCAGTAGGGGCCTTCTGGGCCTACTAGTAGGCTCAGGCTCCGTTTACACTAATACGTTTTAGCTTTAAAACAGCGTTTTAGAATGAAAACGATCTGCGTCCCCACTGGCATATCACTCAGCACTTCTGAACAACTATTCTTTTTCAGTCGTCAAATAAATAATTTGTTCCTTAATTATAGTTTTGTAACTATTAAATTACTTTAAATTCTAAATGAATGGTGAAAAAACATATTTCTGTAATAATCTGTTTTGGCTTTAACAAAATGATCCTTCAGGTTTTTTCAAACTTTTATAAAAACTTTCCTTCTTTCCTACTGCTGTTGCCATTTTTAGCCCAGAATTATTGTCCATCTGGTTATCCCTATGATCAGGCATGGACGGATTATAAAGATGTCTGTACAGGTGAACTCATTTCAGACAAAATCTCTTCAAAATGATTCATTATTCAACTCAAATGAATCTCGGCTCCGCGTGAACTGTTCGCTCGAGTCTCAAGTCGCGCGAACCTCCGCAAACACTGCGATAATGTCACATTCGCCAAGCGAACTAGCGGACACAACGAGTATAAACCAGGCTTTAGGTTTATTAGGCAAATCATTGTATAATGATGGTTTGTTCTGTAGACAATCGAGAAAAAAATATTGCTTAAGGGGGCTAATAATATTGAGCTTAAAATGGTTTTCAAAAAATTTAAAACTGCTTTTATTCTAACTGAAATAAAACAAATAAGACTTTCTCCAGAAGAAAAAACATCATGGGAATTACTGTGAAAATTTCCTTGCTGTTAAAGATCATTTGGGAAATATTTGCAAAAAAATTCACAGGAGGACTAATAATTTCTCTATTAATAAACTTCAGCTAGTACAAAATGCAGCTGCTACAGTTCTTACCAGGTTTAGAAAGTATGATCATATCACCCCAATTTTATCCTCCTTACACTGGCTGCCTGTTAAGTTTCGTATTGATTTTAAAATATTGCTTCTTACCTACAAAGCTTTAAATAATCTAGCTCCTGTTTATCCAACCAATCTTCTGTCTCGCTACAATCTAACTCGCTCTTTAAGATCTCAAAACTCAGGGCTTCTTGTAGTACCTAGAATAGCAAAGTCGAGTAAAGGAGGTCGAGCCTTCTCATTTATGGCTCCTAAACTCTGCAATAGCCTTCCTGATATTGTCCGAGGCTCAGACACACTCTCGCAGTTCAAAACTAGACTAAAGACCTATCTGTTTAGTACAGCATACACTCAGTATGATGGATAAATGTGCTCCACGCAGGTTTTTTCATCTCGTTTATATACACTATGAACAGCAGCTACGCTAATTATTCTCTATTTCCACCTGGGGATACTCATCCCGAGGAACCCAGAGTCTATGCAGAACGAGACTTATCTGATCCAAGAACCGCAACGAGATGATCCCAAGGTTTCTATAATCCTGGACCAGGCCGTATGCTGAGCAGCTGCTGTGGTGGTCATGGAGGAGTGGAGAGCATGAGACTGAATTCTGTGGCGCTCCAGGGACAGACGAGTCTTCGCTGACATCCAGCTTCTCCAGCGCCTAGACTGCAGCTCTGCACAAGACGTTTGGCCAGAGGACAAATGGTCGTGCCCAACTGAGCCTGGTTTCTCTTGAGTTTTTTATCCTTCACTTTCGCCAATTGATGAAGTTTTTTCCTCGATGTTGTCGCCACTGGCTGGTATGGTTCGGGATCTGTAGAGCTGCGCATCGATGGCTTAGCTCTTCAGTGTTTGGACTCTCAGTTGTGAATATTAAACCACACTGAACTGAACTAAACTGAACCGAACTTAAACTCTGAAAACTGAACTGACAATGTTTCAATTGACTATAATCTTCTATGTGAAGCTGCTTTGACACAATCTACATTGTAAAAGCGCTATAAAAATAAAGGTGAATGTACATCTGTATCCATGTAAAAAACAAAACAAACTGCTAAACAAACTTCTATATACTGCTGCTCTCTCTTGATTTGAAGTGGTTCTTTAATCTTCATTGTAAAAGAATAAATGTAAACATACATTTATTTTTAGCCGAAGTTTGGGAAATTCTAGGCCGGAATGAGCCTTAAAGAGGATCAGACAAGACGACGAATGTCTGAAGTCAGCATCCACTTCCTCTCCCAGACTTTATCATGTCTTGAGTGCTGAAAAGGAAACAGGATGCTTATTAGACAGGCATCATCAGTGCAGGACAGCGCAAAGCAGCATCTGATAGCGCAATCTCTCTCTATGTGCACCCTGTAATGGGAGAAACAGCAGTCTGAGACTAATGATGTGGAGGATTGCGCTGCGCTGCCATTACCATGACAGGGAACAGCCTGAAAGAACACCAGATCTGACGTCACCCTGCAGAGAAATGGGACAAAACTATCTACAGTTCAATTAAAGGGGACATATCATGCTTCTTTTTAAAAGATGTTAAATTAATCTCTGGTGTCCCCAGAATGTGCCTGTGAAGTTTCAGCTCAAAATAAGTTGTAAGCAAAAACACTCATTTTGTGTGTGTATTCCTTTAAATGCAAATGAGCTAATGCTTTCCAGAAGAGGGCGGAGCCTTTATACACTGATACAGCAGAAAGTGAAAAAATAGTCTGAGTTACAACAACACAGCATTTTTTATAGTGTAAAGATAGCTCTGTTCTCTGAGAAGACAGTCAGTGATAAAAGATATGTTTCAATCCAACGATGTGAATTTAATTTATGCGCAAAAATGAAATACCGCATTAAAGATTTGCGAATAATACACCATTTCTATTCGACGAGTCAAACAGAACAAAATAATCACTTTCTAATAAACTGGCACCAAATATCAAAAAGAAAAACTGAATTTGCTGTGGCAGGAGAAGCTGCATTGAGTCTTTTCCTTATTTAATAAATTACTTAAGCTACTTAAATTACGCCGACACACAATGAACGCGGAGCACAAATGCATGATAGTTCTGGAGGTAATTAATAATACAATAATATTGAAATGACTGAAGACCAAAACATTTCAGATGTTTTACAATGTGTTCGCTATGCTGGTTTGCCCATGAATAGTCCATACCTGTCAACATTGGGGTTTTGAAAATAAGGCATATGCCTACCATAACACTTTACATTAAATAACAGAGGTGTCACTTTAAAAATGCACACATCTAATGTTATAATTAAAGCATTCGATTGCTTTCCTATTTTTTATTCTCATTTAGGGCAAAATTAGTTGTGTTTGAAAAACCCTCTACCAAGATCAACATCTTTAGATGTTATTATTATTATTAATTATGTGTATGTCTGTTTTAAACACGCACGCACGCAAAAGCCAGACTTTCACTCCGCTTCAAATCGCATGTACAGAATCCATTTGGGAAACAGCATCTATTTACTACTATGGACGCGTCAGCTGACAGTCACGCAGCGCTGTATGACTGTTTTGAGGATTGCATAGGAGGGGCGACGACACCTGTAATGAAAAGGAAGGGAATCCCGGCATTTTTATATTTATTTATATTTATGTTTATTTTAATAAATATAAATTATTTTATATTTATGAAGTGTTTTCATGTCTAAATAAAACGAAAGCACAAAACAGACTCACATTTAAGTGCGAGGGGTGTCCCCTTGTGGTTCGGCAGTATGGGTTGCGGATATTATTGCAACCCTTCATAGAAAGATTGAAAATACAGGACAAATACAGGAAAATACTTTGACCGGATGATAGCTGGATAGAACTGTAAAATACGGGAGAATCTCGGGAAAAACAGAAGGCTTGACAGGTATGGAATAGACTCTTTTCTACATTTCTCAGCAGTGAAATCGTTTCTATAGTTGGGTAAACTTAGAGTGCAGTGAATAGAGAGTATAACAAACATGTTTTTACAATCCTATTTGCTGAAAAAATAAAATAAATATGACACAATGGTGTTATCAAGAATGTTATCAGAAAAAGGGAAAAAAAGTGTGAGACTGATGACAGCAGCCAGAGGAGAGACTATTGTCAAATTTACTATCAGCCCCATAGATGCTACATTAGAAACACCTCGGATAAGCAGTAATTCGTTTTTTTTGTAATTTGATGCAAAGATATAATACATACATACATGCATATACAGTGTATCCGGAAAGTATTCAGTGCTTAATTTTCCCACTTTTTATGTTACAGCCTTATAAGATGTTTGGAACCACCAGGACTCTTCCTAGAGCTGGCCGGCCTTCTAAGCTGAGTGATCGGGGGAGAAGGGCCTTAGTCAGGGAGGTGATCAATAACCCGATAGTCACTCGCGATAGAGCTTCAGCGTTCTTCTGTGGAGAGAGGAGAACCTTACAGAAGAACAACTATCTGTGAAGCAATCCACCAATCAGGCCTGTATGCTAGAGTGGCCAGACGGAAGCCACTCCCTGGTTTGATGTGCGTTTCAATCAAGCATTTTTCTAACATAGGCTCATTCTGAAAACGTAGCCCTGTATACATTTCTGGAGATCACGAATTCTGTAGCTAGAGCTACGTATGGCTGCATTTTGTCTTTAAAACGAATGCTACGGGGTGGTATGATGCAGTTCCTTTTTGCTCTTACCTCCATATGGAAGGCTTTTTTCTGCTGTTAGAAGTTTGTCCGGTGGTTCGCCGTGTACGTCTGCAGACTTGTGATGTGGAGCGGAGTTGACCGCGACGACAGGGTTTGAGTCCGGCGAAGAATGGTTCCAGAAAGCAGATAAGACAAAAGCCAAAAAATAAAATAAACAAGTAAATAACAGGGTGAGAATGTGGTAAAATCTGAAAATGTGGTAAAAATCAGACGAGGGCTTTTCTTTTTCTGGATTGCTTTTGAAAACTTTTGGTTGGGTTTAGGGAAGTGGGTGCGCTGGTCAATCAGTGCATTTGAAAACACTATTGGTTGGGTTTGGGAAGGGTGGGTCAGTCGATCGGTCAGTCAGTCAGTCAGTCGACAGCGACCTCTGGTGGATTTACGAGAGAACAGCAGGCACGAATGGCACTCGCAAGAGAAATTTGAGATCTCAAAAAGCGTACACAGCAGACTCTGGCGTATTCACGAAAACAAAAACTGCAAAAAAACATACTTTCTTGGACATATTTGGCGCTCTCCAGAAATGCATATAGCTGTATATTTTCTAAATTAGCCTGGGTTGGCATTTTTTTGCGATAATCCAAAATTCGCATAAAAATAGGCACATGGAAACAGCTACACTGAAAATAAAAGTTTGCTTCAAACAAAAATGTTTGTTCAAACTACTTATTTAGATTATTTCTTTTTCAACTCAATTCTTGAGTTTTTTTGGAACAACTTAATGGGTTTGTGCTTAATCAACTTAAATTTGTAAAAACTAATGAGTTAACTTAATTCCTTCATTTTGTTGTAACACAAATCGATTGTGTGGAGCCCAGCATTTTTTACAGTGTATAGTGATAACTTTAGTAACTACCCACACTAGCAGCAAAGCATGCAAAATCTAGAAACATCCTCAAAATATGCAGTGTTCAGTATATTTGGAGTTAGAGCGAGGTTGAGCCATCTTTCAGAAACAGACATTTGCTAGTGAAGCAGTTTGATGCAGATATAAAACACTTTACAGGCAGAAATAGGCTTACCAAAACCAAGGGTGCATCTCAATCAGCTCCCTTGCTCATGGATCAGTAGGTCATGTACACAAATTCGGGCGCTGGTAAGGACATCAGCTATAAAAAATACTGTGAAAAATTCTTTGCTTTGTTAAACATATTTTGGAAAATATTTGGGAAATATCCTGTGGTATTCAATTGTAAGTCGCTTTGGACAAAAGCTTCTGCTAAATGACTGAATGTAAATGCAAAAAGTGCAAAAGCCCAAACTTGAGTACAGGTGATTTGTAATGCAACATTTATTTGATTTAAAAACACAGTCAAACAGCATACGACAGCACGCAGAGTTTGATTTCATAGCGCAGCAAGAAACATCAGGTTGATTATATCTCTTGCACTGACTGACATCCAGCTGCGACGTGAATAATGTAGGGCTGTGAACGTCTCCAGGCACTTAGTAGATTCCTATCTCAAAGGTTTGACGGGGTCGTCGCTGTTAAAACACATCATTAGCAGAAGAGGCTGTGTCTCCTTCCACAGAGCTGAGGCTGACGGACTCGGGATCCTGCTTGACAGACGGCAGGCGCACTGACATCACTCTGACATCACTTCCTCTTCCTCCTCCTGTGTGCAAAAACATGTCTTCACCTGAGGGAAAGCAGATGGAGGCAGCATTTCAATAGTGACAGTTGTTTTTATACCAATAATAAAATTTACTAATAGTATTTTTAGTTTGGATCCATTCAATTTATCAAAAGGAACAATAAATATATTTAAACTGCTGCAAAAATGCTGTTATTCTAACTGTTTATTAAAAGATAAATTCAATGACAAAAGGATGTATTCAATTAATAAAAAGAAACAAAAAAAAATAGTTTTTTTAACTTTCTGTAAAAAATGAATTATAATTTCCACAAAACTAAAGCAGTTGTTTTCAAAATAGATCATATTAAGAAATGGTTATTGAACACAGTTATTAATAATTTACTAAAAATGAAAACCATTTTTTTGTTACCTAAAATATAACTTAAACCTCTTTCGAAAGTTATTATTGTCAAAAATATTTTTTCATTTTAAAGGTGCAGTATGACACCCAGTGGTTGAACTAGGTATTACACTCCTGGTTCAAAACACACGCAAGCACAGGTTGCCAGATTGACGTCACAAACAGCAGTATGCTTGACTATCGAGCCTAAAGGCTGATTCAAACCATGTTTAAATAAAAGCAACGGCACGTTGGTTTTTGTTTTTGTTCTAACCAACAACTGAAATATATATTTTTTAAAAATCTGCTTCTATTTATTGTAGTTGTACAACAGAAAGCTGACACTGATCACCTCAGGTACACCTTATGTGCTTTATTCAGTGTTCAATGCTAATAATGTGAGTTTGAATGCTATTTTACATGGCATTTATTGCCATACTACTAAAAGCAGAAGCAGCAGTTTACCTCAGATCTTGAAAATAAAATAAACAGATTGAAATTGAACTTTAGAACTGTGACTCAGTGCAAACCAACACATATCAGTGATTCAGCATCTACATTTAATAATGTTAAAGAGGTTTAATATGTATTAATTAGAGTATAAAGCTTACCATTTTGTTAGAGTGCAGTGAGCGCACTATTCTGTGCTTCTGAATGGCTGTACTTAAAATTCTATCATGTTTCGTCTGGTGCAAACAGCCAAATTGCTTATCACTGCGTATCTCATCATTTAGTGTGTTGTTAGGATACAGGGTAACAATGTAACCTGCTCACCAAATACTTACGTTCGTAATATTTGTATTATTTGCTAGATAATAGCCACCTCATGTGGAACTCTGAGTCTGCATCTCATTTCAGATTCTGCTACTGTCCACCAGAGGACGCATTTCGGTCATGGATGCATGAGCCTATTTGACTGAATGAATGAAATATGCTGTTTTCCAACAAGGCAACCCAGGGTGCTGAAATATAATTGGCTAAACTGACATTGAGCGGGTTAAATGACTAAAACAAAGACAGACATTCCAGCACAGAAAGTACGTTCAAAGCAGAATATCTGACTTTAGCATTGTTTTTCAAATAAACAAGAATGTTCACTTAGCATGATTCTTAATACCACCAACCCCCCCCCAACCCCAACAAAAATGTAACGAGTTCAGTAAGTCACATTTTATGTAATAAAAACGCAACCCAGATGCTCCGTTTGCAAAAATTCAGCCATTAAATGCAATCAAGTGTATATTTATTATTTGTAATTGGTTATTTTTCTATGTTGAATCCTTGTGTTATATTCTATGTTTGATTTTCTCTGTTGTGGTAGCGCATTAGGTTTTAGAAAAGCACATTAAAAATAAATATATTATTATCATTATTATTATTAAATGATGAAGGTTTTGTGAAGTCATCATCTGAAATCAGTTGTTTATTAGGATGTCTTGTCTAACCGTCATACTGGCCTGGCAGCGACACAAACAAACACTCATCATTCATTTCCTCAGCCGGCACAGACTGGGTGGGCATTTACCCAGATCAATGGGGCGTGCAGGAGAGGAAAACTGAGTGAACTGAGAGCCTCATGAGACACACTCACACACACACACACACACGGCTAACTGGAACTCTCCATAGACATTTTTATACATTTTTATATATAGACCCTCTTACTCTAACCCTTTTGGCAAATTAAGAATGCCACAATTAAATATGTTTTAGGTTTATAAGGACAGAAGTGAAGTGTCCTCATAAACCATCCTACCGTTATAAAACCCAAGTCATTATACACATTTATACAAGTGCACAAACCCACACATGTTCTGCTAACTTCATGGGGACTTCACATAGACGTAATGCTTGTTTTTCATACTGTACTAACTGTATATTGTCTCGTTCCCCCAACTCTACCCCTAAAGCATCGTTCACACTATGAGCAACTCGCAACGACTAGCGACCTCTATCTATGCAAGCAATAGACTTTCTTGAGCGACAGCAAATAGCAGCACCAGTAGAGCTCACATGATCCGCTCTCTGCTCGCTCAGAGACCAGTTGTATTCTCCGAGCTGTAGACCTACACAGACCTGTTTGCAACAGGTTGCCACCCAGAGCGACAGACAGCTACAAAGTCGCTGCTAGTGTGAATGAGGCATACATACTCACAGGAAACATTCTGAGTCCTTACAGTTTCAAAATAATTCATTCATTCAGTACTTAAACAGAATATTTTCCTGTTTTCATCACGAGAAGCAAAATGTAAAGGAGAAATATTCTACAAGTATAGAGTTTTACTCGTTACAACCGAGGCCTGCAGAAGAGCATCGCTGAACGTACAACACGTCCAACCTTGAGGCAGATGGGCTACAGCAGCAGAAGACCACACCAGGTGCCACTCCTGTCAGCTAAGAACAGGAAACTGAGGCTACAATTCACACAGGCTCACCAAAATTGGACAATAGAAGATTGGAAAATGTTGCCTTGTCTGATGAAGTCTCAATTTCTGCTGCAACATTCGAATGGTAGGGTCAGAATTTGGCATCAGCAACATGAAAGCATGAATCCATCTGCCTTGTATCAACGGTTCAGGCTGGTGGTGGTGGTGTAATGTGTGTGGGATATTTTCTTGGCACACTTTGGGCCCATTAGTATCGTGTCAACGCCACAGCCTATCTGAGTATTGTTGCTGACCATGTCCATCCCTTTATGACCACAGTCTACCCATCTTCTGATGGCTAACAACATGACATGCCATGCCATCAAGCACGAATCATCTCAGACTGGTTTCTTGAACATGACAATGAGTTCACTGTACTCAAGTGGCCTCCACAGCCACCAGATATTAATCCAACAGAGCACCTTTGGGATGTGGTGGAACGGGAGATTCTCATCATGGATGTGCAGCCGACAAATCTACAGCAACTGCGTGACGCTATCATGTCAATATGGACCAAAATCTATGAGGAAAATTTCCAGTTCCTTGCTTATATATATCCCATGAAGGATTAAGGCAGTTCTAAGGGAAAATAGGGGATCCAACCCGGTACTAGTACGGTGTACCTAATAAAGTGGCTGGTGAGTGTATATGTATACTCATAAATGTGAGCTCATAAATTATTATCTTGTTGACTTTTTCCCCCTTTCCCTGTAGCATAATACAAAAAATTGTGTACAGATTGATGAGGGAGTATATTAGAGTACATCTCCACAGTAAATCAAACTATTCCTTTTCAAAAGAGCCGCGAAAGTAATGTTTTCCATGATTTGTTTCCTTTGAAAACAGCATCTAGTATGCTTTGATCCTCGCGAGAGTCATCATCTGAACTGCAGAACATTTACTGGGAGACCCCAAAGAGATTTTTCACAATGAGCCTCTCCCATAATTTCCCTCCCACAAAACATTGAGCTTCATTGGCTCGGACAGAGCGAACAGCCTGCACATGCTTTCACTGGAGTCTGTTCAAAGCAAACTGACACGATCACAATCATTCAAAAGATGATTAATAAACGCCACTTCACGCCCCCACGCCTCAATCATAACCTGAATAAACAAGAAAAACCCCTACAGATCCAAGCATTTGATACGGGCCGACTATAATAACGAGAGCGTGTGGAGATGTACTTCCACGTGGAAGATGTGGAGCCGTCATCATTTGGACTGGGAATTTCGCTTTTGACTTTTGCCAGCATTGGCATAATAACCTGAACAAGACACACATCAAAGGGCATGTGTTCACCCATATGTACAAATTATATCATTATATTCTCAACCTAATAATTTGATATTTACCTGGGAAAAATCAAATAAGGCATTTTGGAGAATGTTCAAGCTGCCACCATGTGACTATCAAGAGAAAAGTAAAACATTAAAGCAGTCCATATGACTTAAAAATCATATTCAAAGTATTCTGAGACCATATAACATAGTTTTGTGTGAGGAAATGGTAATATTAAAGTTATGCATGGATCATTTTGGTCTATATAAACTGCCCTCCAATAAAAAGTGATACAGTATGGTATGCTTTTTTTTGGTGCCTTTGACCAAAAAAGCATGTCATAACCATAACATACTGTACTGTTCAGTGAAAACGAACTACAAACCCATATGTAGAAATTATATTCTCAACCTAATATTTTGTGATATTTGCAATGGAAAAATCAAATAAGGCATTTTGGAGAATGTTCAAGCTGCCACCATGTGACTATCAAGAGAAAAGTAAAACATTAAAGCAGTCCATATGACTTGAAAATCATATTCAAAGTATTCTGAGACCATATAACATAGTTTTGTGTAAGGAAATGGGTAATATTAAAGTTATGCATATATAATTTTGGTCTATATAAAGTGCCCTCCAATAAAAAGTGATACAGTATGGTTCGCTTTTTTTTTTTGGTATCTTTGACCGAAAAGCATGTCATAACCATAACATTCTGTACTGCTCAGTGAAAACGAACTATAAACCCATATGTAGAAATTATATTCTCAACCTAATAATTTGTGATATTTACAATGGAAAAATCAAATAAGGCATTTTGGAGAATGTTCAAGCTGCCACTATGTGACTATCAAGAGATAAGTAAAACTTTATAGTAGTCCATATGACTTGAAAATCATATTCAAAGTATTCTGAGACCATATGACATAGTTTTGTGCAAGGAAATGGGTAATACTAAAGTTATGCATGGATCATTTTGGTTTATATAAAGTGCCCTCCAATAAAAAAAAAAAAAAGGTATGATATCGTCCACTTTTTTGGTACCTTTGACCAAAAAGCATAACCATAACATTAACCATAACCATAATATACTGTACTGCTCAGTGAAAACGGGCCATAGTATTGGTACCTCTGGTAAATATGAGCACAAACGACTTTAATATTTAATTGCATTGCAAAAAAAAAAAAAAAAAAAGGATTACTTTAGTTTCAGTAACAATGCACATCATTTACTACTGCCTTATTACATGCCTATCACTTAGATATTGACACTTTATTAGCACTTATAAAATATGATCTTATTATACATTAGTAATGCTACCCAATAACTATTGTTTTACTACCTTTTAATAAGCATCTAATTACTTTATCAAGCTAAAAGTTTTAGTTATGGTTAATAGGGTGACAAAAATAAATAAATTAAATACAAATACATCATATCAACTATATTTTTTATTTTAAATACAAAATAAAAACATTTATTTATATAAAATTTTCTGTTAAACGAGAAACTTTTTTTTCCAACTGTATTTTTAACAGTAAAATTCTGGCAAGCACAGCTGAAAAGCTAAATTTTACTTCTTTTCTTTTTAAAAGTGTATTTATAAATTATTTTCCCCAATTAATTTATAATATATATACCTATAATATATACCTGTGCTGTGTTTGCATTAGTTTGTTCCCATTGAAAGCAATTTTTACAGTCTTCTTTCCTTTTTTTTTTTTTTTTACCAAGGGTGACTATATTAGTTGGAGTCATTGCACTTGGTCACCATTCACCTTCCTTGCATGGTAGCTTGGACCTTTTTATGGAAAAAAGAAAGTCATACAAGTATAGAATAACATAAACTAACGAGTGACTAAATAATACAGCTTTGTCCCTTTAAGACATTGAGAACAGCCTGACACTCACACCCACATTGGAGGTGATGACCTCTATCAATGACTAAGAAAAGATAGAAGACTGAATAAGTAATGCTATTTCACACAAATATTCAAAGGTAAACGCGCCCCGGGCATTTGTGCTTGCTGTAGTGTGTCTGCAGTCTCGGTGGAGCAGATGGACCAGGTCTGGCACAGATTCTTACTGGAAAACCCTGTGGCCTACAAACACTACAGACTGACTACAACACCTCAGGGTGGAGGAGAGAAAGAGAGAGAGAGTGAATGAAGGCACTGAAAGGGAAAGAATAAAAACAGAAACAGACGGATGAAAAGAGTGTGGGAGTTTGTCCACCAACAGAAACAAAAACTTCTTTTAAGTTGGAGAACATGTAAGCCGCCTTTAGCTATTCAGACCCAAGTGAGCGTGATAGTGGCTCTCATGAATCAGTAAACAACATTCTGAACCTACCACAAGGTTTCATTTATTTATGTATTTATTTATTTTAATAAGCCCTCAAAGAGAGTTTTGATTTTGTTTGTGTAAAGTAGAAGAATAATATGAGCTACTGAAAAAAAATTACCTTTTCACATCTTAAAATGTACAGATAATTAATTAATCAAAAACATAAATAGGCTATCAAGGTCACAAAAAAACACAAAAACTAACTACAGTAACTAACTAGCAAATAAATTAATAAATAGGCTATCAAATTGGTTATGCAAGTAAATAAAAAAATACCAAAAGATTAACAAACAGATTTGCCAAATTGGCAATAATATATAAATATATATATATATATATATATATATATATATATATATATATATATATATATATATATATATATATATATATATATATATATATATATATGGCAAGTACAGCTGAAGCCAGAATTATTAACCCCTCTGAATTATTAGCCCCCGTTTCATTGCACCGACTATTTATATACCACATTTGCACACACACTTGGCTGAGTCTTGTTAAGTTGTAATGCTGCGTTCACACCAGACGTGGAAGAAGCATCAAGCGCGAGTGATTTACATGTTAAGTCAATGCAAAGACTTGAATAGACATCCTGCGAATGAGGCGGCGCGAATGACGTGATTCGCGCAAATGAAGCAGACATGTCTCTAAACAAATCGAAGCTGTTTTTCCGTCTTAATAAAGCACAAAAACACAGTTATTCTCTCAATAAAATCCATGTTAGCCATTAGCAACAAAGATTGAGTCACTGGGCAGACAGAAGCCCCACCCATCACGCAAATCCGCGTCTATTGTGAAGTGAATTTGACACGCGAATGAAGCGGATTTGATGCGCAAATTAAGCGAATAAACTCAAAATGTTCACACGTCTATTTACGTGCGAATAGCATGATTTATCCGCACTTGCCGAATCTGGTGTGAACACTATGAAGTGTTTCCTTGTCTTGCCTTGTCTCTGTGTTTCTTGACCCTCACCTTGTTCTCTGTTTATCCTGTTTGCCACCTAGACTAATCTCTTTGCCTGTGACCCGACTGTACTTTTTGGATTACCTGTATGTACCCATTTGCTCCTGTGAATGACCTTTGCCTGCCTGACTATTCTTGTTAATAAACACTGCACATGGATCCCCAACTCCCTTGTCCAGCGCCATTACATTACTATATAAATCTAAATAATATATATGGCATATATAACAAAATTTCCAAATAAAGATATGAAGATTTTCAAAAATAAACAAAACAAAAACAAACAAACATCAAACAGGATTCCAAAGTAATTATAATAACCAAAAGAAAGATAAAAAACAAAACAAAATGCATGATTTATGAAAACTGTTTGACAACCAATAAATAATAAATAAATAATAACATGCTATCTAAAAAGATTTCAAAATAAAATAAACAAACAAACAAACGAATAAATAAATATTTTTTTTAATAAAATACCAAATGCTTGAATAGAAAAACTTTCAAAAAATAAATAAATGTAAAGCAAACAATCCTGGTATCAAACAGGTTTCCTAATTATAATATAAACAAAAATTGTTTACAAATTATGACTATAAATAAACAAATAAAATCAATTATGTTTCTCAGATAAACAAGCAGACAAGCAAACAAATAAATAAATAAATAAATAAATAAATAAATGGCAATATTAAATATTGCTTAAATGAATTCATAAATGAATTAATTAATCAATGAATAAACAAAAAAACACCACATTAGGTGAAGGCAGCATGAGGAAGAGTAAATGATTCCATTTTTTGGGGGGTTTGGGGGGGAGATGGGGGACTACTCCTGTTTCTGGGCTAAGAGTATGATATCATTTTCTGTGTGGGCTTTGACAAACATTCACATCTGTGTGAAACAACCCAAACTACACAGCCAAGAACATCACACTCCAGTCGAGAAGCAGACATTACTGTGCCACTGAAACATGCATCCAACATCACACAAAATCTCCAATCGCTGGAACTGGAGTATTTAATACGAGGTTTGGACAGGATATCAGTACAAAAATCTTCACAAACAATCATTCTCTTTAAACATACAACCTCAGAGAGAGGCTCTAGCATAAAATTGAAGACGTTTACATAATTGTACTCTGCGGCTGGGAGTTTAAAATGGTTTATAACCAAGAAAAACAACTAAATACATTTGCCTAAAGCACACAAATCCTTGGTGAATTTAGGGTTGGAAGAAAAATCGACCATTGCAACAATGGGATGATTGTCTTACTTTAACGTTGACATTTTGCACAGTGCTGCTGTTGAGTCAGATGTCTTTTTGATATATCTCTGAGAGCCGGGTGTCTAAGGGTCATACAGGGACAAGATTACAAAAAAAGAGATGTTTTAAAGGTCTTCCTCTAACAAAAAACAGAACAGCGTGAGTACAGTTCCCAGAGAAAACAACAACTGATAAAAGATAAACCTATAGCTTGAATGCATGGATGTGTTGGTAATATATATACAGTGGAAGTCAGAATTATTAGCTCTGCTGTATATTTTTTCCCCAATTTCTATTTAACAATATTTTTTTCTCCTGGTTAAATGCTGGCAAAGTAGAACACGGAAGCAGCTTGAAGCGGAAAGTGCGAGTATGTCTGCAGTCTGGAGGTTTTATAAAGTTGATGACGACAACATTGCCAAAGCAAACTGTGAGAAATATTAACTGGGGATTGCCTGATGGATATTTTAAGTTGCTATTTGCTTTTATATTAGATTTTTTACATGTTTACTGTTGCACTAAAATACAAGAGTGAAGAATTGATGTTATTTATTACTTGATTGTTCAAGCTACCCTTACAGAAGTGCTCTGTTTGTTAACAGAGTTGTTGAATGTTATAATAAGGTAATACTAAAAAAAAAAGGAACATCCTGGATCTGTTTCTTCATCTTCTTTATTCTTTTTTTGTGTATTATAGAAATCGTATCGGGTTTCGGTATTGGTAGATAATTAAAATCAAATGACCTGGACTCGAGAGCAAAAAAAACCCTGAAATGTACATATCTAAATATGTTGTTATTTCCACCTCTTCAGAAAAATATCCGTCTTCATTTGTAGACATGCAGTCATTTTTTTCATTACATAGACCTGTCTCTGAATCCACTGAGCCAACTTTGGAGAACCTTCTTCAATCCAATGTACTGTTATCATTTTCTTGCAACCAGTAATAATATCCTTAATACAAAACTTGTTTCTTCATATTGATTGGATTGAAGGGTATTTGTCAAGCGGCAACCTCCCACTCTCCATCGTGAAGCAATTCATCGACTCGCCTCTGGGGGTTGGCTCCAGGAAGCTCAGATGTTCACTGAATGCAATGTTAAATTGGCCAATTTTACAGCTAATAAAAACATGTTTACAGCTTGGTACAAAAGATGGTTTTGGTGCATATAGCTAATATTACTCTTCATGACAACTATGAGGGAGTGATTTATTTTTTTTATAACTCATCCTTTTCGTTTGTATTAAGTTATATTAAGTCTGCATAATTAAAGATGTGGCCACTTGAGTGACAGCCAAGTCTCGCTGGTCATCGTTACGCCACCTCAGCTGATTCCGGCTGATTAGCTGCTAAACTCGGCATTTACATCAGATTTTTGTTTTGTTTTATGTGGCTTTACACAGTCAGCTTTTTGGAATTATTTCCTATAATTATCAGATAATATGGCATGCTGTGCGCTTAATTGCGCTCACAAACTATTCAAGTTGCCTCTATTTCCCAGGTGAGTGAAATTATATACATATATATACACCAAATTTATAACTGTATTTGTTTTATTTAATATATTTTTCATTTATATTTTTCATTAGACCTGTAAAACACTCCAGAATCTAACAGATTGATTAGCTGTAGGCTCTAAAAAAAGTCATCTGAAACATTGTCATACATTGTTATGCCTGGATTTCATCAATAACCTTGCATTTACTAACACAGACTATATTTGAAGTATTTGGAAGTAATTGGTATTTTCCTCCTGTAGAAAAACATAAGAACAATGCTTAGTGGCTCGATGTATTACAAAAGTGTTTTTAAAAGACTAAACACTTTATTGATATAGTATACAGTCAAGCACATGTGGTCAGAACACAAACGAGACGCAGGTAATGAAGTATAAAGCATTTTTCCCAAAGAAAAGCCCATCTAAGCAAAATGCTAGCAGGCGTCTGTAGCTCCACTCCCGCTCTGCCACTTTGCCCTTATTTGGTAACCCCTGGTCAGTGTGATGATGCGCAATCAAAATGGTGACGGTTGGCCACGCCTACTTGTAGCTTCATTTGCGCTCCTCATAAACATATGGGTGATGTCACAGATACATCTATATCTTTTCCAGTCTATGGTATTTCTTCTAACTTTTTTTTCTAAAATCTTAGTTAAAAAAAATGTGGGTATGATCTGCTGTTTTACTACATTTTTTTCCAACAAAAAGCAACAGATGGGCCTTTTACGTATGTAGAAATTACAAGAGGAGTATTAAAGTACCTAATTTTTACTATTCAATCAAATTCTTTCCATAAGTGACTATTAATTCCTTTATGACATCCTTCGCATAACTCAATCCAGACCTTGTGTTCAATTATAGTATTTAGTTCTAGTTCCCATTTTACTTTAACTTCTTCTGTATTTTGTATTTCAGTATTTCAGTATTAGTTACTAATCTTTTGTTTAAATGGGAGACGTGTCTTTTAATTTCTAATAACGGATTCTTTTATCTTTGCCATGATGACAGTGCATAATATTTGACTAGATATTTTTTTTAAGATACTAATATTCAGCTTAAAGTGACATTTGAAGGCTTAATTATGTTAATTAGTTAGAATAATTAGGCAAGTCACTGGACTGTATAACAGTGGTTTGTACTATAGAGAATTGAAACAAAAATATTTCTTAAAGGGGCTAATAATATTGACCTTAAAGTGGTCTTCAAAAATTTCTTCAGAAGAAAAAATATTATAGGAATTACTGTGGAAAATTATTTTCTCTGTTAAACATCATTTGGCAAATATTTGAAAAAGAACAAAAAAATACAGGAGGGCTAATCATTTTAACTTCAACTGTATAGATAAAAATGTAGTATCTGTATGTGTAAAACATAAAACAAACACGTCTGGGTGATCTATTCCTGGAAGTTTTCGAGTTCATCTTGTTTTGCACACTGAACAAGTTTTCAAGGATTACAAGTCCATTATAAAACCCTTCTAAATATTACATTAGGGAAAGATGAAACCTGGATGAACAAAACAAAGTCAGAACAAGATCCGATAATAAAGATCCATTAAGGTGGTGCTTCCTTTCAAAAGACAAACACCCTAAAAGCTCCATCACTTATTCATGCTTTTGCAGTTTCTATACTGGCTCAAGACATCTCCGTATGACAGCACTGTGATGAGAACTAACTACTAGATGGGTCATACTCTGATAAGCTGTTAAGTCTTTAGAAATGACAGTGGGGATAAACCAATGTTTGGATAGGCGACAAAACTTTTGTCAGGTAATGTGAATTGAATTAACTAAATTGGCCATAGTGTATGAGTGTGTGTGTGAATGCGAGAGTGTATGGGTGTTTCCCAGTACTGTATACCCATGAACAAAAAATGAACACTTATGGTTTTGTAGTCTAGGGTCACATATATGCTAAATATAAAATCAGCTTACAGCAAAATATACTTCTGTAAAACTTCACCTAAAAAAAAAAAGTGAGCGCCACTAATGAACTCCACGATGACAGAATGTTCATTTTTGTGTCACTTTAAAACTCAGACTAGTGTTAGAGCTCAGAGAGATCTGTATCGGTCTTTGCAGAGGACCAGGTGGTAAAGGTCAAACCCTATCTGTCAACACAGCTTAAAAAACTCACACTGCAGACAATGAAAACTCTGAGACTATGACCTTCAGAGACGGTGAAAGTACCCAGGTGCTGCAGAAACCCAAATCTCTCAAGCTGAGATCCAGAGAACAACAAAACAGACAGAAGGAGGTGATAAAAGAGCACAGTATATTGTCTTCTGGAGAAAGTTGTATTTGTTTTACTTCGGCAAGAATAAAAGATGTTTTTTTTTTATTTTGTCAAATCATTTTAAGCTCAATATTATTAGCATTGTTTTTCCGATTGTAATTGGTTCCGAAAGAATAAACCACTGTTGTTGGAGCCATTTGTGATATTTATATAAATGTATACTTTGTTTATTTCTTGTATGATTATAGAGTAATTAAGATTAATACTATTATGCTGTATTATTCTGTGTCACGGATCGAGTGGTTTACTGATATGGATTAGCTCCATCTACATTTCACGTCAGCTCACCTGCTTACGTAAGAGCACACAGGTGATGGGTGATCAGCTGGCAGGAGTAGCAGGGAAAGTTTTTTGACTGTGTTTTGTTTGTAGCATTTGTAAGACAATAAATGATCATTGAGATATAAATTTTTGGATGTGGACCTGTCAAAAGGCTCCATATTAACCAAAGGATGTCAGAGACTGTTATAACTGTTGTACAATGACTTGCCTAATTACCCTAACTTGCCTAGTTAACCCAGTTAAGCCTTTAAATGTCACTTTAAGCTGAATACTTGTATCTTGAAAAATATCTAGTAAAATATTATGTACTGTCATCATGGCAAAGATAAAATAAATCAGTTATTAAAACTGTTATGTTTAGAAATGTGTCGAAAATAATTCGTTAAACATAAATTGGGGAATAAAATATACTAATAATTCACGAGGGCTTATAATTCTGACTTCAACTGTATATAGTAATATAAGACTTTTGTCACACTGTTCCAGCCCTATCTGATGCTATCTCGGAAATCTGTTCATTCCAAAGAAATTGAGCATTGAGGAAAAAATGAGTCACGAGCATACAGTTTGCTCATTGTGTGAATGTTCTGCACACACAAACAATGCATTAAACCTCCTCCTCCACAAAAAAAAGACACCTGCAAACACTTAACTGAGTTCTTCAGCCTGTCCCAAGCTCCCAGGATGGACAGATGAGTCAAACTCCCCCTTCTCCTGACCCGTTACATCTACTCTGCTTTACTCTGTCTTCTCTCATCTGCTGCTCACGCCTGGGAGTGTGAAGAATGAAGCTGTCTGGCAGTGTTTACCAAAGCTTTCTGGGCTGGAGTGTGTGAAATAGCTCTTTAATAACAACGATGCACTGTAAAATAAGCTTTTCTTATTTAGGGTTTTAGTCTTGTTTCTAGCACAAATATCTCAAAATTCTTAAATCAAGAAGCATTTTCTAGACAGGCAAACAGTAGTGTCTTGTTTTCAGAAATGACATGTCAAAATGAAGTGAGTTTTTACTGAAAAGCTAAATAATCAGTCAGTGGGGTAAGCAAAGTAATCTATTTCAAAGCGAAAACAAGATTATTTAGCTTACTTTAGAAAAAAACTCACTTCATTTTAAAATCTGAAAAAAAAAAAAAAAAAAAATTTTACTTGTCCAAAAAAATGCTTCTTGATTTAAGAATTTTTAGATATTTGGACTAGAAACAAGACAACAACTCTAAGAAAGTTAGATTGTTTTTTTTTTTTTTTTGCAGTGTGAAATATTAAATAGGGGCGGCACAGTGGCTCAGTGGTTATCATTGTCACCTCACAGCAAGAAGGTCTCTGGTTTGAGTCTCTGCTGGGCCAGTTGGCATTTCTGTGTGGAGTTTGAATGTTCTCCCCGTGTTCGTGTGGGTTTCCTCCGGGTGCTCTGGTTTCTCCCACAGTCTAAAGACATGCGCTATATAAATTAGAACTAAATTGGCCAGAGTGTATGAGTGTGTGTGTAAATGAGTGTGTATGGGTGTTTGCCATTACTGGGATGCAGCTGGAAGGGCATCCGCTGCATAAAACATATGCCGGAATAGTTGGCGGTTCATTCCACTGTGGCAACCCCTGATATATAAGGGACTAAGCCGAAGGAAAATGAATGAACAAAGATTAAATGAGAGGCAGTGTGGTAAAACGAAGTGATTAAAGTTTTGGGTGGTTATGTTTAAGCATATGAAAACAACCAAGATATATTAGATTATTTACACAATTACCTTTCTCATCAGCTCCAAAAAAAGCATCATCTGAAAGTCTCCTCAGCTGGGGGAACTCTGCGGATAAAAACAAGGTTAAAAAAAAAAGTGTAAAAAACTGGCAGACATATAGACAAAAACGTTATATTTATATATATATATATATATATATATATATATATATATATATATATATATATATATATATATATATAGCCCACACTGAGCTGAGATCGAACCAGCGATTCTTTGCATGAGAGTCGGATCATAACCTCTAGCATCTGTTGCTAGAGCACCTTTAGAAGTCAGAGGAGTGAGGTTTACCTACGTAGCATTTCGCTAGCTGGCCTCTGTTACACACCCCCCTAAACCTCACTACCATGCCGGACGAGCCCCCATGTGTAACCCACTGGTCCTACTGCACCCAACACATGCTGAGCTGGGATCAAACCGATGATTCTTTGCATGGGAGTCAGTTGCTCTATTATTTTAAAATGTATTTAATTTAATTCTAATAATTAAAATATAAATTCCAACACAAACATACAGACTTCATACATTTGACTCAACATTACAAAGACTTTTTATAATCTTGAGTCAAATGTATGAAATCTGTATGTTTATAAGTTTTGTATATAAATATTGATTTTTCATAGATTTTTTTTTTTTACTTTTTCTTATTATTGATGTTTAAATTCAGTGTTTTATCATATGCTTAAATGTAATTTATTTATGCATCATATTTTGGACATAATGTTTTAATTTATTATCATCACCAACCATTGCAAATGTACTCTTATGTAGCATCAATATGAGAAATGACAAAATGTGAGACAATTACACTATGTGTGGATGAGGGGTTGTGTTTAGTGTATTTCTCTCTCTCTCTTTTGCTAATTGTTTATTTAAAAAAAATGAACGTCCTGATTTGTATTCTTACATTCTACATAATGTTATGCACAGTTGAAGTCAGAATTATCAGCCCAGCTCCAATGTTTATTTTTTCCACAATTTCTGTTTAACTTTCCATTAAGAAGATTTTTTAACACATTTCTAGACATAATAGCTTTAATAACTCATTTCTAATAACTGATTTGTTTTTATCTTTGCCATGATGACAGTACATAATATTTAGACAATTAAAATTTACATTTACATGTTTTTTTTAAACAGCAAAATTCATAGGAAACTAAAATTCATACAATTTAGTAAAAATTTTGTAGTTGGTAATTTTTTCCCCCAATATTTTGCATGAATTTAATTGTATTATCTTTCTATTTCTAAAAATGTTTGGTGACTAAAATATTATTTTAATAAATAAATCAGTTTAATAAATCTGTTTTGTTCAAATGCACCAAAATATATTTCTTATATTTACTGAGAAATGGATCAAAATATAGATTTTCTAAATGAGGTGTACTCAGTTATGTATATACACACGCCAATGGCTCTTTAAAAAATGCATTTGCCAAAAAAAAAAAAAAAAAAGACCCCTGCTGTAGACAATTGATTTTTTTTTATTAAAAAAAATGTTAAATAAATTTTATTTTGTCCAAAATAAAGCAAATAAAACTTTCTCCAGAAAAAAAAAATATTATAGGAAATACTGTGAAACATTCTTTGCTCCATTGAATATAACTTGAGAAACATTTGAAAAAGAATAAATATTTTAAAGGAGGGCTAATAATTTGGACTTCAGCTCTATATTTCCAATAAACATACTAATAAAAACAGAAAAAAAGAACAATAAAAACTGCTTTAAGAATGTAAACAGGCTAAGTTTTGCACAGAATCAAACTACACTGCAGAGTGTGTCCTCACCCGATATCTTCATCTGAGTAAAAGAGTGCTGTTTTTTGTGCTTTGGGGAGAAATGCTGTGCACAGCTGGGTTTCAGCTATAGAAACAGACACAGTTCTACACATACCCTTCATTTCCCTTGAGGCGTGTGAAGGTGTTAAATAGAGGCATTCACCTACAAACTTTCCCTGCTCCAAGCCAACGCCAGACGTGCATTAAAACCCAAACTCACAGGACTAGACTGGAAGGCATTAAACAAGAGGACTGTGGGGTTATTTTAAGAAAATGCTTTGTGAAATGTTCTTTAACCTCAAGCGAAAGCACAACTGGCCTTGTAAACAACATTATTTTTAACCTGATTCTATTTGTGAATCAAAGAAAATAAGGAAAGAGCACAGAATGTTTCACAAACAACTGGCTCTGATTCATAGATTCAGAAGAGATTTATTAGCTAAGTGTGCATAGACACCCAAGGATTATTGGTTTTTTTTAATAGTGCGTAGTCTTCATTTTATAAAGGATTCAGTAACATTTCTTTGTCTTAAAGTACAATTTTGTACCATTTTTTCTGAGAGTGTACAATATCTTGATTTGTGTTCTGAAGATGAATGAATGTCTCCGGGGGTTGGAACAACATGAGGGTGAGTGATCAACTAACAAAATGTATAATGAATTTCATTTACAGCTTCATCTTTATACTTGCTCTGTGTCATTTCTTCTTCAGAAAGCCCTGATTTCTGAACTTCATTCCAGTTTACTGAAGAAGAAATGACACAGAGCAAGAATAAAGATGAAGCCGCTTATGACCCGCTTGTGTTTTGGAACAAATGAGACAGATGATGGCCTTTAATGTAAAAAAAAGTGCTGACTACAGCACAGCACAGCACTCAACATTCCTCCAGCTTCATGCATTTTCCTAGAGTGACATCACAAAAGCGTTCCCATGCTCCAAAGAGAGCCCAGATCAATCATTTCAGCTTTAAAACAAGACAAGCTAAGAAACAGGGTGTGTTTTCAAAGAGTCGGCCAAGAGTTCATTCATCACACACACACACAGATATTTTATGAAGACTTCTCATAGATGTAATGATTTTTTTTTCATTTACATTTGCTCACACACACTGTGATTTGTGACAAAAACCATGCACACACACATTCATGTCCTAATATGTCACAAAACCATGCACATGCTCGCATACACACAGTAAAACACGTACACACACTCGCACATGCATACACATACATTTTTGTCCTAATATGACACAAAACCATGCACATGCTCTCACACACACACACACACACACACACACACACACACACACACACGCACACACACACACACACACATATATATACACACACACACACACATATATACACACACACACACATATATACACACACACACACACATATATATACACACACACACACACACACACACACACACACACACACACACACACACACACGAGTCAATGTGTCAAAAGCAAGACGAATGGTCCATAAATGAATTATACCATCTTCCCTGCCTGGTTCCTGCAGAACACAGCCAAAGGCTTGTTCGGTGGGCTAAACGTCAGGTCGTGTGTGATTTACAGGGATTTTTTCCACAGGTGGAGACCTCCTGACATAACCCCGCTGAGCTCTGTTCATAAGGCCAGGTGGAGCTGAGGTCGTCCATGGAGCATTTAAAGGCCCATCAAACTTCCTATCCCCTAAAGACAGATGAAGTCAATCAAAGCCTTCAATGGCTCTTAACTAATCCTTTTCTCAGGGCTTGTTTACAGCAGAGCCGCATGGGCCGCCGATTGAAGCATTGTGTTGCAAAGTGCCTCCCACCACCCATCTCCCCTTGTCCATCAGCCCCGACCCCAGAAACAAGAGCAGCGTTGAATACAGGGAGTGCTAATTGAGAGTCAAGAGGTCACGACCTTTGGATGGGGGTCCACGTGACCCCACCCTACACCCCAGAGAGGGAGCTGCAGCCTGGATTGGAGCAAGGTTATTTTAGTTAGTTCAAGTTAGTTTTTATTTTGATACTACTTGTCAGTTTAGTTTTAGTTCGTTTTATTAATGATTTTGTCAACACGGTTTCTATTTAGTTTTTATCTACACTCACCGGCCACTTTATTAGGTACACTTTACTAGCACTGGGTTGGACCCCATTTTGCCTTCAGAACTGCATTAATCCATCATGGCATAGATTCAACAAGATACTGGAAAAATTTTGGTCCATATTGACATGATAGCATCACACAGTTGCTGTAAATTTGTCGGCTGCACATCCATAATGCGAATCTCCCGTTCCACCACATCCCAAAGGTGCTCTATTGGATTGAGATCTGCTGACTGTGGAGGCCATTTGAGTACAGTGAACTCAATGTCATGTTCAAGAAACCAGTCTGAGATGATTCGTGCTTTATGACATGATGTGTTCTCCTGCTGGGAGTAGCCATCAGAAGATAGGTACACTGTGGTCATAAATAGATGGACATGGTCAGCAACAATACTCAGGTAGGCTGTGGTGTTGACATGATGCTCAATTGGTACTATTAGGCCCAAAGTGTATCAGGAAAATATCTCCCACACCATTACACCACCACCACCAGCCTGAACCGTTGACACAAAGCAGGATGGATCCATGCTTTCATGGTGTTGATGCCAAATTCTGACCCTACCATCCGAATGTCGCAGCAGAAATGGAGACTCATCAGACCAGGCAATGTTTTTCCAATCTTCTATTGTCCAATTTTGGTGAGCCAGTGCGAATTGTAGCCTCAGTTTCCTGTTCTTAAGACTGTAAAGTGTTATTTTACATTTAATTATTCATTATCTGTATGTGACTACACTGTTCAAAAAAATCTGTTAATTAAAATTGTCTGTATTTTGTGATTCTCAAGTGTTTTCCATTTATTTACGGTTGTGAACTGCATTTTGGGAGCTTGAGCTTTGCTCTTTCCACTTGTGATGTTGAAAATTCAACTCTACAGTTTAACAAAATATATAAAAGACTTTTATATACATTTTAATAGTTTGAAATAAGATAATGTAGAAGAAATAATATATAGAGAACTAAGTCTGTAAAATAAAAGAAACTGTGCTGCCAGTTTATTACAAGGTTTTTGCAACGTAATAAACAACACCAACCCAGACAACATATCCTTTAAACTACTAAAAAATGGTTATAAAAGTCACTTTTTCTAACTTTTAAAGGTTAAAAGTTGTTAGAAGGAAGATCAAGGCCCCATAATGCAAACCACAAGCAAAAATATGGGAGAAAGAAAAAAAATGAATCACAAAATAGAGAGATTTAAAGAAAACTGATATTTTTTTTGAGAGCATACTAAGATTTCTTTATAAAATGCGAAAAAAATTCTCTTTTCTATCACATATTGTTGTATTTATCTAGTTTATTATATATTATGCACACGCACTACACCCTAAAATTTACTGCAATCATTCTAAAACAATGATTTCTTCAAAGTATCGGGTGAAAAAGATTTCATATTGCAGTATGTGTTGCAAAAAAAGCTCAATTTTGCAATGTCACTTTTTTCCAACATCATGCGGCTCTACTTGGAAAGTGGTGTGGTTTGAAACAGGGGTCACGTGGCCCATCCTGCTCAGAAGATCTGGCTGATAAAGAGATCTAGCAGCAGGGTTTGCATTCGGCCAGAGGAGCTTTCATCCCCCCCACCCTTTAGCTTTGGGTGATGGGACGGCCTCTCAATGCTCCTTTCATCTGGATCTGCTGGAGAGGATGGAGCACAGAGCTGGGTTTAGACCACAAGCAGGACTCCCATGTGGAGAGGCCGGGCCGTAACCTCACACACTGGGGTCAAGGAGCCGAGAGGAGATGGGGTCGGAGAGGCCACTGCTCAGGGCCACAGATAGAGAGAGAGAGTGAAAGAGAACAGAGGAAGATCTTATCCGTCTTCATTTGGAGAAACCTCCTCCTTCTTCTTTTACTTCTTCCCCCCAGAGGCTCTTTAAAAGCATTGGACACTGTATCAGAACATCACAAAGACAAGGCCAGTGTTTAAAACCACTGTTGGGCTTCAGGAGGCTTTAAATGTCATGTCAGCCCAGGGGTGAATCTCATCAAACCTGTTAGAAGCATGACTTGGACACTGTTTTAACCCCAAAATCAAAACAAATATTACATCTTATTCCCATGTAAGCATGTAAGTTAACTTATTAATTTTTAACTTATTTAATTTTAATTTTAAGTTAAGTGGATTGAACATAAAACAATTAAGTTGTCACAAAAACAAAAAATCTCAATAATTGGGTTGTTTAATTCATTTTCCTTTGGCTTGGTCTCTGATTTATCGGGGTCGCCACTGCAGAATGAACCGCCAACTATTCTGGCATATGTTTAACGCAGCGGATGCCCATCCAGCCGTAACCCAGTACTGGGAAACACCCATGCACTCTCACATTCACACAAACACTCATACACCACAGCCAATTTAGTCATTGGACTGTGGGGGCAACCGCAGCACCTGGAGGAAACCCACACAAACACGGGGAGAACATGCAAACTCCACACAGAAAGGCCAACTGGGACTCGAACCAACGACTTTCTGTGAAGCGACAATGCTAACCACTGAGCCACCATGCCACCTGGGTCATTTCAGCTGATTTTAAATAAGTTGTTTGAACAATCAACATGTGTCATTTTTTAAATGAACTTTACAAACAATAGTCAGTTTACTTGTTTTTTTAACCCTAAAGTGTAAACAACAAAGGGTAAACAAACAAATTTGGAATTCTTCGGGTATTATGCTGAAATGTCAACTTCAAGATCAGCAGAAGAAAAATCATTAATATTAATTAGTTGGCATAATCATAATGTTTAGCGTATTTGGTTTATTGATCCTATTCTTGAATGCTGAAGTGCGCTCGTTTTTGCCATTGTTTTAGAACTTCCGATTCAGTCGCCTATGGGAGAAATGACTTGGAATAATCAACAGCAGAAAACGGCCAAACTACTTCCTCTACAAATAATTGTGTTTGCAGGAGAATAATAAAATAATAAAATATCAGTTTACAACATCAAGCAGCTTAACGAGCTGTTTTTAACGTCTAAAAATGAATGGAAGTTAATGAGACCGTAATGGTATGAAGCCCCTGAAGTCCCGTGTGAATCGGGCATAATAATTATTATTGTTATTATTATTATTATTGATATCATTCCTTATTATTATTATTATTATTTAGATTTTGGGGTAAACGAGACCAATCAGATTGCTTTATACAAATATACCAGCTCAGACAATTGCCCATTGGAGACTAATTTTCATTGGCTGAAGCTGATATGATGTTCGCGCCCTCCATTGAGTGTTGACGCTGAAGCCCCACGTAAATCGGGCGCGATAATAATAATAGTAATAATTATTATTATTGATATTATTCCTCATTACTATTATTTATATACATTATTATTATTTAGATTTTGGGCTGAAACAAGACCAATCAGATTGCTTTATGCAAATATACCAACTCAGACAATAGCCAATTGCAGACTAATTTCATTGGCTGATGCTTCTTTGACGATCGTGTCAGCCCCAACCTCAGACAGGCCCTTCATCAAGCGTTGACGCTGAAGCCCTGTGTGAATCGGTCATAATAGTAATAATAATAATTATTATTATTACTATTGATATTATTCATCATTATTATTATTATTATTAATATTTTGATTTTGAACTGAAACGAGATCTAGACATGCCTTTGTGACTATTATTATATTCTGTTGAATAAAATGTAAAATATTCAATTTACTATTGCCACTACTTGTTGAATGAAAATAAGAATGTAAAAAAATATAAAAAAAATCTAATATTAGATAAGACTGCATTTCTTATTCATATTACATTTCCTATTCTTTTTGTTTCTCATGTTTATGCTGAAAATATCAAGTAAAATTTGACCTTAAATGCTCAAATCTGACAGTATTATAGTCTCTTCACTGATATTCTGCTTTATAATCTAATATTGTCGCCATCTGTTGGATCCATTATATTACCCATACAGTCCATAACCGAAGAGACATGAATCTTCTCAAATGCAGATTTAGACCACAGCACCACAACTAAACTTTGCTACAGAGTGATTTCCGAGCAACACTTTTCTGGCAGGACTGCATTATAATATATTATCACAGCTTTTTTTCTCCTTTCAGCGAAGATGCATTTCACAGGAGCCACATTGATCAGGACTTTTCAAAAGTGTGCCAGAATAAAGCCTTAGACACTGAACTGCTGTGGACACTCCTTTGGACTAACGGATATTTTTAGATAAGTAGGTTATTTGTCCCAAGAGAATCTCGGGGGACCTTCAGAGACCGAGCTTCAAAAATGGTTGAATAAAAAAAATCATATGGACCACTTTCAAAGCAGGTCAAACAGAAAGGTAAAATAATTGAGAAATCGGCTCTGCTCCAGAAAGAT
Organism: Danio aesculapii; assembly: GCF_903798145.1. NCBI lineage: Eukaryota > Metazoa > Chordata > Actinopteri > Cypriniformes > Danionidae > Danio > Danio aesculapii. The sequence goes on along the minus strand of NC_079451.1, from coordinate 42,034,147 downwards.
TTCTGCCAGGCTGGCCTTTCTCTCGCCAAACTCTGATTTAATGAGGTTTCCTTCTACACAAAAGAAAACAACAGAAGTCTTTTTTCACCCCGTCGATGGCTACGTCTAGAATACTAAATTAAGTCTGCGTTTTACACTGCTCTGAGAATAGACTAAAGAAAATAAGCAAGCATAAATTGGGCTAAAATTATTTAACCACTTAATAAAGCTGCTGTAATGGTACATTTAATAGTATAATTAAAGCAATTTGAATGAATAATGAAGATTTAAGTTTGGTGATAAGCTTGAAAATGGACTAATATGATAAATGTTCTATTTCCACATAAACACTCAGGTAATATTTAGCATAGGGTTAAAAGTGTATTTTATTGTATTGTACTTTTGTCCATGTAGTAAGTTTTATGCATGTTGTTCAACTTTTTTCCAGTCTTTATCAGAAAGATTGTTTTAGAACTTCCGATTCAGTTTTCTGTGGGAGAATTGACTAGGAATAATAAACGGCAGAAAACGTTGTATGGTCTAAATAATGCTCAGGTTAATAAATTAATCAGTATAGTATTATTTATACTATTTATATTATTAGACCAAATTCCCATCTCTCCCTGCTCATAACTGAGCGGGGCAGTTATGTTTTTTTTTTTTTTTTGCCATGCCTTTAAGCCTTATTTTCTTATAAAATAATAATTAAAAAATAAAAAACGGGGAATTATATCACGACAGAATAACAAACGTAAAATGCATACATGTAATTTACTGCTGAACATTGTCTCGAGAAAATTAAGCTTTCAAAAATAAAGAAATTAATTAATAAATTAATTAATATAATACAAAATAATATAATATAACATAAAATAAAATAATATAATGTAAAATAAAATAATATAATACAATGTAAAATAAAATAATATAATATTATATAAAATAATATAATATAAAACAATATAATATAAAATAATATAATAAAATATATAATAATATAACATAATATAATATAATATAAAATAATAAAATGATAAAATAATATATTATAACAAATTAATATAATATAAAATTATATTATAATATAATATCATATAATACAGTATAATATAATACTAATTAATATAATATAATATTAAATATTATATTTAAAATAGTATAATATAAAATAAAATATAATATAATAAAACAGAAAATAAAATAACATAACATAATATAAAATTATAGTAATATAATATAATATAATATAATTTAATATAGTATAATATAATGTAATATAATATAACATAATATAGTATAATATAATATAATATAATATAATATAATATAATATAATATAATATAATATAATATAATATAACATAGTATAATATAACATAGTATAATATAATATAATATAATATAATATAATATAATATAATATAATATAATATAATATAATATAATATAAAACAATATAATATAATATTAAATACTATATTTAAAATAGTATAATATAATATAATATAATATGATATAATATGATATAATATATGATATGATATATTATAATATAATATATTATAATATGATATATGATATAATATGATACGATATGATATATTATAATATAATATAATATGATATATGATATAATATAATATAATATAATATAATATAATATAATATAATATAATATAATATAATATAATATAATATAATATAATATAATATAATATAATATAATATAATATAATATAATATAATATAATATAATATATAAATAGTACACATGATTCAACTGAATCTGACTTACACTTATTTCATGGTGCATCAAATTTCATAAAATCAGTGAAAACACTCTTAAAATTTCTCATGATATGACCTTTAAATATCACCCAAAAGCACACAAGATTTTAAAAACTCTCCCATGGCTTGCACTTATCAGATGAACCTAATTTAAAGCAAAAATCTGTGAAATCCCATGAAGTTGCTTTGAAATCAAGCAAAGTATTTTTTTTTTTATGTCCACACCCTCTCTTGATGTGTGTGCGCCAGCTGTATGTCAGATCTGCGTTCTCATACAGCGTATATATATCTGCCCAATAGAAAAACTCTATAATGAAGGCCTGGAATTGAGAGTCAGATCACATGACATTTCACCTGAAAACTATGCAGTATCTGCCCCAGCCAGTGAAGTGTTATATTGGCTTAGCACACCTCCAGAGCCTGAGATCTGGTAATTAACAGGCATGCCTTTGAAAAGTAAGCCGTCAGCTCCAATCAGGCCATCTGAGCCTGGATCGCCGCTCTGTTGAGGACCCGCGGAGCGTGTCGCAGGTATGGGGTGTAATCAGCGAGGGGGTGCCCGGGTGGGCTTGTGGGCGAGCGGCCCGGACTCTCAGCCATCTGTGAACAGGACGGCATCTGTCCATTGAGCCAAAATTATCTGGAATGAGGGGGAGTGACGGAAAGGCATCTATGTGCAGTTGAAATGTCACACACACACACCTACACAAGAATCTGTTGTAATGCATGATGGAATATCCTAATGTATTTAGAGGAGAAAACCTAATAAATGAGTGTTTGGAAGAAACAAGAGTGTATTAAATTAATAAAAAGCGGTGAGCTGCACAATATATTGTTTCAGAATCAATAATCGCAATGTGATCATTCGCAATAGCAAAGACGATAGTATACACGAGACAAGTCACTCGTATAGTTTTAAATGGGGAAAATTGTAACGATCAATATGGCGAATGACGCCCCGCCTTCTAGTACAGGAGCCAATCAGCGATTGGACAAGACATGAGTTTCTGCAGATTTTGTGTGATTCAAACGTTTAGAAATGAAACTAAAGAGACAGTTGTTGTCAAATTTTAATGGTGATTCCTAATATGAAATTTAATCGAGAGCTTGGCAAGCAATTTTGGAGAATTTGATGTTTCCCCATTGAAACAAAATGCTCGAGAGGTGTTTCAAAGATGGCCGCCCAGTAAAATGACTTGCCTTAAAGCATAGGTGTCAAAGTCAATTCCTAGAGGGCCGCAGCTCTGCACAGTTTTGCTTAACCCCAATCAAAAACAGCTTATCCAAATAATCGAGGCGTTCAAAAGAATCTTTAACACCTTGATTAGATGCATTAGCTGTGTTTGATTAGGGTTGGAGCAAAACCGTGCAGAGCTGTGACCCTCGAGCAATTGACTGACACCTATGCCTTAAAGGGACTTCGTCAATAGTCACATCGCAGGATACGCAGTGTTGAGTTTGTTTTACAATTTATATGTTATATGTTTTTGAAGCCTGTGATTGTACAATGATTTCAAAAGCATTCATGTTTAAAAAATTTTACCATTTGTAACTAATAACGAGTCATTTTATTTTTTTACTTTTGGTAAGTTATTTTAGAGAGCAGGCGTGAGGTTCAGATGTGTCCTCTTCATGTTCTGTTTGATTCAAGCTCAAACTGATATGACTAACAGTTACACTGACTGACAGTATTTACACAGCAGAAGCAAAGCGCATGCTAGAGACATGATGCTTCCTGGTGAAGTGGAGCCTTTCCGCTAATCACAGCACATTATGTTAGCTGGCCAATCAGAGCCTTTTGTCAGCAGGCTTTTGGAGGAACTACACTGTAAAAAAATCCTGATTGCCTTAAATTTTTAAGCCGAATCAAATTAAAGGGGAAATAAAGCACTCAGTCAAGTTTACATTATTTTGTACATTGGATTCCACTTAAAGATATATTAAACATACTCAATTTATGTAGCCATTTAGCAGAAAACGGCATGTTTTACTATAGATTTTAGACCTAGGGTGCCACCATCTTGGAATATCGCTGTGTCTGACGTCACGGGGTTGGTTCCGTTCCCTCAGCTGAACAGTTACAGTGGAAGTAAAGGACTGAAAATGGAGACTTTAATGCCTAATTTAACCCAATGCGTGAAGATGTGGACATGGAGCTGCTGAAAATACAAGCATCATAGTGTGTCTAATATGAAAATATATGCATTTATAATATTTTTCATTTTTCCCTTTTAATTACCGATCGTTTGATGTGGTTTGGTCCACTCTCTGTATTATGCTGCCTGACTGCCTCAACCATGGTAGTAACGGACTGAACACAGAGACTGGACACCCTAATTTAACCCAATGCATGCAGTTGTGGATGTGCATCACAGAAGTGGTGCAAGTACAACAAATACAAGCATTTGAGTTGTGTTTTTTCTTTTTTAATACCTTTCATTTGATGCGCTTTGATCCACTCTCTCACGCTGCTCCAGCGCTGCCTGATGAGGGGATTTTACATTTAGACTAACGGAACAATTAAAATAATACATGACTTCATGCTTTACTAATGGCCCATTTCCACTAAGTGGTACGGTACGGATCACCTATATCAAGCTTGCATTTCCACTGCCAAAAGGGGTACCCTGGGCGTGGTGTATGACAGAAAGTTTCCGACGACCTCATTTTTACTCGAGGAAATGTCACCGTAAAGTTGAACGGGTCGTTCACATTTCTTATGAGAGGCTCTTCTCACAGAACAGATGCTTTATACACATAAATGCTTGTGTATAAATGTTCATTTCTAACCTTTCTATGAACATAATTTGATTATAACTGCAGATCAATGACCGTGCAAAATAGCCTACTGTAACGTCTGCAATTATATAAAATAAATAAATAAATGCAACATGTATGAACACATACAGACCCTTACAGTCTCCGATATGTTACCAATTACAGAAAAACTACACACAACATACATTTAGGCCTTATTTGGGTTCAAAAACAGCATAAAATATAAACCACAGTCAGAGAAAACCTCTCATCTGTGTCTGTAATCTTCACCAGCACATGTAACCTCTTGTTAGAGAGTAATTCCATCATTCAGAGTTCATAATAGTCCATAAGGTGATGATAATAGTTAAACATGGCAGTTTGTTCATGTTTTAGGTTGCAGAAGCATCATTTCTGCTGTTTTTTTCCGGCTTCTCTTTTGTTTCTGACAAGATCGGATATCAGAGCACTTCAATGATCATGCGCACGTTATTAATATCAGCTCAAAAAGTTTGTTATTTCAAATATAGATGCGCAAAGAGCTCTCTGGAGAAGATGAAACCGCTTTAGATGGGCTCGTAAAACAACAACAGGACAAAAGATGACGACAAGGTTTGTCTGAGCTCGGGTCGACCATGGCTCAATATTATATGTATATATTATTATAGTGTAATGTCTCGGCTGTGTTTTTAAAAATGGCGCTTCCTTTGTTTTCATTCTCCTTCTTCTGCGAGTGATGCATCTCTGTAAACCAATAGCGTTCAGCTGCGCGTCTAGCTCCGCTTTATGGTACCCTTTGGGCCTGTTGATACCCTTTGCAAAGGGTGACCAAAAAGTGGTACGTTACGGTTCACTTTTAGGTAACCTTTGACAGTGGAAACGGCTATAAAAGCATACCGAACCGTACCGTACCACTTAGTGGAAACGGGCCTTAAGTCATGTCTTTGTGGATTATGTCAAGACATATTCCCTTTTCAAGTCGATCAATTAGATCTTTCAACATGTGTGAAGGGTGTAAAAACCTGCCATGTGAAAAACCGCGCAGATTATAGTTTGCTTTGAACATGAGCAGCGGTGAGCATTGGTAGTAGTGAAAAGTGAAAGTGCCCGCCCCATTACGTCAGTACCGGACCTTGTTGAAACCATGATTAAAAACCCAGACCTAGGCAGTCAGGTAGCGTAATACAGAGTGGACCAAAGCGCATCAAATGATCAGTAATTAAAAGGGAAAAAAAGAAAAATAGAATAAATATATATTTTTATATTATCTTTATATTTTATATATCACGCATTGGGTTAAATTAGGCATTAAAGTCTCCATTTTCAGTCATTTACTTCTACTGTATCTGTTCAGCTGAGGGTAACGGAACCAACCCCGTGACATCAGACACAGCGGTATTCCAAGATGGCGGTGCCCTAGGTCTAAAAGCTATAGCAAAACATGCCATTTTCTGCTAAATGGCTACATAAATCGAGTTTGTTATATATATTTCCATTTAAGTGGAAATCAATTTACAAACTAAATGTAAACTTAACTGAGTGCTTCATTTCTCCTTTAACCTTAGGAGTCCATTGAACTTATATTATGTTAAACTGACTTAAACTGACTTGTGTAAGTTATAAATTTAAGTAAGAACATGATGAACGTAGTTTAATAAGTTACAATGAACTAAAACATATGCTGTCATGACTAATTGATCATATAATATTTACAGTGTAGGGGATATGATAGTCATTTTCATGTTAGCTGAGTTGCAGTATATAATTAAAGATATATGAAAAAATAACAAGGTTTTCTTTTTTTTTTTTAAGAAAACATGTTTGTTTGTTTGTTTGTTTTTAGCACAAATTGCTTTGCATCTTATAAACACGACCAAGCCTAAAAAAATGGACCACCCCTTTAAGCATTTAGTTTTATACATTATCCGCAGAGCACGATGAACTGTTTTTAGAAATGTAACCGGAAGTAAAGCAGACAGTCAAGTTGACATGCTTTTGTAAATCATTTCCAATTTTTAATGAAAGCATATAAAACAAACACGATTAATGTAAACATTTTGAAGGAAAGGGAATGTTTTACTATCGCATTGTAATGTAAACTTCACTGACTGCTTCACTTCCACTTTAAGGCAGGTAAAAGAATAAGAATGATTTACAGAAGGCACAGAAGAGTAAAGCTGGTGGCAGCACTTGGACATGATCCCGGGATCTGTGTTTGAGCAGCAGGCACATGTGACAGCACTGATGTATTCAAGATGGTCATAGGGAATCAGGTGTGAGCCAGGATTTTGATAGGACACTGGGGTCCATTCCAGTACACCCGCAGGGAGGAGAGGGAGAAGCTGACAGGTTGGCAGTAAGAACAGGGCTTATAGGAAACAGATGAGTGGAGAGAGACTCATGACTGTCTGGAAAAAAGAGAGAGTTCGCTCTGGCTGCAAACACCTTTGAAATAAAACCCTGAGCCATGTAAAAGTGGCGAAACAATATAACGAACCAGCACAGCTTCAAGTTAGACAGTTAAGACAGAAGAGAAAATAATGTCAAATTTACTCTCAGCCCCATAGACACTGCATTAGAAACACCTCGCATTAGTGGTAATTCATTTTTTGTAATTTGACGCAAATATAATATGATAAAATACATTCATAAATACATATAAATGTACAAACGTTTTTTAAAAAATCTAAATAATAAAAATTTTTAAGGACTTAAGATTATGATGACCGTTAAACGCGTTATAACAGTCTGGTGAAAAGGTTCTATTAAATTAATAACAATGACAGCATAATTTTTACCTATTGGAACTGGAATTTTAAAAAAAATGTAGTCTGGTTCTTGAATCTGATTGGCCGATAGCTGTGAGATATTAAAGTAATATCAGCACTCATCCAGCCTCTTTACCTTTGTGTATTACTCCACCCACAAGAGTGGCAAGCAGAGGACTACAGTTTGACAAATATTGCAGCTGTTGGACAACAATATACTTTTGATACTTTTTTTAGGAAAGAATGTAGTTGATTGCAACTATGCAGTTTATTTATAAGGGTAGTGTCTATTTTACATATTTATAATTTCTGAGATTCAGTGTGTCGGTGGCCATCAGCCTGTCATACTGAGCAGAGCAAAGATGGTTGACTGCCACAAGACCGCGTAATAAGCGATAGGAGAGAAAAACAGTATTTTCTCAGCGTAAGTGTCAAACTACAGCTGATCAAATCATTATAAATCAGGTAAGTGTCATTCCGAGTCAATCTCTCTTTTGTAAGTTGTAGTGCTGTATTTATGCCATAGTAATCTGGTAGTGTTTGCTTTGCTTTGGCTTTTTTTGGGGTTAATTATTTTGATCTCCCGATTGCAAGAGATAAATACTGGTAAATCTCTGTAGACTGATGGCATTTCATGCAGTTCAGCCTTATGATCTTACAATGTGAGCAAAATCACCTGTTTTATCATCACTTTAGACATTACGCTAGAGAATCATTCAACTCCTAGCTCTAAAGTGATGTTTGTGAATTAGTAACGACTTCTGCTGTTCTGACGTCAGCTGCAGATGTGAATTATGGCAGAAGAAAGTAGTCCCTTTTATAAAAGGGTTTTTGAGACTCTCTGTGTTTGATTTCCTTTGTATACACACGATTATGCCGTCAAACTGTTGTATAAACACAATATCACACTCGTAGCAGTGCGATATGACTGTATATCGTCACTGGTGGGACACTAAGACACTCGGTATAAGTTATATAAACTAATATATATATATATATATATATATATATATATATATATATATATATATATATATATATATATATATATATATATATATATATATACACTAATATTTTAATATTAGTACTAATATATTAGTATATAACTTATACTATATATATATATATATATATTAGTATATATATATAACTTATACTATATATATATATAAATATATATATATATATATATATATATATATATATATATATAAATAAATATATTAGTATATATATAACTTATACTATATATATATATATATGTGTATATATATATATATATATATATATATATATATATATATATATATATATATATATATATATATATATATATAGTATAAGTTAAAATTACAGTATAAATTAAAATGATTCATATAATGGGGTATATGCCGAAGCATGCTAATTGGACTTTTAATTTGCCAGTAACCTGGGTCAATCGTTTCCATGCAAAATTGGCGAGTTTAAGGTCTGTTTTCTTTAAAAATCAGCAATCTCCTCTGGCTGAGTGATATCCAATATAAAGTTGGTCTCAAATTGTACAAGAAGCACTGCATTAAATAACATTTTCCCCGCCATGTCTTTATAATATGAGCATTTATTTTACCCCAGTATATTCAATGGAGCTTCTGCGCTAGCCTGCCTATTCTGACGGGCACGCGCGAGCAAACGGCTTTTTGTCTCGTTTTACGCTTGAGCAACTAAATGAATGCCAAAGTCTGTTTAACTGAATGTATTTAATTACATTACAACATCGATGCTGTAAAAGAAACCCTATAAAATGGAAAAAAACTCACAATAACAGGTCACCGGAAGTTTATCAGTATGGGAAACTAGCTCGGCATATACCCTATAATTATTTTTATTCATTATTTAAATTAAATTATTTTTTAAAAATCAATAATTGTTAAAATGAATATAAAATAATTACTTTTAAAATAAGTTTACATTAAAATGATATTATATTACTGTAAATAATAGACGTTTAAATGATTCATTAATATATTTTACACTTATTTAAATTATTGTAATAATTTTACATTTATTTTTCAAAATATTTTAAATAAAAAAATTACATTATAACAGTATGCATAAATCATTTTTATTAATTATTTTAAATGATTAATAGTTGTGTCTATATTGACTTTTTAAAGGATATTTTTGATGAATAACCGTTAACAGCGCATTACACAGAGTTCAGCTGATGTCATAGATCATCGATTTTAGAGTGACTTCCAATGAAACTTCAGAGCCTGAACTGTCCACAAAATCAGCAACTGACCACATCTGAGAATCCCGTCTTCTCTGCATCCTCCAACAGTTCAGAAACTACAGAGTGTAGTTTCCTGTAAACTGACATCCATCATGCAGCAGGACACACATCTGTCCATCTGCTCAAACAGGACGGCTGTATCCTCCACTCAGCCCAACATCAAACACGAAGCCGAGCTGTAACCCCAACCAAACCTCTGTGCTCTGCACTCTCATGAAAGCCTGCTCCTCCACCTGTGAAAGCAGAGACGGGGCCTTCTGCCGCGTGGCTTAGCGCCGCTGCCCGGCTCGGCTGATCAAAGCGGCCCTGCTCCGAGGACGAGCCCCCCTCTTCAGGCCGTCTGGCAGATGAGGAGTCAGGGGTGAAGAGGTGATGACTACTGGAGCGCACAGCCGCACTCAAGCCCGCTTCATTTTCAAGAGTCGATCCCTCTCATCTCCACTCATCCATCTGTGAGGGGAACTTTATCTCTACGCCTGATCTCACGCTTGACGGGATGAGACCGGGCTGCACGATATGCCAAAGCAAAGACAGGCTGAGAGTTGATGATGTGTTCAAGAAAATGAAAGTGTTTTCCTTTCAAAACAAACGTATGCAAACAATTCAATTCATCTTGATTTCTATAGTGCTTTTTATAATGTAGATAGTATGAAAGCAGCTTAAAGCTTTATTGTCAAAAGTCAGATTATTTGATTTTTCTTGATAAAATCTTGACTTGTCGTTGGCAACAAATGTGCCAGACTACACGTTCCTTCACAATCAGTCATCCCTTGAAACAAATTTTGTTTGCTGTAATTTTTATCTTAATTTTAATGTACCTTTTGTTGGTCAGTTTTCTATAACCAAGAATAACGAATAACATTTGAGGTGAAGCGCTTCAAAACAAGTCTGCTATACGCGCCAAACCAAGAATTGCGGTGAGATTGTGTTGGTTTGTTAAATAAAATAATAATCTAGCATAAATAAAATTAAAGTGAAATATTCACAGTTTCAGAGAAGCCTATATTAAACTGTTTTCACTTTTAATGACTAATTTGAATAAGCAGGAAATGCTTCTGCGATGTATTTACAGCCCTGAACATGTTCCCAGATTACCTCGGAAGAACAAACTCTGTTGGAAGGATGAGAGAACTTAGGAACTCATTGTGAGAATGGAAATGTCTGCATATTTGTGCCCGTCTGTCAGATAAAATTGCTTAAAACACCTTAATAATTTATGTAAATAACCCATAACCCATATGTAAATATGCAGCCTATGTTATGATTACCTGACCAGCATATTAACGGCAGCACCCACTGAGATAACAGAGAAATTCTGTGCACCTATTGTACACTGTCACCCACGTGACGGAACTCATCGTGAAGATCGGGGAAAATTTTAAACATGCTAGACTTTCTGTGATTTTGTCTTGAGGCGTCACAGGCATGGTATCGGTTGTCGTGAACTATGCCACATTACACGAGAAGAAACGATTAAATCTAGTGTCACGACGCCCAATTGTCGTTTACGAATCCCTACGGCATTCTATGTCAGGTTAATCTTGCCGAAATCGTTAGAAATTCATGTGATATGACCGGGGCTTAACTTAAATTGAAGTCAGAATTATGAGCCTGCCTATATATTTTTTCTCCAAATTCTGTTTAACGGAAAAAAATAAATAAATTTCAACACATTTCTAAACATAATAGTTTTAATAACTCATTCAGATGAAGATATTACTGTTTTGAAGTGCAATTTAAAGGCTTAGCTAGATTAATTCCAACATAGACTCATTCTGAAAACGAAGCCCTATATACATGTCTGGAGATTGCAAATTATGTAGCCAAAGCTACGTATGGCTGCATTTCGTGTTTAAAACAAACGCTACGGGGCGGTATGACGCTGTTCCTTTTCATGCCTACCACCTGAATGCTTCCCTCTGTATGGACGGCTTTTCTGCTGAGAATGCTGCATACATAGGCGGACTTGTGGCCTGGAGCGGAGTTGACTGCGACAACCGGGTTTGAGTCCGGCAAAGAGCGGTTCCAGAAAGCAGGTAAGACACAAGCCAAAAAAATAAAATAAACAAGTAAATAACAATTAAGACAAAAGCCAAAAAAATAAAATAAACAAGTAAATAACAGGGTGAAAATGTGGAAAAATCTGAAAACGTGGTAAAAACCAGGTGTCTGCGAGGACTTTTCTTTTTTTCTGGATTGCTTTTGAAAACAATGTCGGTTGGGTTTAGGGAAATGGGTGGGCGCTGGTCTATCGGTGCTTTTGAAAACACAATGGGTTGGGTTTAAGGAAGGAGGCGGGTGGGTCATTCGATCAGTCAGTAAGTCAGTCAACAGCGGCCTCAGGTGGATTTACGCGAGAAGAGCAGGCGTGAATGAAACTCGTGAGAAAAATTTGAGATCTCAAAAAGTGTTCAGAGCGGCCTATGATGGATTCGCAAAAACAAAAATTGCAAAAAAAAAATTACCTTCTGGGATGTATTTCGTGCTCTCCAGAAATGTATATAGCGTTTTCAGAACGAGCCTGAGTTGGTTAATTTGACAAGTTAGGGTAATTAGGCAAATCATTGTATAACAGTGTTTTGTTCAGTAGACCAGTGTTTCCCAACCCTGTTCCTGGAGGCACACCAACAGTACATATTTTGGATGTCTCCCTTTTCTGACCCATTAACTTCAGGTGTTGGAGTCTCTTCTGATGTTATGATAAGTTGATTCAGGTGTGTTTGATTAGGGAGAGGTTGAAAATGTGTACTGTTGGTGTGCCTTCAGGAACAGGGTTGGGAAAGACTGCAGTAGACAATCAAATAAAATGTATTGTGTAAGAGGGCTAATAATTTTGACCTTAAAATGTTTTTTTTTTTTTATTTTATTTAAACTGCTTTTATTCTAGCCGAAATAAAACAAATAAGACTTTCTCTGGAAGAAAAAAAATTCCTTGCTCCGTTAAACATCATTTGGGAAATATATATATATAAATCACAGGAGGGCTAATCATTTTGACTTCAACTGTTGATGAAGAAAATAAAATAAAAAGCCATAATTATGGTGGCCGAGAGAGCTTAATGAGTTGCAATTTACGAAAATATATGCAATTACAAAAGACACCAACAAATTAGAAAAAGATCTTCATCGCTTTGACAGAATACAAGTTGCAAATTCTAATAACACAAACACATTTTGAAAATGCACTGCAATTGCTCACATCGCAAACAAATCACGAAAACTAACTGCATTTTCTGACAACACAATGCAAATTGCACGAAACAGAACGAAAATGTTTCAAGGGGACCCAAAAACCAGACCTGAAAAATGATGCGTTTCCCTAAAAAATGTTAAGTAGCACTATGGCACGATGAGTTTCTGCATTTTATTTTGAGACGCTTTTCCTTACACAATGATTTCTGAAGCACAACGTGACACTGCAGACTAGACTAATGATGCAAAAAATAATAATAAATCAGAACAAGAATAAATATAAGAACGTATTAAAATACAAAACAACTGTCTTAAATTGTAATAATGTTTCACAATATTACTGATTTCATTGTATATTTTTATAAAGCATACGCAGCCTACTGGGTACAACAGCAACTAAAACCAGTGAACCAGAGCTTGTTTTTCTGTCTTTTGCCAGAAACGACGGTGATAGAAAGCTCAAGGGTCAGCAATATGACAGCACATTTATAGCTGGTCATAAACATCATTTCCTGGACGTTTTGATGCCATTTTCCGGGCTGCACTTGTCCAGCTGGCGTCAGTGGCAGAGAACTGTCGTAACTGAGGGGCACGGCGAGGAACTTCAAACATGCAGCGTCCTGAACAGACACAATAAAATGATCTGCGTGGAATGAGGCCTTCTGCAGCTGTTCAGACACAGACATGTCAGTACAGCTGGACGACTCGCATCAGATTCTCACATTACACTGAACAACTGCACACGGCTTTATTCTTAACCAGACACAAACAGCACAAACAACCACCCTGACAGGCATTCCCAGCAATGATAAACACAAGAAGAATCTCCTTGCGTGCAGTGAAATAAGAGCAAAGCTTGATTAGGTTTACACATCTTGAAAGTCAAAAGCATTTTTTCCAGAAACACACAAGAAATCTTGCAGTCTTGTCTGTCTGACTCTCTATCCATCCATCCATCCATCCATCCATCCATCCATCAAGGATGTGAATCACCACATGATACAATGTTATCACAATCCTGTGTGTCCACTATTATTATACACTATTATTGTCTTCTTTTGGTTCTCAGATTGTTTTTCTTTATAAAAAATACTTTACAAATTTACAAACCCTGTCTTTGTCCTTGTCCTCAGCCCAACTGAACAAACAGCTTTAATAGTTTTGTTACGCTATAAATTGTTATTTAGAATAAAATACTTCAGAAATAGCAAGTTTAAGTTGTTATCATTCACATCAATTGATTAAAAACATGGAATTATGAACAAATTCTACAAATTAATGCTATTTTACAATTGTCCCCATGTTTCTGTCAGTCCTGTCACATTTGCACACTTCTTTCATCTGAGAAATATCGCTAAGTTACGAAGTATGCTATCCATTTCAGATGCAGAAAAGCAAGTCCATGCTTTTATGACTTCTAGGCTGGACTACTGTAACGCTCTGTTTGCTGGCTGCCCAGCATCTTCTATTAATAAACTTCAGCTAGTACAAAATGCAGCTGCCAGAGTTCTTACCAGGTCTAGAAAATATGATCACATCACCCCAATTTTATCCTCCTTAAACTGGCTGCCTGTTAAGTTTTGTATTAAATTTAAAATATTGCTTCTTACCTATAAAGCTTTAAATAATCTAGCTCCTGTTTATCTAACCAACCTTCTTTCTCGCTACAATCCAACTCGCTCTTTAAGATCTCAAAACTGAGGGCTTCTGGTAGTACCTAGAATAGCAAAGTCAAGTAAAGGAGGTCGAGCCTTCTCATATATGGCTCCTAAACTCTGGAATAGCTTTCCTGATAATGTCCGAGGCTCAGACACACTCTCGCAATTCAAAACTAGATTAAAAACCTATCTTTTTATCAAAGCATACACTCAGTGTATATAAACGAGATGCAAAAACCTGTGTATTCATGTATCATACCATTAAGGGATGCACTATGAACGGCAGCTACGCTAATTATTCTTTATTCTCTATTTCCACCTGGGGATACTCTTCCAGGGGCCCTCAGACTATGCAGCGCCACTGATTCGATCCAAGACCAGCGACAAGATGATCCCAAGGCTTCCATAATCTTGGACCAGGCCGTATCCTGAGCAGCAACTGTGGTGGTCATGGAGGAGTGGAGAGCATGAGACGCTCCAGGGACAGACGAGTCTTCGCTGACATCCAGTTTCTCCAGCGCCTTGACTGCAGCTCTGCACAAGACATTTGGCCAGAGGAGAAATGGCCGTGCCCAACTGAGCCTGGTTTCTCTCGAGGTTTTTTAATTCTTCACTTTCGCCAATTGGTGAAGTTTTTTCCTCGTCGCTGTCGCCACTGGCTTGCATGGTTCGGGATCTGTAGAGCTGCGCATCGATGGATTTGCTCTTCAGTGTTTGGACTCTCAGTAGTGATTATTAAACCACACTAAACTGAGCTAAACTGAACTGAACTTAAACTCTGAAAACTGAACTGACACTGTTTCAATTTACTTTGATCTTCTATGTGAAGCTGCTTTGACACAATCTACATTGTAAAAGCTCTACACAAATAAAGGTGAATTGAATATGCATTCGATTTTTAAGGCTATGACTAAGTGACATTATTTGTGACATCAAGTGACATAATTTGACGGAGAAGCAGACAGTGATCAGGAATGCGTTGAATTGTATGATTTTTTGAGGAGGACAATCGTAAAGGTCAGGTCCTGTCATATTTTTTTATAAGTGAAAGTGTACATTTCTGGTAGAACGTCCGAAGAGCTGTCATAAATGTGGTATGCACTTTCTGCGATGGCAACATCTTTATTTTAATAACAATAATAATAAAAAAAATCCACCACGCACTGTAGTGGTTGCAAATAAATTAATTTTATTCTTCAACTAAATCGTATAACAAATGATTGACGATTTATATAAATATTAGCATCAGTGCAATGACATAGTAACGCTGCGGAAAATATTGCATTACTATGCTCAAATTACTATCAATTTTTCCCCCACCCTTACTGTCCATCACTCCATTCGTCTCAGTTGTTAAATAAAGCTACAAATAAAATCATATAACTAAAAGTGCTTTAAACCAAAATCAAACTGTTACATATCTAATTCCCATAATATCTATTTAGACATAAAAACAAATAAAAACCTAACAACTACTTTAAAAAACATTAAAATAAACATGGAAAAAATACTAAAAACAAATTCAAACTCTTAGACCTCATCAAGATGGCGCCGCGGATGGCCGCTTCGGCGGGGGGCTCTCCAGTGTTTGCACTGTTTTTGTTAGTCTGTCCTGTTTTATGTTTGTCAAACACGATCAGTTACACCAGGGACGAGCTGCTGAACATTCGGCAGTGCACACCAACTAATCAAGAACTGGATTTTGATTTTTGTAGCGTTTTGCGGAACATTGTAGTCGGCGGAGCAGCCGCATTGTGGAAACGCTACAAGACGCGCAAGCGTGGGAAGCGAGCCGGCGCGCTCGTCAGGCTAAGACAGCGCGGCTTCAGAACGGCGCTGCCCAGCATTCACCTGGCGAATCTCCGCTCTCTTCCTAACAAAATGGACGAACTATTTCTGCTCACATGCAAAAACAAGAACTTTAACAACTCTGCTGTCCTGTGTTTCACGGAAACCTGGCTAAACGAAGCCATTCCGGACAGCGCATTAAACCTACCGGACTTTCAGCTGTACAGAGCAGATCGGGATACGGAGTCAACGGGCAAAACGCGCGGTGGTGGGACATGCTTTTACATCAACAGAAGGTGGTGTACGGATGTAACTGTGTTAAAGAAGATGTGCTGTCCTGATGTGGAAGTGCTTTCATTAACTGTAAGCCGTTTTATTCACCAAGAGAGTTTTCCTCGTTCATTCTCGTCTGTGTTTACATTCCACCGCAAGCACACGTGAGTACTGCACTGCAACAGCTGGCTGATCTGATCACAGAGACAGAACAACAACACCCGGACTCTGCTTTTATCATACTTGGGGACTTTAATCAGGCAAAACTCACACATGAGCTGCCTAAATTCAAACAGCACATTACATGCCCCACCAGAGGCAATAAAATTTTGGACCATTGCTACACCACAATAAAGGATGCATATCGCTCCGTCGCCAGAGCAGCTCTAGGACTCTCCGATCACTGCCTGGTTCATCTTATACCAACTTACAGGCAAAAACTTAAAACTACTAAGCCAGTATTAAGGACTGTCAAGAGATGGACCAACGACACAGAGCAGGTCTTACAAGCCTGTTTTGAATGCACTGACTGGGATGTTTTTGAAGCTGCAGCCACAGATCTGGACGAGCTCACAGAGACTGTAACATCATACATCAGTTTCTGTGAGGAGTTATGCATCCCTACCAGGACCTACTTGTCATTTAACAATGATAAACCATGGTTCACACCAAAACTCAGACAGCTTCGTCAGGCCAAAGAGGATGCTTACAGGAGTGGTGACAGGATCCTGTACAATCGGGCCAGGAACACATTGACAAAGGAGATTGGTGTGGCTAAGAAAAGCTATGCCAAAAAGCTGCAAAACCAGTTTTCAGCTAACGACCCTGCATCAGTGTGGAGAGGCTTAAAAGATTTCACTAATTACAAGACACCGTCCCCCAGTATCGACAGCAATAAACATATTGCAAACGAGCTGAATATGTTCTACTGTAGGTTTGACACCTATGACCAGACACCTCACACCCACCCGGACCATCTCCCTACACAGCCATCAACACCACATCAACACAGCCCGGACCATCGCCCTACACGGCCATCAATACCACATCAACACAGCCCGGACCATCTCCCTACACAGCCATCAACACCACATCAACACAGCCCGGACCATCGCCCTACACAGCCATCAACACCTCCAGCCATCTTCCTCTCCCCCCCTGCTCTTCAGATCAGTGAGGAAAATGTGCGTCAGATCTTCAGTAAACAGAAGAGAAGGAAAGCACCAGGGCCAGATGGTGTCTCACCAGCCTGTCTGAGAACCTGCGCTGACCAGCTGGCTCCCATTTTCTCCCATATCTTCAATAGATCACTGGAACAGCGCAAAGTTCCATCCTGCTTTAAGCGCTCCACCATCATCCCAATCCCAAAGAAGCCAAAGATCACAGGACTCAATGACTACAGACCTGTGGCCTTAACATCTGTGGCCATGAAGTCATTCGAAAGACTGGTGCTAGCATATCTGAAGGACATCACTGGACCCCTGCTGGACCCCCTGCAGTTCGCCTATAGAGCAAACCGGTCTGTGGATGATGCAGTCAACATGGGACTGCATTATACCCTACAACATCTGGACAAACCAGGGAACTACGCAAGGATTCTGTTTGTGGACTTCAGTTCTGCCTTTAACACCATCGTCCCATCACTGCTTGAGTACAAACTGGCCCAGCTCTCTGTTCCTAGCTCTGTCTGTCAATGGATCACCAGCTTTCTGACAGATAGACAGCAGCTAGTCAGAATGGGCAAAATCACATCCGACAGCCGCACCATCAGCACTGGTGCCCCCCAGGGATGTGTTCTTTCTCCACTGCTCTTCTCCTTGTACACCAACGACTGCACTGCAAAAGACCCCTCCATCAAACTCATTAAGTTTGCAGACGACACTACTGTTATCGGCCTCATCCAGAACGGTGACGAGTCTGCATACAGACAGGAGGTGGAGCGGCTGGCGTTATGGTGCAGATACAACAACCTGGAGCTGAACACGCTCAAAACAGTGGAGATGATAGTGGACTTCAGGAGAAACCCCCCTGCACTCCCCCCACTCACCATCATGAACAGCACTGTGGCTGCAGTAGAGTCATTCAGGTTCCTGGGCACCACCATCTCTCAGGATCTGAAGTGGGACACTCATATAGACTCTATTGTGAAGAAAGCCCAGCAGAGACTGTACTTCCTTCGTCAGCTGAGGAAGTTCAACCTGCCACAGGAGCTGCTCGTACAGTTCTACTCAGCTGTCATCCAATCCATCCTCTGCACTTCAATCACCGTCTGGTTCGGCTCAGCTACCAAAACTGACCTCCGTAGACTACAGCGAATAGTCCGGACTGCTGAACGAATCACTGGCACAACCCTTCCCACACTTCAAGAACTGTACTCTTCCAGAGTGAGTAAAAGGGCTCGCAAAATCACTCTGGACGCCTCACACCCAGCACACTACCTGTTCGAACTGTTACCGTCTGGTCGGCGCTTCAGAGCACCGAGCACAAAAACAGCCAGACACAGGAAAAGTTTCTTTCCTCAGGCTGTCTACCTTATGAACAGTTAAATATTCCCCTACTGTGCAATAAATATGTGCAATACTTTCTCATACGCACTTGTACACAGCACCTTATATCAATATACAATGCAATACTCTCTACATTCGCACTTGTACACAGCACCTTGTAACCTGTATATTTATAACAATCTGTACATACAACTCAACATCCAGGTTTCTTCACTAACCGCATCTGTTTAATGTTCATCATTTTTTATTATTATTATTTTATTTTTTCTGATTATTTTGTGTTGTCACATGTCACTTTATGTACACTGGAAGCTTCTGTAGCCAAAACAAATTCCTTGTGTGTGTGAAGCATACTTGGCAATAAAACTGATTCTGATTCTGATTCTGATTAATAAAAACTACAACAGGGATCACAGCAATTCCAAAACAACTTTTTTTTTGTCACGACACCTTGCTTTCCCCCCCTTTAAAATTAGACAGTATTTATGCCTTCAAATTTCACTTCATCTTCCTTCAAATTTCAGGCACATTTATTTGACTGTGTGTGTGTGTGTGTGTGTGTGTGTGTGTGTGTGTGTGTGTGTGTGTGTTTGTGTGTTTAACTTACTGTATTAAAGAGATAGTTCACCCAAAAATAAAAATTTTCATCATTTACTCAACCTTCACTTGTTGAAAACTTATTTGTTTTGTTCTTCTGTAGAACACAAAAGAAGATATTGATACTATACTGGTAGCATTGACTTCTACAGTAATTTTGTTTCCTACTATGGAAGTCAATGGGTCCCACCAACCAGCCTTCTTCAAAATATCTTCTTTTGTGTTGAAGAAAGAAACTCAAACAGATTTAAAACCACATGACGGAGAGTAAATGATTTTTCTGCATGAACTATCCCCTATTGTTTAACACAACGAGCCTCAATATCCAAATCTGGATTTTTATAAGTATGCAACCACTGCGATTCCAATGCGTTATGCTTAAAATGCTTTACAAACTCAATTGTCATTTCAAACACTGAAATAAAATGATTCACTGGATTTACTACATTTCTTTTAAGGTAACCGATTGCAAACAATTTATATGAGCTGAATTTACACAAACAAATTAAGTTACTTTGAACATTACTACATTTAATTTGTTTAAACTCAGCCCATATAAATTGCTTGCAACCAGTTATCTTGTAACAAATGTAGTAAATCCAATGAATCATTTTTTCAGTGTGCTGTGTGACTAACTCTAGTGCAATTTCTCCAATCCACCATGGCGAAACCCATGTAAGTGTGTGGTAGTGAAGCCATAAAAGTGTGGAGAAGTGATGTGAGCGCTCTGTCCGCTGAACCCTGTGACGGTTGTGTTACGGCTGCTGTGACTCTGCAGGGTGGCGAGCCGTATAACTGTGGCGTGAAAATGCCCCGGCTGCATCTGCAGGTCAGGAGATGGGAAAAGTCGATGGAGCGTGACGATAAACAAGAACTTGGCCAGGCGGGTTTCTGTCAATCAGCGGCAGATAAGAACTAACAGAAAGAGTAGACCCATCACTAACCATCGTTCACAGACACTCCATGCCTGCTGTCAAAACAAAGCATTTAGAGGAGAGCTAAAGACTCAATGCACATCTTTTACACACAACACACTCAAAAACATTAATCATGATGAACTTTCTTATTAACTGTTTGAAATCTTTTGGTTTTATTTAATTTGTCAGTTTTTTCTTATCTTAAAATGTTTTCAGATTCCTTAGAATCAATCTAAAACTGATAAAATCAAACACTATTAGATTTAATTAGTTAAAAGATAGGAATTTGGTATACATATAACTAGCTGAAAAAAGCCAGATCCAAATAGTTCAATTCTATAAGGTTTGCTTAATATTTAGGGGCAAAACTGATTCCAAACTCCACACAATAGATTCAACTCAATTTGTTTTAAATTAATATGAAGCATTTAAAACACATTGGATTTAATGATATTATTGCAGAAATCTTTGTTTAATTTTTTAACTAACAAATATCAATCACATAAATCTTATTAGTTCAATTATGTTAACCCTTGTGCAGTGTTCAAATTTACTACCTTTCGTTAGGGATGAAAACATCTAATGAATTAAATTGCTGTAAAAGATCAAAACTACTAAATGTTTTTAAAAATGACAGGATTTTAACTCTTTAATTGCCAAGTTCAGAAACTATGTCACTGACTTGGTGAAGAAAAAAACCACACAAAATGATGTATTTTCAATATAACACCCCAGAGTGGATGAAAACATACCCAACAGCACATATGGGTTAAAAGTATGTTATTCAAATGGATGGAAATGAATCAGAATAAATCTTATTTGTTAGGCCTAAATATTTTTTCAGTGCACACTGCTGTACTATGGTGATCGAAGTCTGGGCCAAAATCATACCTTCTTATTATTTTTCTTGCTATAGAAACTTAAGAAATCTTTAAATGACTTTTTTCAGACTTCTGAATATTTTACTGTACTATGTTAGTTTTTAGAGAATTAATTGCTCTATTTTTCTATAAAACTATATATTTATATTATTTAAGAATCTATTTTGTATTCAAAATGTATAGTTTAAGGCAAAATTATTATTATTATATTATCAGTTATAATTCTTTTTAAAAGATTTCCCAAAGCAAATGTGAAAAGTTTTTTTTTTTCAACAGCAAAGTTTTATGAAGTAATTTCCAATAATGAACTCTTTTGTTTTTGCCATGATGACAGTACATAATATTTTACGCTATTTTGCAAGAAACTAGTATTAAGCTTAAAGTGCGATTTAAAGACTTAAAGTTAATTAGGTTAACTAGGCAAGTAATTGGATAACAATGATTTGTTCTGTAGCCAAAAATAAATAAATAAATAAATAAATAAATAAATAAAAGATTATAATTATAAATAAATTTTAAAATAATAATAAATAAATAAAGTAATACTCTAAAAAAATAAATAAAGTATTGTTCTGATAAATAAATAAATAAATGCTCTGATAAAAAAATATTAAATTAAGTAATGCTCTGATAAATAAATAAACAAATAAAGGCTTTGATAAATAAACAAAGTAATGCTCTAATGAATAATAAATTAATTAATAATGTTCTGATAAATAAATAAATAAATAAATAAATAAATAAAGCAATGTTCTGATAATAAATAAATAAAATGTTCTGATAAATAAATAAATAAATAAATAATGTTCTGATAAATAAATAAATAAATAAAGCAATAAATAAAGTAATGCTCTAATAAAAAATAAAGTATTGTTCTGATAAATTAAGTAATGCTCTGATAAATAAATAAATAAATGCTCTGATAAATAAATAAACATATAAAAGGCTTTGATAAATAAACAAAGTAATGCTCTAATGAATAATAAATTAATTAATAATGTTCTGATAATAAATAAATAAAGCAATGCTCTGATAATAAATAAATAAAATGTTCTGATAAATAAATAAATAATGTTCTGATAAATAAATAAATAAAGCAATAAATAAAGTAATGCTCTAATAAAAAATAAAGTATTGTTCTGATAAATTAAGTAATGCTCTGATAAATAAATAAATAAATGCTCTGATGAATAAATAAACAAATAAAGGCTTTGATAAATAAACAAAGTAATGCTCTAATGAATAATAAATTAATTAATAATGTTCTGATAAATAAATAAATAAAGCAATGCTCTGATAATAAATAAATAAAATGTTCTGATAAATAAATAATGTTCTGATAAATAAATAAATAAAAAAGCAATAAATAAAGTAATGCTCTAATAAAAAATAAAGTATTGTTCTGATAAATTAAGTAATGCTCTGATAAATAAATAAATAAATGCTCTGATAAATAAATAAACATATAAAAGGCTTTGATAAATAAACAAAGTAATGCTCTAATGAATAATAAATTAATTAATAATGTTCTGATAAATAAATAAATAAAGCAATGCTCTGATAATAAATAAATAAAATGTTCTGATAAATAAATAAATAATGTTCTGATAAATAAATAAATAAAGCAATAAATAAAGTAATGCTCTAATAAAAAATAAAGTATTGTTCTGATAAATTAAGTAATGCTCTGATAAATAAATAAATAAATGCTCTGATGAATAAATAAACAAATAAAGGCTTTGATAAATAAACAAAGTAATGCTCTAATGAATAATAAATTAATTAATAATGTTCTGATAAATAAATAAATAAAGCAATGCTCTGATAATAAATAAATAAAATGTTCTGATAAATAAATAATGTTCTGATAAATAAATAAATAAAAAAGCAATAAATAAAGTAATGCTCTAATAAAAAATAAAGTATTGTTCTGATAAATTAAGTAATGCTCTGATAAATAAATAAATAAATGCTCTGATGAATAAATAAACATATAAAAGGCTTTGATAAATAAACAAACAAAGCAATGCTCTGACAAATAAATAAAAATAAATAAATAAAGTAATGCTCTAAAGAATAATAAATAAATTAATAATGTTATGATAAATAAATTAATTAATAAATAAAGCAATGCTCTGATAATAAATAAATAAATAATGTTCTGATAAATAAATAAATAATTTTCTAATGCTCTGATAAATGATAAATAAATAAAGTAATTTCTGATAGAGAAAGAAAGAAAGAAAGAAAGAAAGAAAGACAGACAGACAGACAGACAGACAGACAGACAGACAGACAGACAGACAGACAGACAGACAGACAGATAGATAGATAGATAGATAGATAGATAGATAGATAGATAGATAGATAGATAGATAGATAGATAGATAGATAGATAGATAGATAGATAGATAGATAGATATAAAAGTAATGCTCTGGTGCTCTGATGATAAATAAATAAATAAATAAATAAAGTAATGTTCTGATAAATAAATAAAAGTAATAATCTGATAATAAATAAATAAATAAATAAATAAATAAATAAATAAATAAAGTAATGTTCTGGTGAATAAAAAATAATGTTCTGATAAATAAATAAATGAATAAAGTAATGTTCTAATAAATAAATAAATAAATAAATAAAAGTAATGCTCTGATAAATAATAAATAAATAAATAGATAAATAAATAGATAAATAATTAAAGTAATGTTCTGGTAAATAAATAAATAATGCTCTGATAAATAAATAAATAAATAAATAAATAAATAAATAAATAAATAAATAAATAAATAAATAAATAAATAAATAAATAAAAGTAATGCTCTATTAAACACCACTTGGAAATATTTGAAAAATATTTTACATTTTTACAGGAGCTAATAATTTCGCCTTTAACTATACAAAGAGAGTAAAAACTGTAACTACTGTAACAAAAAGCAAAACAATTCTGTCACCTTATATTGTCATCATACATGATAAACTTTCTGTTTTTAAAGAACTGAATAATACTGAATTCTTAAATAATGCTGTTCTTTTGGACTATCTACACAAACAATGCTGAAAAAAAGGCTGCCAGATTTCAAATTGTTTCCAACATTGGTAATAGCAATTTGCATTTCTGAAGCATTATGTAACACTGAAAACTGGAGTAATGATGCACTTTGCTTCTCAGGAATAAATTCTATAGATCCTAATAGAAAACAGTCATGTAAAGTTGTTCAAATATATACCAATACTACTACATTTTTGATCAAATAAACAGCCTTAGTGACACAAAACAAGTTGTATATTGCATTGGCGAGTACTATACAACATTTTGAGTTATTAAATGTTTGGCAAATTTGCAATGTCATCCTTCAGTCCTGCATTTCCTCCTGGCAGCTTTGACTCGTCCGGCATGACTTCTCAATTAAACTACAAAGTCAACATAAACTAATTACAGCATTTAGTCAGGTTAAACGAGTCCTTTTATAAACCCAGCTGCATTCAAATGACAGCAAGCAAATCTAAAACCAGCATTCCTCATTTCATTCACTGTTCCGGTCAATCAGATTACATAATAACCACCACAAACTTGAATAATGTGAAAAATATCAGGCAAACTGGTCCTGTGATAACTCTGCAGCAAACAAAAACACTCTAAATCTAGTTAAGCTCACGTCCCTCCATTGTTTATTCAGATTAAGTCAGTTTCTCCCGCCGTTTTCCTTGTTGTTGTAAGTGAATGGCCACTAGTGAACTCTGCTTACACATGTCGAGATCAACAAGGGAGTGTTACGGTTCACAGAGATGACATACAGTGGGGGAAATAAGTAGTGAACTTGTCATGTTTTTTTCCTGGGAATAATATTTTTAAAGCAGCTGTTGACATGGAATTGAGCCAGATTTTGGCCAAATCTGAAAAAATACATACATAAAAACAGAACATAAAAAATAAAAAAAAAAACAATTGTTATGTGTAATAACAATGGAATGACACAAGGAGAAAGTACTGAACTACTGAAACTGATATTTTATATAAAAGCCATTTTTTGGTGATGGCAGCTTAAAGACGCCTCTCATATGGAGAATGAAGTCACATGCATTGCTCAGGTGTGAGTTTTCCGCAGACTTTAACAGAGTGTAAAAATCTTGATGGTTTCTCGTCTATCAAATCTGAGCTTTAATTTTTGTTTTCTATTGGATTCAAGTCAGGTGATTGGCTGGGCCATTCTACATCTTGATTTTCTTTTTCTGAAAGCATTTCCTTGGCTGTGTCTTTGATCCTTGTCTTGCTGAAATGTCCACACTGATTTCAACTTCATCCTTCTGGTAATGTAGATGTTGGACTGAAGCAGCTGATATTCATTTCCAATGATGGAGGGCAGAGGGTTGCTGAAGAACTACTGAGAGATTTCAGCTGCTGTCTGGGCTTTCCATATCTATTTACACCTTCCTTTCTTCATGTGTTCAATACTTTTTCCCTGCATCATTTCATTTTATTACGCATAACTTCATTCGTAAACTAATTCGTTCAGTTTTCTTAGCATATATGGATTTCTTTAGTTGTTCCCAATATGTGGTGAATATTTCAAGTCAACAGCACATTTAGAGAAATGTTTTGTGAGAAGAATGGTGTCGTGTTCAATACTTATTTCCCCTACAAGAACACTCTTATTTGCACATGAAGACTGCGGTTAAAAGTGTCTATACTGTATTGATTGATCTCCATGTGCTGTGATTGTGAGTGACTGCCAAACGGAGCCCTGCTGTCTTCACCTCTGCGCCTCACGCTTGTTTATGTAGCTTGTTTTTCCAGAGCTCTTGGACCATGAGTTTGTGTCCGAGCTGCCCACAGATGCCTGCGTGAGGACAAAGAGAGAATCCAGCTTTCTGCATGGCTTGTTATTCTTTCATTGGGTTTGATTGTTGTTCCTTTACTTCCTGCTTTAATAGAAAAACCGGGCCAAAGCCTAGCGGCGATTGTTTGTGGCTTGGCTTTTTGGACAGATTTAAAGCGGGAAAGTTGTTAACAGAACTTTACGACTACGCCAAACGGCTATATATAATTCAAATAAATGCGTTGATTAAATTAGCATTTTTTTGTGATGGCTTTTTTTTTGGTTTTGTTTTGAGGCCAAACAGTAAAACATTTCTCTAATAAATGACCCTGTTCGTAGTTTAGTTTAAAATGCAACTTATTATTGTGATTTAAAGCTGAATTTTCAGCATAATGATTCCAGCCTTACATTTCACATGATCCTTAAAAGAAATTCCAATATGATCTGATGCTCAAGAAATATTTACTATTATTATCAGTGAAAAAAAACTGTTGGGTGCTTAACGTTTTTGTAGAAACTGATAAAATACCGTTCAAAAGTACCACAAAAATGTTTTACTTTATTTAGTAATTAAAGGCTTCAAGTAATTAAACTACATCAATAAATAAATGCTGTTGAACTTAAACCTACTTTTAATAAATGAATCAACAAAATATGAAGATTTAAACTACCTGACAAAAGTCTTGTCGCCTATCCAAGTTTTAGGAACAACAAATAATAACTTGACTTCTAGTTGATGATTTGGTATTAGAAGTGGCTTATATGAAAGGCAAAGGCCTCTAGATTACACTTATTTTAGCAAAATAAAATCTGATCATGCCTTGATTTTTAATGATTTAATTAGGACAGTAAGGTCTGACTTTGCTTAGACAAAACTCTTGTCACTTAACAGAAATAATGTCCAGTATAGAATATAAAGTCATGGTGCAGTGGAAAAAGAATGAATGTTGTATATGCCTCCCATGAGCTTGAAGGACTGCATCCATACATCTCTGCAATAACTCTAATAACTTATTAATAAAGTCATCTGGAACGGCAAAAAAAAAGAGTTCTTGCAGGACTCCCAGAGTTCATCTAGATTCTTTGGATTCATCCTCAATGACTCCTCCTCCATCTTACCCCAGACATGCTCAACAATGTTCATGTCTGATGACTGGGATGGCCAATCCTGGAGCACCTTGACTTTCTTTGCTTTCAGGAACGCAAAGTATGAGAAGGAGCGCTATCCTGCTGAAGATTTTGCCCTCTCCTGTTCTTGACACTAAAATGACACTGAAGACTGAAGCTGAATGCTTAAAATGTTGCTTTAAATCACCAAATAAAATAACTACATTTGAAAAGAAAACACATTAATTAAATTGTAAAATATTAATTTTATAAAATGCCTTTAGGATCAAATAAATGCCGCCTTGGTGTGCAGAATAGTCTTCTTAAAAACTTTTTTTAAAATCATATTAATTTATGTTCGACCAGTAGTGTAAGTTGTCGACTATCAGCCAACGGGTGAGTTGCTAAAACAAACACACTCAAATTGTCGTTCTTTGGCCACCAGCCTGAGAGCAGACATGAGGTAAATAACGCTGTCTCTTCTGTGAGGAGCTGAGCGATGAGAAGTGAAAAGCGGAGACGTGTCTCAGTGTGTGTACTGTTTGTTTGTGTTAGACTGCTGTTTGAAGAGGAAACCTGAGATCACGCCACACTGTGAGCTCAAACTGAAACAAAAACATTAATAATGCAGAGTTTGCCAGCTTCAGAGGACATCATTGAGATATCAGACTGATTCAAACTGAAGACAAAGATGTACTGTATTGCACAAGAAAAAGCCTTCATTTAGTTTTGCACAACCATTTTTTTTTACTTTCTGTCATGTCTATCAGAATTAATGGTCCATACATGTTACTGCATGTTACTCCATAATGTCTTCTGCTTTGATGACTATGAACCTCACTGAGACCCCCTCTAATCCAAAAAAAATTTAGCTTGATTTATGCAAATGAGCTCTGTAAATATGGAAATCCGTATTTATACAGAAGAATCACATGCCTGAAGATTTTTATTTCTTAAACAGAGAGACTATGTACAAACACATACCATTAATATGACTGTTTACCAATAAAGTTTCTGCACTACAAAAAATTATTTTCTTAAGAGTTTTTGTATCTAGTAAAAAATATAACAAATTTATTAAATCAAATTGCATTTTCTAGACCAGGGGTTCCCAAACTTTTCAGGACGCAACCCCCAAAACAACAATGCCAGTGACTCACACTGGCGCACACATACCAATAGGCCCAAGTCTTTGCACCGTTAATTTGGAGAACACCACACGGAGACTATCCTCAATGTTAAGTTTAGGCATGGGCCAGAATAAACTTCTAACGGTAAGATAACCTTGGATAAAAATATCATGGTTTCAAGGTATTGTGATTACTGCTCTAAAATATATTCTTTTAAATGTCAGGGTCAAAAACCAGAACTTTTTTCCACTTTGAACACAATGGCTATGTCCAAAATCACATAGTACGCTAAAAACAGCATGCGAAACTTCTTTGTACTTCTTTGCATTTTTTCAATTCAATTCACCTTTATTTGTATAGCGCTTATACAATGTAGATTGTGTCAAAGCAGCTTCACATAAAAGGTCACAGTAAATAGGAACAGTGTAGTTAAGTTTGTAGTGTTTAAGTTCAGTTCAGTTTAGCTCAGTTCAGTGTGGTTTAATAATCACTACTGAGAGTCCAAATATTGAAGAGCAAATCCAACGATGCGCAGCTAAAACATGCAAAAAGTGCCCAGATGATCTACTACTTGTGGCAAGATTGTGAAGTGTGCATCCAATGGACACTACGCTACCCAATGATGCACCGCAAGAGAATTCATAAATGGGAGTGAAGCTGGTATGTCACGTGATGATGACAAAACGGCATCCGTACTATGTTTATTCATACTACTCACATTCATACTGTATAGAGCGTGCTTTTCTATTGGTCGAGTAGTAAATTCAAATTCAAATGCATAATCTACGGAGTAGTAGGCGATTTCGGATGCAGACAATATGTTTTTAGATATTTTATTATGACTGTCTCTTTAATATAACAATCACCCCAGGGGTTCCAAAAAAATTGAAAGGTTGATGGCTTTTTATTTGCATGATGTTTTTTTTTAATGTAATTTGTAACTACTATTTTTTTCTTCTGTATGTTATGGATGAAATATTAAAATATGGTAATACTAATAATTTAATAAAATGAATAAGATTTTTGAAAATCACCAAATGACAAAGGTCCTGACCCCCACTTTGGGTACCACTGTTCTAGACAAGCAAGAAATATTGTCTTGCTTTGAGAAAAAATTTGTCAAAATAAAGTGTTTTTCCTTAAAACAACCAACAACAAGTGGGCTAAGGAAAAGTGTTTTCACTTTGAAATAAGATTATTTTGCTTACCCCTTTGGCAGATTATTTTGCTTGTTATAAGAAAAAAAGACAATGTTTTTTTGTCTAGAAAATGCTTCTTCATTAAAGACTTTTAATTTTTTTTACTACAAACAAGACAACAAAAGCATTTTTTTTTTGGTCCTAGGAACCTTGTTAGGGTGCATGGCATTATGAACTCTTTGAATTATCAGAGCATTTTAAATCAAAACCTGATGACCTCTGCCAAAAAGCTGAAGATGGGTCGTTATTGGGTCTTTCATCAGGATAATGACCTAAAATATGTGGCAGAATCTACATGAAAATGGTTCAGAAAAGTCTTCCATGGCCAGCCCAGTCACCAGACATAAACATTATTGAGCATGTCTAGGGTAAGATGTAGGAGGCATTGAAGATGAATCCAAAGAATCTTGATAAACTCTGGGAGTCCTGCAAGATTGCTTTCTCTGCCATTCCAGATGACTTTATTAATAAGTTGTTTGAGTCATTGCAGATATGTATGGATGCAGTCCTCCAAGCTCATGGGAGTCATACACAATATTCATTCTTTTTCCACTGCACCATGACTTTATATTCTATACTGTACATTATTTATGTTAAGTTACAAGACTATTGTCTAAGCAAAGTCAGACCTTACTGTCCTAATTAAATCATAAAAAATATAAAAATATAATATAAAAAATAAAAGCCTTTCATATAAGCCACTTCTGATAACAAATGATCAACTAGAAGTCAAGTTATTATTTGTTGATCCTAAAACTATATATATATATATATATATATATATATATATATATATATATATATATATATATATATATATATATATATATATATATATATATATATATATATATATATATATATATATATATATATATATATATATATTGCACTAAAATTACAAAAAAAAAATCAATGCTTGTGTGTGAAAATGTAATGATTATACAAAAAGCATTAATATAGACTCTACTAAATTAAAATTACAAAAAGATTACAAAACATAACGTTGTGTGAAAATGTATTGAACATAAATACAGCATGTATAAATAAATATAATATAAATATAATATAAATACTCTTAGTGTAAAAAAGTCCACATTCTCACACTGATGAGAATAAGCCTATTAAAATGAGCAAAGAAACAGCAGCCCGATCCGACATGCTGACTTCATCGAAGCGTGATTATTGCTGCATGCTTTGCATAACAACAAGCCCAAATCGCCATCAAAATTCTACACCACATTTATGCAAGACACAAGTCACTTTATTTGCATAGCAGTGAAATCCACAGCACTCTCTTCAGGTCCACCACACATATATGTTGCTGTACCCCAGGTACAGTATGTTGTGTTGATAGTAAAGACAGGACATGACGGATGAAGAAAGAGAGCTCACACAGAGCAGGGGCAAACAAGGCTCCCCTGGAAAACACCAGATCTTTCAATGATGTTTTGATCCCAGTAAAAGCAGAACAGCCAAGCAGCTTGGAAACAGTTTATCTGAGCAGCCCTCAAGAGGCTGTATGTGTGTGTGTTATGTGTGTTTATATGTGTGTGTGTGTGTGCCCTCACCCCCTTCCTGTGTTCCACAGAGGGGCCAATATTTCACACACAAGGGCCCAGTGTTCAACGGATGTCCACTTTCACCTCCTGATAGAGAGCTCTTTATGACTTGTGCAACTTTCCATTTCTATCCAACATGAATCCCATTACAAAGCTGGTCAAAATATATATCGGTTAATTGTTAGTTAAGTAAAATTAATGCATTATTATTTTTTGCACACTTGATTTTAATGTACAATTCACGCTGTTAACAAACCATTAACTAAGACTTTTAGATCAATACTGTAGATTACGAATTAGCTCCTTATTACTAGTTAGAATAGTAGTAAATGGATTTAGGGATGTAAATTAAGATTATATTTTATAAGTACTAATAAAGAGTTAATGTTTTAATAACAGGCAGGTAATAAGCCAGTAGTACATGGTGTGAACGGTTACCTAAACTAAAGTCTTACCTATTATCTTTTTAGATCTGTATATTAATTACAATTAAATACAGTTTGAAAGTGTGACTTTTCATTTTAAGATGTGCTAATTACATTGATATAAAATGTACAATATCAGCTGATATACATATATCCAGTGTTGAAAAGTACAGATCGGTATAAAATAAGAAAAATAAATAGATCAAAAAGGAGGAATCACACCAGTTTCTTAAAAAATAAATAAATAAATAAAAAACTAGTGGTGGGCCGTAATCGGCATTAACGCGAGACTCTTGTCGCGCGATTAAAAAAATATCGCCGTTAATCTATTCTCAAAGTTGGGTTGGGAGCTGGGTCTATTCTACGCAAGCTAAGATTACTTTCACCTTGATATTTTAGCGTGGATGTATACCTGGCCGCGGAGCCGTTTGACAAAAAAGTGCCCTTCTGAATCAAATCAGCAGGATGCCTGACTAACTGCAGTTTGGCAGTTTCACTTTAACTCATGAACATTTCATTTATGCGCCGTGACAAACTGGGGTATTAGACGCAAATAATGAGTAAAGGACTGGTGATAGTGTTATGAAATTTAATAACATTTCGTAATGTGTGTGTGTGTGTGTGTGTGTGTGTGGTCCTTTACTGACAGCCGCTTGTGTGGATCTTGTCGGAAAATATGGCGAAAAGTCCTACATGACGGTAATACTTCAGTATTAACTTTAGTCAGATTAAGGTAATCAAAAATCACTGTTTACATGACTCTTAAACAGACTATTGTTTTAATCATATTAAAATCGTAATAATACTCAATGTTTGACACACCGTCAGGGCTCTGTGAACTTGCCTTTGCGAAGCAGCATTTTCTGTATGTACGTACATCAAAAGCGAGTATGAAATCGCTGTTTGGAGTTTATGTAGGCCTACAGTTCAAAATTCATGTTTAACTGAATAAACAGTTAGTAAACACAAGTACATCTTATTGAACATCATTTATTTTCATCACCAATTATCATAGTAGAACAGTTTTTCAAGCAGTTTGTGATGCATTTTGGAAACAGGAGATGAGCTCCTGGTCTAATGCGCCACCTGGCTTGAGAAACCCGTTCTCAAAGACCTATTATTTGGGTAGCACACATATTCTGAATGCCTTCGGCAGAATTCAAATGAGCCATTTTAACCGAGATAAAGCTAGATTAACTTCGATAATAATCTAGATTAAAAAAAAATTATCTATGCCCACCTATAAAAAAAACTAAACCTTAATTTACGCTTTTTTGTGTGATACACAATCAAACAAAACAAAAAAATCAATCTTAATAAACAAAATTTAATTAAAATTAAAATTGCAACAAGCAAATGTTGCAAAGTTAACAATGAAGTGTGATATGAAAGCTTAAAGACTTTATTTAAAACTGAACATTTAATGTTAGCAGTTTTTTTAAATTAACTTTAAGAATTTGATGGCAAAGGTGGTCTAAACTGAAATAGTAGGGAAAAATATTTGTTTAATTATGTAAACCAAGTTCATTTCTTCCAAATGTTGTCATTTAAAGCATTGTTTTGCTTAAACTAAACACATTAAGATGTTGTGTTCAATGTTTATACTCATTTTTAAAAACAGAACTCCAATGTATTAGATTCAGGAGAGTTAAGAAATCAATATTTGGTGGGGTAACCCTGATTTTCAAACACAGCAACTGGAAAACATTTGTTATTACCAATTGCATTTTCTGAAATGAATGAATGAATGCGTGAAGACACTATTTAATTAAAATTTGGAAGAAATGAAAAGAAATATTAACATTGTACTCAAACAAATAACTAATAAATCCAAAGAAACATTATTTTTAGGGTTGAACCAATACGGAATTTTTGAACAATACTGTTCAAAGAATACTGTTCAAGAATACTGATGACAGATTTAGATGCAGAATAACTAGATAACTAGATTCAGATGCAGAATAACTAGATAACTAGATTTAAATGCAGAAGTAGATTTAATGATATATTAATCAATAAATATATATTTTTATCATTATAAACTTCAGAAAAGTTTAAACTGATCTCTAAACTTTATTATATCAACTACTAAGGTCAACGTTCTTTCATATTCTTTCATTTTTAATGCAGTTAATGGTCTTGCACCTTTATATTTATGTGAGATTTCATGAAGGTTCATAAACCCAACAGGGCCCTATGATCAGCAGGCCAGTTGTTGCTAGAGATCCCCATAGATATTTACATTAGACGTCGCCTACGCTATTGGTGTCTATTGGAAGGAATGCACCGATAGAGCCGCCATTATAGAACAGGGAAGCGCTCCTTTGAAATGAATGCGTAACAAGGTGCAGTGGAAGACTGGCCATCCAGAGCCAGAGATTTATACACATATATACATATATCTATTATCGGAGGTTTTCCCAGTGGTCAGTATACTAATATTTTTACGAAATTATGAAAATGATCGCACGGGCATTGCCGACAAAGAGTATGTGCATGGAAATGTATTATACACCCTCCCTGCTAAATTTGATCTAATCCGTGTCCTTAAACACACCCCCTCTCCCACTTTCACTTGTCATTCTAATGAAGGGAGCGATTCGCTGGTGAATGAATCTCCGTTAGGAATGACTTAGCAGACAACAATACAAGTTTCTAGCACTGCAGTGTCTTGTTGTCATATTTAATTTACATTGTTTGCTGATTTTATTCAACAACACTAGCATAAGCCTGGTATTTAGTGTGAGTTGGTGCTACTTTGCCTTATGGTCAGTGCAGTAAGAGACTGTATTATCATCAATAGCTGTTTAACACAAAAGTTTGTAACATATAAAAACATAAAAAACTAAATATTACCTATGAATGGTTATACCTTAGTGCTTTGTTTTCTTGTTACTAGAGCCGTACACAGAGCTAAAGTCCAGCATCTTCAGATTGGCTTTAGTCTTGACTACTGCGGTTGTGGGAGCACTGTACAAATGTGGCGACACTATTGACGCATGCTCAGGGTCTGTATGCAATATCTAGTGTATGTATCTAAGGGAGGTCCAGGTATAAACAATGGGGTGATCGTTCATTTGCAGTGGCAGGTGCAAAACTGCGGAATATCCTCCCTTTAGAACTTCGCATCATCACAAATGTGGCACTGTTTAAAGCAAAACTTAAAACCTATTTATTTTGACTTGCTTTTGATATGTGGTAGTATAAAATGCTGTATAATTGACACTTTTGTAACTATCTTGTGCGTTTTAATGTTTAATTTTGTTTTTAATACGGTAAAGCACTTCGGGCAGCCTCCTGGTTGTAATAAGGTGCTACATAAATAAAGTTGATTGATTGATTGATTGATTGATTGATTGATTGATTGATTGATTGATTGATATAAAATCTACTCCCAGAAAGAAAGAAAAAATAACGCATGAGTAAAGTCATTGAACATTCACCCTAATCAAAATACCAGTCAAATAAAAAATAATAATAATAATAAAAAAAGGTTCAACATCTGAAATTAAACATAATTAGTCTGCTTAAGATATTGGCCTAATTTTGTTATCGGCCCCAAAATTGCTGTTTTTAATGACAAAACAACATTAGGCCGATATCTTAAGTTGTTTACAGTATGTGTTTGCCTTTATAATTATAAAATATAGATTTTATTGGATAATATATTAGCTATCGGCCTCTAAATCTAAAAAGATATCAGTTATCGGTATCAGACAAGATTGGTTCATCCCTAAAAATAATGGTTCTCTGTGTAGCGGTCGTTTCTCTGCGTTGTGTTATTTATTTTTTTTTGGAAAGAAATCTCCACACAAATCTGGTCGTGCTGAGGTGATTTTATTGTGCCTGTACAACACACACAACCAGGCAGTCACTCTCTCAATATCAGTTGAGTCGCTCTTTTGCCTCTCCTCTCAACAGACATCGGGAAAGAGAACGAACTCTCCATATACACTTTCACATGTACATACACAGAATGTATAATACTAATATAAAATAACAATAATAATAATAACAATATGAATATATATAATTCTTATATAAAAATATATTAATATTCACAATTACAGCAATAGTGTTTCCTAAATATCAATTTACATACCTGTACAACACACACAACCAGGCAGTCACTCTCTCAATATCAGTTGAGTCGCTCTTTTGCCTGTTAACCACAAGGTATCTTTGAAATACAGATATTCAACTACTAAACACACTGCTGTAATGTCTATTCTATTAATAAGGCTCAATACATCTTTAATGTGCTTACAAAATATATATTCAAACTTATATACATACTTATACATATTCAACCCTTTTATATACACATCTATATATTATTTATTACTGCATATCTATCTATTTATCAAAGTAGATCTATGTAATTATAAGATATTTAATCATAACTTTAGCCGCGGCGGCGCTAATACATCTCTCACTCGCGACGCACGTGCGCGAGTCGCCATTTCACACTATAACTTTCACCCATTAACAGCACTCAAATAAACCTATAAACTTATTAACTTGAACAAGTGGTCAAATATAACATTACGTGGCCTGTTTTCTCAAAAGCAGGTCATCTAACCATAATATACACAGCTAAAC
The DNA here is from genome assembly GCF_903798145.1 of Danio aesculapii. Lineage (NCBI taxonomy): Eukaryota > Metazoa > Chordata > Actinopteri > Cypriniformes > Danionidae > Danio > Danio aesculapii. The sequence continues at coordinate 41,997,921 of NC_079451.1, read as the reverse complement.
AGCATTTTAAAGTCAAATGAGCAGAGCTCATAGAAACTGTACCTCTCCTCTCAACAGACATCGGGAAAGAGACCGAGCTCTGAGCGCGCCAATACTTATATCCCTCTTGCTACGTCAGCCGACGTGCACACTGTGACTCTTAACCCCGTGAAAGCGCATGAAAATCTTTTAAAATAAAAGACCAAGACAATTATTCATTTAAATATAACATAATATAAAGAAATAATGATTTATAATCTGAAGTAACAACATACCCTGTTACATCCACCCCCACTGTTTTACGCCAGATTATGAATCAAAACCAAAGAATCTCAACAATGTCAATTATTCTGTGATCGCAACAGATCTGTTCAGTTCACAACTATCTCTTTCGAGATTAAGGTTACCCAGGGGTAGCTAATCCCCAAATTACCCATAGAAAACCATGCCCTATACATAGTTCCATACATGACATTGACAACTGTACCCTTAAATGTACATACTCCAAAAGATGTGTTCTTAAAATAACAAAAATTTCAAACCCAGCTACTTCAAATTCTATTCATTGACCTAAATCTCATGAATTGCGTGTACTGTATGCGTAGACATTGACTGAATAAACCTGTTAACTGGCTTAATGAGTCTCCCAAATCTTGACCTGAATCCATCTTCAGCGTTTGATTCTATATCGTACTGATTTTGTTCATTACCATTCAAAGTAACCTCATCACTTAAAACTGAAACAGTGGAATGGTCAGACACATTTGAGCATATCGACAGAACTGGACTGGGTAAATTTTCAGAGCTGACCTCATGAATTTGTGTTCCCCCTATGTCAGTATCACACTCCACAATAGTATCACCCCGTGCATCACTCTGGACAACAGACTCATTTCTCTGGATATCTGCGACAGCATTAAGATCAGCCACCCAACGAGAAGTTCGATCTTCACTCTCAGTTTGAGTATCTCTATCACAGGAGGTACCGACAGAGGAAATTTCAACACTGTCATCGATGTGACTGCCTTCATTCCAAGCGGGTACTGGCAGAAAGTTCACAGGCATTAGCAGATTACGATGTACCGTCTTGATTTGGTTTGTCCCAGGGTTTCTTATTTTGTACGTGTTTAAGGCTTCACTTTTGCCCACAACAACATAAACCACCCTCTCCCATCGGTCCGCTAACTTTCTTTTCCCACGCTCCCCTTTGTTGGCTAGAAGAACTCTGTCACCCAACTCGAGAGAGTGCCCCTTTTCCTTTCGGTCATAATACTCAGCTTGTTTAGTCTGTTGGCGTTTAGAATGTTCTTGAGCAACTGACATTGCTTCTCTTAAGTCTTTCTTAAGCGACTGAACATACTTGTGAACATCAACTGACTCGTTGCTCGAGATGACGCTTTCAAACAAGACATCTACCGGTAATCTTGGTGTTCGTCCAAACATCAAAAAGAACGGTGGATACCCAGTAGTCTCGTGTCTCGTACAATTGTACGCAAAGGTAAGTGTATTCAACATTTGTGGCCACTTAACTTTGGACCTCGGAGGGAGCGAACGGATCATATCACCCAGGGTACGGTTAAATCTTTCTGTCTGTCCATTCCCCATGGGATGATATGGAGTGGTGTGCGATTTTCTCACACCCGACAACCGCAGTAGCTCAACCATCAACGCGCTCTCAAAGTTAGCTCCCCTGTCAGAATGTACACGCCTCGGAAACCCGTAAATACCGAAAAACTTGTTCCACAAAACACGTGCAACCGCTTCTGCAGTTTGATTTGGACACACATAGGCACAGGCAAGTTTGGTAAAATGATCAGTGATCACTAATACATCGACCGACCTGTTATTGGAATCCTCCGCAGACCAAAAATCAAGGCACACCAATTCTAACGGCGCAGTCGTCTGGATTGACACAAGTGGAGCTCTTGCCTCAGGTTCAGGCCGTTTACTCAAAATGCACCTCTCACACTCATTGACATACTTCTTTATGTCTCCCTCCATAGACTCCCAGAAGAACCGTTGTCTGGCCAACCAAAGGGTGCGATGCTGACCCTGATGACCAGCGTTATCATGCACACCCTTTAGAACAGTACTTCGAAGAGCTGTAGGCACAACAAACTGGTAAGTATTTTTCTTAGACACCGGATTCTTCGAGACTCTATAAAGAACACCCAACCTTAACACAAGCTTATCCCACTGTCTCAAAATTTTCAACGTTCTTTTGGACTCGTACACTTTTTCTCTGCGAGAGGGCCGTCTACCTCTCTCAACAAAGAACTTCACTCTGTCAATCACAGGATCCTGGTTCTGTTTTTCCAACAATTCATCATGATTGATACTACCAAGTCGACTCTGCTCTACGTCCGACAAACTCTCTAAATGCTGCACATAAGCCACACTCCTAATGGCTGCACCATTCTCCCAGTCCTGGTGAGATTTAAGAACAGCTGACAATTCTGATCTCGAGACTGCCCCGGAACAGTAAGTGGACCCAACAAACACATTCTCACACTCGCCCTCTGCATGCTCTGAGGAACCATCATCTACATCTGCATCTGGACGTTCACACGAAAGATGAAATGTATCTCGCACTCGCTCAACAGCAACAGATTTGGCCTCATGCAACAAGACATCATAAGGAGTTCTAGTCAATCGATGAAGAATTCCTGAAGTCACAAACGGCTGTCTGCTTAATGCGTCTGCCACTATATTTTTCGGTCCAGGAATATACTGGATGTCAAAATCGTATGGCGACAGCTTCGCTACCCACCGTTGTTCACATGCATCCAGCTTGGGTTTTGTGAGAATGTACTTGAGCGGGTTATTATCAGTCCATACAGTAAACCTGTGTCCACGGAGCCAATGAGCAAACTTGTCACAAATTGCCCATTTCATCGCTAAAAACTCAAGTCTGTGTGCTGGATACTTTGACTGTGCATGATTCAAAGATTTCGATGCAAACGCAATAGGCCTTGCTACCGCACTCCCCTCCTGAACCTGAGACAAAACTGCCCCGAGCCCACTGGTAGAGGCATCTACAGACAACAGAAACGGTTTTGAAAAATCTGGGTGAGCGAGCAAAACCTGACTGACCAAGGCAGCCTTCAAATTTTTCAGGGCTGTACGACAGTCATCAGTCCAATCTGACTGAGAAAGCTTTCGACTTCCCTTCAACCGCTTCATCCCTCTTCCCACCCTAGGTCTCTTCTTACCCGTCAAAAGCTGAAATAAGGGTCTAGCCATTGTAGAGCAATTCTCTATAAAATGTTGGTAGTACACCACCATCCCCAAAAAGGACCTGATTTTACGAGCTGATGGTGTAATACCATCGTCTTCCATCAAATCTTTCTCAGAGACACTTAAGATTGCTTCAATTTTTGCTGGATCACTGGCGACCCCCTCTTCAGAAACGATATGACCCAAAAATTTCACGGACTTCCTCAAAAATCTGCATTTTGACGGAGACAGTTTCAAATTGTGGTCTTTTAGACGTCGAAACACCATTTCAAGCCTCTCCAAACTCTCTTCTTCTGACTTACCAAAAACTAACAAATCATCCAAATAGCACAAAAGACTCAAGAAATTCTGGTCACCAAACACCGTCAACATCATTCTCATAAATGTCGCTGGACTGTTGCACAATCCTTGAGGTAACCGATTATATTCATGAAGACCCAAGGGTGAACAGAACGCTGTGAATTTCTTATCATCTTCATGTAATGGGATGTTGTAGTAACCAGAAGTCAGATCCATCGTGCTAAAGTACGCATTCCCCCCCAAAGCAGCCAACACATCAGCTTGGTGAGGAAGGGGATGAGCATCTTTTACTGTGCGTGCATTCAGCCATCTAAAATCAGTGCAAATCCTTAAATCTCCGTTTTTCTTCCACACTAAGACCAATGGTGATGCAAACTCACTGTTTGACTTTCTAATAATTTCCTTCTCCTCCATATCATCTAGAGTCTCTTTCAACTTTAAATAATGCGCAGGAGATAGTCGGCGATACGGAAGACGAAAAGGCCTGTCATCTGTAATTCTGATACGATGACAAAAGTCTTTTGCTTCACCACAATCCAAACTGTGTCTAGAAAACACACACTCATATTTTTCAACTAGATCAACAAGCTTGGTCTTCCAAAAAGGAGATACTTCACAATCCTTGATACCCAGATCGTTTAGCCCCAAGTCATTTAATCTGCTGTCACTTACCAAACTTGCTGTGGAAGTGGACTCTCTAGTCGTTAAACTGTCCCTCGACCTGTCAGAACATACTGTACAAGCATTTTGCTTAATCAGATCCGTGTTTTGCACAAGGTCCTCCAAAGCAATGCAAGGAAACACATCTGCCACCTTAGCATTCTTCCTCAGCACAATCTCAGAATTGGTTGGATTGATCATCTTTACTGGAAGCCAGCCATCACCCCACAAAGGTGATACAACCCTCCCAACTAAGATATTTCGATGCACACAGCGAGAAGTGCTTGGTTCAATGACCACTGTGCTCCCTACGGACTGTACAGACCCTGGAGGCAATCGACCCCAAACAAGGTGTTCACTCATCGGCTTCAACGTCACACATGACCTCAATTTCAACGTACCCACCTTGTCAGGAATTGAATCACCCCTCCATCTCTCTATACAGGACAGCATGCACAAAAATTGGTTGTCATCATTCTGCATAACTGAATCAGGTCTCTTTACCACCTTCCAAAACTGATCTGTCTGCTTCATCTGGCTTATAAGAGGTTTCAAGACATTAGTTCCAAGTATAATCTGGTCCTTCTGGCCACTCACAATCAAGACAGGAACACAGAAACTAACACCATAGACTTGTAGCTTCAAGTTAATTACACCATCAGGACTAGTTCGTTTCCCACCGCAACCTACCAAAACAATATCTGAGGAACTGCGGATGTCTTGGTTCAGCACCCCGGCATCTCTGAGTTGAGGAACCACATCCGCACTCAATGTAGTCGCCATCGAGCCACTGTCCAACATACCCTGGACCTCAACTTTGTCCTGCAAAAGCACGCTTGCATAGAACAAACTACTACTTGGTTCAACTTGCATACTGTTTTGGAAAACGACAGTTTTGGTATTTTCAACGCTGTCACAGACGGAGTAATAAACAGATTCAATATTAATCTCACCAGAGGAGTTACTACACAGCCCCACTTCGTCCTCTGCCCGAAGGGAGCTGTCTAGTTTCCCTGCTGCAAGACACTATCACGTTGACCGGAGCCCACTCTTGGTGGAGCGCTGCTGCAATTGTAACTTACGTGTCCCTCTGCAAAACACTTGAAACACAAGTTATACATCCGACAATGAGCAGTCGTGCTGTGTTCACTGCTTTGACACACTTTGCATTCCCGAATCTTATGTCCTGTTTGTTTAGGCCAGGGGCCCCGCATAGACTGAGTGTTGCACACTAACGCTTTTTCTAACAAAGTTAATACTTTGTCTAGTGCATTTTCATCACTAACTCCAGCACCCTGCTCAGACTTGGAATGTAAGGCAGTCACATCGACTTCCTGCTCAGAGACAATAGTGGCAAACTGTTTGACAGCTTGATTAGTTGACTTCCGCTCTCTCAACAACTCATCAAGCTGTTCTTGCACCTCTGATGCAGTCCATGACTGTACAGGTTTACTCTTGAAAACAAAAGCTAATTCTCTGTCAGGACAGTTGCGAATAAACATAACTGCTAACTCTTTGCTTCTGTTGTCCAGAGTTCTGCCTTCCCACCTTAAACTTTGCTCAGCTACATCTGCTGCCTTATTCAGCCTTATCCAGTAGTCCCACGCACCCTCTCTAGGATTCGGTTTCACAGAGTAGAAGTCAGCCAAAGGAATACCTGAACTGCACTGGTCCCCAAAATGCTGCTTCAAAACAGAAAAGACAGAGTCAACAGAAGGGGATGTTGTACCATTGCGCAGCCATACTTTCATCACATCTTTGGCCCGCCCCATTACTCTGTTAATTATCTCATCAATCTTTTCAGAATCAGTCACATCCAGTTTGCTCAAATACACTCTCATCATGTCCTCCCATTCCACAATCGAAAATTTATCCGAACCGTCTCCCCTAAAGTGTGGAGGTGCTGTCACCTCAGCTTTCAGGATCAAATTCATTTTCGACGCGTCAAGGACGGTGGTATTTGTTTTATCACATGACACATGGCCGCTGCATTTCTCTTGGGACTTTTTAGTAAAAGAATTTGGAAACTCACTACTCATTATACTGTCTCTGATTGACTGTCCAATCTCACTACCAATTTGCTTTATGAGTTTACTCATTTGACCGGACATTTCAGTGTCCTGAGAATTATGCTCAAGATTACCGGGTCTTGGTGATGGACTCCCACACATTTCACTGTTTTCATAGGCAGAGTTGCCAACTGCTCTGCCCCGTCCCGTACTACAGTACTGAGGGTCCCCAAACAGCTCTGTCCTACTTGGCGTATTTACCAAACTGCCCCGCCCTCTACCTACTGAAAATGTGTTGTCCCACCCCAAACCACTTTGTCTAGTAGCCATTTCTCTCAGATGACTACAATGTCAAAATCAAAAATGTACACACACAAATAGAAATAAAACAAAAATATATATGATCTGAGAAAAATACTTCAAAAACTTTTAAATGTCCTTGAAAAAAAATGTAATTCACGGTTGTATCTCAGTTCTTAAGTCAAGAAATCAGCTGATGATGAAAAATACAGTCAATAAACTTTATTGATGATACTCCTCGACGATCCAGCTTGTGTGATCCAGCTAACCAGAACTCACCAGTACCACACACTGCACCTTCAATAAAGGATATACTATCCCGTAGCACCTCTTCCTGCACAGGACTTGACCTGCTGGACGTCCACACACCACTGCAGAGCTAGCACCAGAAGACGGAAGACCCCTCTCGCCTCCAGTACACCACAGCACCAGCAAACTCCAGTTCAGCAATCCCGGTGGTCAACAGCAATCAACCATTCGATGGGTCACGGCACCAGTTTTGTAGCGGTCGTTTCTCTGCGTTGTGTTATTTATTTTTTTTTGGAAAGAAATCTCCACACAAATCTGGTCGTGCTGAGGTGATTTTATTGTGCCTGTACAACACACACAACCAGGCAGTCACTCTCTCAATATCAGTTGAGTCGCTCTTTTGCCTCTCCTCTCAACAGACATCGGGAAAGAGAACGAACTCTCCATATACACTTTCACATGTACATACACAGAATGTATAATACTAATATAAAATAACAATAATAATAATAACAATATGAATATATATAATTCTTATATAAAAATATATTAATATTCACAATTACAGCAATAGTGTTTCCTAAATATCAATTTACATACCTGTACAACACACACAACCAGGCAGTCACTCTCTCAATATCAGTTGAGTCGCTCTTTTGCCTGTTAACCACAAGGTATCTTTGAAATACAGATATTCAACTACTAAACACACTGCTGTAATGTCTATTCTATTAATAAGGCTCAATACATCTTTAATGTGCTTACAAAATATATATTCAAACTTATATACATACTTATACATATTCAACCCTTTTATATACACATCTATATATTATTTATTACTGCATATCTATCTATTTATCAAAGTAGATCTATGTAATTATAAGATATTTAATCATAACTTTAGCCGCGACGGCGCTAATACATCTCTCACTCGCGACGCACGTGCGCGAGTCGCCATTTCACACTATAACTTTCACCCATTAACAGCACTCAAATAAACCTATAAACTTATTAACAACTTGAACAAGTGGTCAAATATAACATTACGTGGCCTGTTTTCTCAAAAGCAGGTCATCTAAACATAATATACACAGCTAAACAGCATTTTAAAGTCAAATGAGCAGAGCTCATAGAAACTGTACCTCTCCTCTCAACAGACATCGGGAAAGAGACCGAGCTCTGAGCGCGCCAATACTTATATCCCTCTTGCTACGTCAGCCGACGTGCACACTGTGACTCTTAACCCCGTGAAAGCGCATGAAAATCTTTTAAAATAAAAGACCAAGACAATTATTCATTTAAATATAACATAATATAAAGAAATAATGATTTATAATCTGAAGTAACAACATACCCTGTTACATCTGGATATCGATTTAACCGCCGATATTTTGTGCACGCTATTTATTTTTTAACAATACATAATCCATCAAAATATTAGCTAAGAGCAAAATATTTACTGATTCAAAATGGCAAACAGAAATCATATTCTAACATATACTTCAATTACGAAACACCATCTGCCAAGGAGTTTCACCCACAACCATTATATAAGTATCTTTAAATCACTTTGGCCCTCAATGTGACCACTACAAGCTGAACTGGGACGCTTGAACAGAGACGCCATTCTCTGATATTCAAAATAGCTAGATAGTCATCGAAAAGAGCAGCTGTAGAACCAGGGGACGCTGCCCAGGTCATGTCTGAAGAGGTCTGGCTGTACAGTACCACACTACGCCTTTATTAAACAACACAATCGGCCCATCTGTAGATCAGGCAGAGGTGCAGTTCACAGTCATAGAAGCTTTATTTGTTCAAGGCCCTTCGTCTGGGCTAAAGCTGCGACTAAAAGGCTTTAATGTCATGTACTTACAGTATAGAATTGCAGTGTGAAATTCGGCGATGACTTTGAGTGTGCTCGCCTCCTTTATAGACTCACAAACGGCTGCTTGTGTGAGCGCCGATGAGAACGTGATAGAAAAGAGCTAACAGAGAGGCTTCTGTGGTGGTATATGGGCTGTTTATTGAAATTAGAATCAGGATCAGAACTAAACATGAGTTTAATTGAGGAAAACAACAGGCTTGGGTTCCTGCAATGGCGCCGCATGTCTGCTTTAAAGAGACAAGACTGTTTTTTACTGTTTTTTTTATTTGTGAAGGAGATTTTTTTGAATATGGTTTTTAATGATAGATAGAATTACAGAGAGCTTTATATGTTAAAAGAATAATACATATATAAACAGAAAGACAACCAAAGAATGAAAGGACTATTCAATTAAACAATAAACAATGTAGACAGATAGAAGATGGACAAACTAGAAAGAGATGGAAAGTGAAAAATAAATAGATTGATAGAGCTACAGTACATAGAATGACAGATATGAAAGAATAGAATGATAGAGTGAACAAAGAAAGAAAGAAAAAATATATTAAACTAAAGCACTAAAATAACAAATGAAAAAGAACAAAGAAATGAATGAAAAAAACAAACAAATGAAAGAAAGAAAAAAGAAAGAAAGAAAGAAAGAAAGAAATAAAGAAAGAAATAAAGAAAGAAAGAAAGAAAGAGGGAAAGAAGAAAGAAAGAAAGAAAGAAAGAAAGAAAGAAAGAAAGAAAGAAAGAAAGAAAGAAAGAAAGAAAGAAAGAAAGAAAGAAAGAAAGAAAGAAAGAACTAACAACACAATACAATGAACATATAAATAAAAAAAATAAATTAACGAAAGAAAGAATAAACTAAAGAAGAATGAACTAAAGAACAAAGAACAAACAAAAGAAAGAGCAAAAGAAAGAATGAACAAATGAAAGAAAGAAAAAGAACTAAAAGAAACAGAACAAACAAATGAATGAAATAAATAACAAACAAATTAATGAAAAAAAACTACAAAAAAGAAGGAACTAAAGAAATAAGAACAAACGAAAGAAAGAACAAACGAAAGAAAGAACAAACAAACAAAAAAATGATCAAATGAAGAAAAGAAAGAAAGAAAGAAAGAAAGAAAGAAAGAAAGAAAGAAAGAAAGAAAGAAAGAAAGAAAGAAAGAAAGAAAGAAAGAAAGAAAGAAAGAAAACAAAAAAGAACAAACAAAAAACGAATGAATGAATAAATGAATGAAAGAAAGAACAAACAACTAAACAAAAGAAAGAATAAACTAAAGAAAGAATGAACAAATGAATGAAAGAAAAAAGAATGAACTAAAAGAACAAATGAAATAGAACAACAAATGAATGAAATAAAAACAAACAAATTAACGAAAGAAAGATTAAATTAAAAAAGAATGAACTAAAGAACAAAGAACAAACGAAAGAAAGAATGATCAAATGAAGGACAGAAAGAAAGAAAGAAAGAAAGAAAGAAAGAAAGAAAGAAAGAAAGAAAGAAAGAAAGAAAGAAAGAAAGAAAGAAAGAAAGAAAGAAAGAAAGTAAGAATAAACTAAAGAAACTAAAAGTACAAATGAAAAAAGAACAAACAACAGAACGAACGAATGAATGAATAAATAAAGGAAAGAAAGAACAAACAAATGAAAAAGAGAAAAAAAACAAATGAACAAAAGAAAGAACAAATAAATGAACAAAAGAACAAAAGGAATGAACAAACGAATGAAATAAATGAAAGAAAGAATGAGAGAAAGAACAAATGAGCGAACGAAAGAACAAACAATAAAAAATAACAAATAAACAATGAAAAAAGAAAGAAAAAATTAAAAGAACAAAAACAAAAAAGAGATTAGATGATAAAGAAAGAAATAAAGAAATAAGGAAAGAAAGAAAGAAAGAAAGAAAGAAAGAAATAAAGAAAGAAAGAAAGAAAGAAAGAAAGAAAGAAAGAAAGAAAGAAAGAAAGAAAGAAAGAAAGAAAGAAAGAAAGAAGGAATGAACACACAGATAGACCAGATAGATAGACCAACACAGAATGCTTCTTCTCCATATAATACAAGCAAATGAGGTCAAAAACAATAGGAAACTATTGACCAAGTTTACACAGAGACCATTCCAATCAGAGCAAACAAGGGCTCTCAGGCAGATGCATGAATGCACATGAGGACACACGTAATGTCCAGGCAATCTGCAAACTGACTGCAGGCACTCAAACACAGGTGCACCTCCGGCCTTTCTGCTGTGCCACTGGTGCGTCAAATTACACAGCGAGAGAGAAAAAGGGAAAATCCTCAGAGCAAATGTAATGACACGGAACGAGCTGACGTTCAAACACTAATCACGTCCATTCAGCCCTCAGCGCACACACACTGACTCTCATCACACACTAATGACACACGACAGGCCGCACCGAAACACAGCGTCTGGACAAACCTCATGTCAAATGCATATGAAAAGGAGGAACGGCTGAGCAGGACACAGAAGAACATTTGAACTAATAGACTTGAGGAAACAAAACATGACAAATAGGGATACACAACACAGAAAAAGAACACAGAGCAAAGAAAAAGGAAATGGCTGGTTTTATAGGTTCACATTAAGGTCACTCAGCAACAAGGCTAACTGAATACACACGCATAAGTGATTTTTAAAATAATTTATTTAAATTAATTAAATTGTGAGATGGATTCATGTCTGTGAAAATCAAACTAGAAAAATGACTACATGCATGAATCCGTGTGTGTGTGTGTGTGTGTGTGTGTGTGTGTGTGTGTATAATTTATAAATGTTAAAAGTTTTAGAGTTTAGAACGTAAATAAAGTCAGATTGTGTTCCAGCAGTCTGTGACTATGCAGTCCATAAAGGTCCCCTGTAGGATAGGTAGGGGTCACACAGAGCTTCAGGTCCCCACTTGGCATGTTTTTTTGTTTTGTTTTATATTAAAAGCTTATTTTTAGTTATATTATGAAAAAAGACCTTAAAAGTAAATTTTGTATGTGATTTTTGTTTCATTAAAATGAGCAGAAAGCCTGGTCCCCTCTTGGCCAGTATAGACCGACAGTCCCCTTATAGTAACATAGACGTGTATTTGTGTGTGAGACATGCTTTTTGAATACTAAAATTTGTTTTTAAGGGGTGGTCCACAGTGTATTTTTAAGGCGTTTATAAGATCCAAAGCAATGTGTGCTCATGCTTCACTTGTAGAAAATCACATTATTTTTTCAAAGATCTTTAATTACATACAGCTACTCAGCTAACATGAAAACATCTGTCATTTATCCTAGTTCCGCCTAAAGACAGCCCTCAAGAGGCTCTGATTGGTCAGCTAACATAATGGGCCCTATCATACACCCGGCGCAATAAGGCACAGGACGTGTTTGGAGCGATGTGTTGCTATTTTCAGACCAGTGAAAACCTAATTCTCCCGTTTTCCGCCATGTTGTTTAAATAGCAAATCCATTTACGCTGCTTTGTGGACTCAGGGTTGTTTCGGTCTAGAAAAGTGGTGTGTTAAGGCTCATTGTTGGAGCGTTGCTATTTTTAGGAACTAAAATAGACTGTGCAATAGACCAGCTGAAAGCAGGTCTAAAGTCCAGTGCAGAGCCCGTTAGTTGTGCGCTTTAAATGCTTACACATTGCTTTAAACACGCAGGATGTACAGCAATATGCAAATATCTTTACAAATAAAAAGAAAAAAAGGATTAAAATGTTACAAAAATGATTATTTTCCACATAAATATAAAAACCACTGCCTTTATGCCTCATCTCAGGAATTACAAAGTCCGCCATGTAAATATCAAATGCACCATGGCGTGACTCAACTGACTCTTAAAGGTTATGGGAGATGAGACTCTGATTAATTTATTCTCAAAACACACCCAGAATTCATTAAGGAAATAAGCACAACACTTTTAGATCATGCGCCACAGCGTGGATTTATCCGTCTTTAAATAACAAAAGTGGATTCGGACACGCCCTTAACCCTGCGCTTTAGACTTTGCGCCTAGATCGTTAAAATAGAGCTCAAAGTGCTGTGATTCGCAGAATGGTTCCACGTCACCAGGAAGCATCATGCCTTTACTAGCATGCGCTTTGCCCCTGTTGTGTAAATACTGTCAGACAGCGTAACTGTTAATCGTATCAGTTTAAACCTGAATCAGACAGAAAATGAAGAGAGCACAGCTGAACCTCATGCCTGCTCTCTAAAATAAAATCTGACAAGTGTCTTTCACATATATTGGTGTTATAAGCATGTGTAAGTAATATGAAACGTTCTCATATCTTTTGCGAGTTTGTTATTTGAGATGTAGAACGCAGGGAAAGCGGCCCCATAGAGAGACACCGCAGCACTGGGGAGGACTGTGAGTGTTTACAGGGGTTTGATGGATAAATATGCGTTTGTAGCTAAATTGTTAACGGTGCCAAACAGCATTTCCCGTTGTTTACATCCTTGTTTACATCTTCGCTACAACATACCATTAAAGCTAGACACTATGCATATGGTAGATAAATTTTAAGAAATAAAAGTACTTACAAATAAAAGAGGTTGTGGCTCACAATCCACAGCTTCGTCTATTACGGTTGGAGCTGCTCCTTCTTTGAGGAGTTTTTAGCTGAATCCACCAATGAACTGGGAGAGATTCTGGAAGCTGTCCTTTGTCAAATGCTAGAGCTATATCTTATTTATAATTCTCTAGAACTGGAACATAATTGAAATGAAATTGTAAGCACTTCTCTTTTTATGTCAAGTTCTTTGGAAGCCCAAAGGAGTTCGGAATTCCGGGAGTTTCCAGGAGACAGAACAACACGGGAGGTGGGCAGGAGATGGGTTTGACATATGGGAGACTCTCCGGAAAAACGGGACCAAGTTTGATCCCCCACCTTCCCCCTAAACCAGACCAATGGTGTTTTAAAAAGTACCTAAGCAGTCAGCTGATAAGCGAGAAAAGGAACGGTGTTATACCGCCCCGTATCGTTCATTTTAAAGACGAAATACAGCCACACGTAGCTCTGGCTACATAATTCGCGATCTCCAGAAACGTATGCAGGGCTACGTTTTCAGAACAAACCTGTGTTGGTTTTAAGAAGACAACCCTTTGACATTTAGAAAGTCTTTAACTACTAATCAATAATGAAATTATCATTTTAGACAGCTATAGTGAGTTGCCATAAAAAAATATTCCCCAGTTAAAATGTTATAGTGCCAACTATGAGCTGAACTCATTACATTTCTGAAGGAATATCTGCAATGACAGGGTATATGTGCATGCCAAATTCCATGCCAAGATTGGCATTCTATGATTTACAGACATTTACGTTTATTTGGAAACACTCAGTTCCTAAACAACTTTGGTAGAGCTTGATCAATAAAAACAACATTGCCTAGTTTGCAAAAGTAGGTTTTTCAAATAACAACGTTCATTCACATTTACTTAATAGTTTCAGTGACAGCAGTGGAAATTTGGGGCGCAGCGTTTATATAACCAGGTCTATCATACGAAATGTAGATGAAGTGTGTTTGTAAAAAGCTGTGTAAAATAAGCACATTTTCTGCAATTTTAAGTCCTTTGGCACTGAAATAGCGGTTTTAAGACATTTTCAATTGTTATAGCACCACCTCTAGTATGATCTCAACAAAATTTAGCTTGCTTGTATACAATCAGTGCATCACTTAGCGGTGTGATACATGAATGTTCCCCACGCAGGATTTTTCATCTCGTTTACATACACTATGAACAGCAGCTAATCTAATTATTCTTTATTTCCACCTAGGGATATTCATCCTGAGACCCTCAGACTTTGCAGCTCTACTGATTCCATCCAAGACCAGCGACGAGGTGATCCCAAGGTTCCATAATCCTGGACCAGGCCGTATCCTGAGCAGCTGCTGTGGTGGTCATGGAGGAGTGGAGGGCATGAGACTGATTCCTGTGACGCTCTGCACAAAACGTTTGGCCAGTGGAGAAATGGTCGTGCCCAACTGAGCCTGGTTTCTGTCGAGGTTATATAACTCTTCACTTTCGCCAATTGGTTACGTTTTTTCCTCGCCGCTGTCGTCCACTGGCTTGCATGGTTCGGGATCTGTAGAGCTGCGCATCGATGGATTTGCTCTTCAGTGTTTGGACTCTCAGTAATGATTATTAAACTACATTGAACTGAGCTAAACTGAACTGACACTGTTTCAATTTACTATGATCTTCTATGTGAAGCTGCTTTGACACAATCTACATTGTATAAGCGCTATACAAATAAAGGTAAATGGAATTGAATTGAACAATCTTATGTCACAAGTGCTCAACTCATGAGATCTGTAAATTTTTTGCTATTTTAAGTCCTTAACCATTGAAAAATAGTGCTTCTGAGATCATTTACTACTGTTATAGTGCCAGCTAGGTCTGATTTTCACAAAATGTTGCATGTTTATAGTCCAATATGTCATATAGTCTCCGGATTTTGTGAAGTTCTGAGTTTTTCCTATGTGTTTACAGACATTTACAGTGGGTGACACTTCAAAAAGACTATTACAGCCACATAACAGTCACAGAAATAAAGAGCTGTAAATACCCTGCTAGTTGTAAATAAAGATGAAATAATGAAACAAAGCATTAGGATTTCTTCATTGATCATTAAATACTTGTCAACTAGATTTATTATCATTGTAAACATGTTAAGTGCAATGAGGATTCATTTTAGAAAGTAAAATTAAAAACTAAAATGAAAGTACATACATACATGCATACATGCATACATCCATCCATACATACATACATACACAAAAATAAATAAATAAATAAATAAATAAAGCTGTGTTTTAGTCTAAATATAGAGCGATGTCTAAAACAACCAAACAAAATTATATTTTAATTGAACTTATCACATACAGTACCTTTGCATAAGGCACACATACAGTACCGTCCTATCTATTATTGTGAAAAGGCATAGCTGAAAATTGTTTGTTGATGTTTTAGCTGACAAAGCCTATGGTTAAAGCGCCACCCAGCTGTCAAAAGCTACAGACGCATTTACTACCGCCGTAGCGTCGGCAAGCGTGGTGACAGATGGAACACTTTGAAGTGTTAAAATCTCTAGGTGCATATAGACACATTGCAAATGAGCTTGTTACAGTAATCACAAGGGGTAAATTGAATTGGACTGGACTATCATTTTTATTTATTTTTTGTTTCGTTTTTTTGAGATTGATCAAAAACCTTAGCACTAGTTTGCAAAAAAAAAAATTAAATTGACAAAAAATGCTAAATACCTGAATATTTTGTAGGTGGTGGCTGGATCTCATGCAAGAAAACTTGAGTCAAACATTCAACTGATATAAGTCACTTGAGTCTGCAGCGAGTGGTGTTTTAGGCTGCTGTAGCGCCAACATCAGGCCTAAAGAGCCTCTGTGATTTTTTAGACGAAGGGTACTTCAAATCTGACCAAGTTTTAAGTCTCTATGACTTACAGTTTGGTCTGCCTAATCAGTTTTAAAGCAGATAGGTGACCTTTGGACTTTTCTAACAATACCAATATGCATTCAGCACTTGAATCCTTAATACATTTCACCATATGAAAAAACAGTGATTACGAAAGAGGAGTAAAATTGGCAGCTGCAGAGACAGAGGTGTCTCCTGTCAGCAAATTAGGGTAAACCATTTAGGACATGTACTCGAGTTCACAATGTTCTCTTACATAAGACACAATAAAAAACACTGGGGAGAGAGAACGCCTTCTCAGCACTCATCTCATTATGTCCAATCTGCAGAGCTATCCTGCATTTGCACACATCCAGCCCTCTAACATCCAACAGACACCACTCATTGCTTTAACCCTGATCACTTCCAACTGTCTTGCATCATCATAAATGCATCAATGTGTCATTTAGAGTTGCATGAACACAACTATGACAGCCTGGATGGAGTATGAAAGAGAATATGTCAACATAGTACATCAAACATACAAATATGCAGTCAAACTGGGATGCATATACAGTTTCTGTTTTCATATGTATGCATAGATGTATATATTCACAATCAGACTATTGGCCTAGCCTAACCTACAAACTAAATAATGCACATGCCATCTCAGCAGCTGCTGTCACAAAAGCATTTGTCTTCTGTTGTGCGCCCTCACACCTGACTCAAGTTTATAAAGCTGACTCCAGCATCTCTGGACCCCTGATGCCAAGGACAGAGACCTCAGAGAGAAGTAGACAATCATGCTCAGACTCAGACAAAAGAACAATGCAGACAGTGCTGCCATATAAGTGCACTGCCATCTAGAGCCTGCAAAGAAAACAGCACTGTTTTACTGAAATACTACTAATAGAATCCGAATATCGAGTAATAAAGAGTGATAAAGTGTACAATTAGAGTCTACAATTAAAAAAATACACATTAAATATTCTTAATTCAAGATTCTTTGTTAAAAGGATGGTAAAAATGGTGAAAAAAATACCCCATTTATTATGGTATTAAAACATTAAAAGTAAACCACATCTGAAACTGTTCAACCTAGACACAATATTTAAAAGCAGTACACCATAAAATTAGTAACAAATTCAAAATTGCAAACAACATTTCGGTTAAAATAGGACCTTTCAGATAGGATATTTTATTATTGTTTCAGCTTTAGATCCGTCCAATTGTTAACTCATGATAATAGCTGTGTTTCCATCCAAAAATGTGAATTAGAAAAATGTGCAAGTAGGAGCACTCACTCAGGTCCCCCAGGCTCTGTGCTGGTTGGGGAAATTCCAAGTTGAACCAAAACAAACCATTTCAATTGGCTTAAAATTGGCAAGCACAATTCGAGACATTGCAACCTGCAGAACCTGGGAGCTTTATATTAAAAAAAACCTGGAATATTGCATAAAAGACGTGCAATCCAACATTTCCATCCATTTCCATCCAACGAGTCAAAGTGAACAAAATCGCCACTTCCTGATTAACCAACACAATCTCACGGCAATTCGTAACTTTTTGATTTAGTGGCTAATTCGTATGAATTTGTGCGATCTAATTCATACGATTTAGTACGATTTGCTCATGCCCCAATGACGGTTGGGTTTAGGGGTGGGGTTAGGTGCCACGCCTCCTTTTTAAAATCGTACAATTTCGTAGGAATGAACTCGTACGAATTCGTACGAATTAGCCACTAAACTGACAAAACGTAAAATACTTACGTTTTCTCGTGAGATCAGGCTGGATTAACTGGCGCCAAATATCAACAGTAAAAATAGAATTTGCTGCTGTAGGAGAAGCTGCATGTATCTTTTCTTTGTTTAATAAATGACTTCCGCCTAAAAAGACAAATGTCGACATGCAATGAACGCGTGGCAGCGTTTAAAGGCGTGAGATGCAGAGCACAGATGCTCTTGACAGTTCTGGAGGTAATTAATAATATAATAACACTAATACTGAGATGGTTACGGCGTTTTAGAATGACCAAAACAACATTTCACATGTCTTACAATGCAGTCAAACCTGCTGGTTTATGCATTCACACACACATTTTTATCATCACATGATCTCTTATAACAACCTTTTTTAATGCGCGTACTGGAGTTTGTTCAGTAAAAGTGTTTCCAAAGTAGTTTATGCATGCTTTTTCGAAATTTATGCGCATCTTGACATTTCCATCAACCAATTTTTTTATGCGCATCTCCAAAATGCACAGAAAAATAGGTGAATGGAATCATAGCTACTGATGTTATGTGAGATTGGAGGAGGAAGAATGCAATTATGAAGAGACTGATTGAGCAAAAATGCGTGTAGAATGAGTCAACAGTACATTTAATTGAAATATTTACATCACCTAAATCAGAGATGCCAGAAGTAGGACCTGCGGGTCAATGTTGGCCAATTATAACCTTTGATTTGGCCTACCATACAATCTGAGAAAAGAGTCAGAATGATGGAGAGGGTTGGGGTGTTTTATTGGATGACAGAAAAGTCATTTCTGATGGTTTTATTCACCCACAAATGCTCTGTTTGGACGATTTGATTCTAATCATATCCAAATACTTGATTCATTCATGAATTTTCCTTTGGCTTAGTCCCTTTATTAATCAGGGGTCGCCACAGCGAAATGAACTGCCATCATATCCAGCATATGTTTTACACAGGGGATGCCCTTCCTGCTGCAACCCAGTACTGGGAAACATCCGTACACACTCATTCACACACATTTGCTATGGCCAATTTAGTTTATTTATTTCACCTATAGCGCATGTCTTTGAACAGTGGGGGAAACTGGAGCATGCAGAGGGAACCCACTCAAACACGGTGAGAACATGCAAACTCCATACAGAAATGCCAACTGGCAGCCAGGACTCGAACCAGCAACCTTCTTGCTGTGAGGCGACAGTGCTAACCACTGAGCCATCGTGTCGCACTATATCCAAATACTTTATAAATAATATTTCACAACTCCTCCATTGTTTATTGTTTTTAGCAAAGATCTAAAATCTTTTTTTTTTCCAGATAGGCCTTTAAAATGCACCATCCATCTGAGAAAAGAGTGACAATAATGGAGAGGGTTGGGGGGTTTTATTGCTGATCTACAAAAAAAAAAAGCAAACTGAAATTAAATGTTTCATTAAAACGTTGTAAAGGAATCAGATATTTCTTAAATGTAAATACTGTCACTCGATGGATAGAGGACAATGCAGAAGACAAGAAAATCGAGGCAAAAACTAGTGTAAAAATATACTGTTTGAGTTAATATAAAGCAATGTTTTCTACTTTTTTTGTTTGTTTTAACATCTTATTAAATAAATTAGGAAATTACTAGTGGTGGGCCGTTATCGGCATTAACGTGCTGCGTTAAAACGAGACTCTTATCAGGATATAAAAAAAAATTGCCGTTAACCTATTCTCAAAGTTGAGTTGGGAGCTGAGTCTATTCTACGCAAGCTATGATGACATTCACCTTGAGATTTTAGCACGGATGTATCCCTGACAAATCATCTGACAAAAAAGTGCCCTTCTGAATCAAATCAGACCTTCTGGGTCTTTCACTTACTTCAAAGACACTACTGACTATGTTTACATGGACATCTGTAATCTAGTCATTTGCCTTAGTAGACAATAATATACTTAAGGAGAAGTGCTTTCATGTAAGAGTTTCCTGTCATTTTGGGTAACTTAAACTGCAGTCCGTCAGTTTCACATTCACTCATGAACATTTCATTCATGCATCCGTGACAAACTGGGGTATTAGACGCAAATAAGGAGTAAGGATTGGTGAGAGTATTATGGAATTTAATAACGCACACCAAATGGAAAGAAAAAAGCTTCCGCAAATTCGCAATGTGTGTGTGTGTGCGGTCCTTTACTGACAGCCATGTGTGTGGATCTTGTCGGAAAATATGGCGAAAAGTCCTACATGATGGTAATAGTTAGATTTACTTCAATAATGTCACTAATATATGCATACGCCACGTCTTAATTTCATTTCTGTTTAGTTCAGTTATGATTTTAGTCAGATTAAGGTAATCAAAAAAAAAAAAATGCTGTTTGGAGCTTATGTAGGCCTACAGTTCAAAATTCATGTTTAACTGAATAAAAAGTTAGTAAACACAAGTACATCTTATTAAACATAATTTATTTTCATTATCATAGTAGAACAGTTCCTCAATGCATTCTGGAAACTGGACATGAGCCCCTGGTCTAATGCGCCACCTGGCTTGAGAAACTCATTCTCAAAGACTTAATTTTAGTCATTATTTGAGTAGCACACATATTCTGAATGCCTTTGGCAGAATTCAAATGAGCCATTTTAATCTAGATTAATTCTAAGATTACAGTGAGATTAATCTAGATTAAAAGAAATTATCTATGCCCATCTATAGAAATTACCCATGGCAACTATATTTACCTTTGGCCCACTAGCCTCAATTAAGTTTGGTTTTTGGCCTTTCTTAAAAAAAAGTTTGGGCACCCCTGACCTAAATGTGGTCTTTGCTTTTGTGTGTGTGTGTGTGTGTGTGTGTGTGTGTACATGTTTTTGTACCTGGTTCCTCTTCATACTGTCTCACTAGGATTGGTGCAGGTCTGTGAACAGTCTGTGGCATCTGGGAGCTCTAAACAACAACAAAATGAGATGAAATGAGACAAGAACAATAGCAAAGGAGAGGGGCGAGAGGTGGACACTGTATACAGAGGGATTATACAGGAACAGAGAGGAAAAAAACACTGCTTTAATCTCCCTCATCCAGGGGGGTAAATCCCCACATATGGCTGACCTACAGACCGAGAATCCTGGGTTAATGAGGGTCTCAGAAGTTTCCACACAACACTAAAAAGTCTACTTTGTTTTTGTGATTAAGACAAAAGTAAGGACAGAGGTCATGTCTGAGGATGAATCTCTGTCCATGTATCCTAAAAAGCCTAAATACCAGAGAACACAGACAATCAGAACTCGCTTCTTTCTTTATAAGCATGTTAAATGATAAGTTATTTCAGCAAAACATTATGAGCAGGAATCATCAAAATCAAATTAAACTGGTAACACTTTATCACAGGGACTAATTCTCACTATTATCTAGCTGTTTGATGCATGCATATCATTAATATATTGGCTATTTATTGGTTCATATAAAGTACAGGTACATATTCTGCATGATCATATTCTACATCCCTAATCCTAGCCAATACCTAAACACATCTACTACTTTACCAACTATTAATAAGCAGCAAATTAGGAGTTCATTGATGCAATAGTCATAGTTAATGGTTTATAATTGCAAAAATCAACCCTTAAAGGGGACCTATTATGCCTCTTTTTACATTATGTATATGTCCGTAGAGTGTGTATGTGTTTCAGCTCAACATACCACACACATTATGTTTTATAACTCTATAACTGCCCCTTTAAATTCAAATGAGACTGTGTGCTTTTAAAAAGAGGGTGGAGCTACAAATGCCTAAGCAGGGCTGCGCCCTGTCAGTACCTGGATGGGAGACTACATGGGAAAGCTAGGTTGCTTCTGGATATGGTGTTAGTAAGGCCAGCAGGGGGTGCTCAATCTGCAGTCTGTGTGGGTTCTAACGCCTCAGTATAGTGAAGGGGACTCTATTCTGCTCAATGAGCACCGTCTTTCGGATGAGACGTTAAACTGAGATCCCGACTCTCTGTGGTCATTAAAAATCCCAGGACGTCCTTTGAAAAGAGTAGGGGTTTAACCCCGGCATCCTGGCCAAATCTGCCCACTGGCCTCTGTCCATAATGGCTTCCTAACAATCCCCATATCATAATTGGCTTTATCACTCTGTCTCTTTTCACCAATCAGCTGGTGTGTGGTGTGCGGTCTGGTGCAATATGGCTGCTGTTGCGTCATCCAGGTGGATGCTGCAGACTGGTGGTGGATGAGGAGATTCCCCCCAAAGTGTATAGTGCTTTGAGTTTTCAGAAAAGCGGTATATAAATATATGGAATTATTATTATTCCTTAATTCATTCATTTTCTTTTCGGCTTAGTCCCTTTATTAATCTGGGGTTGCCACAGCGGAATGAACAACCAACTTATCCAGCATATGTTTTACGCAGCGGCTGCCCTTCCAGCTCCAACCCATCACTGGGAAACATCTACACACACTCATTCACACACATACACTACGGACAATTTAGCCTACCCGATTCACCTGTACCGCATGTCTTTGGACAATGGGGGAAACCAGAGCACCCGGAGGAAACCCACACGAACACGGGGAGAATATGCAAACTCCACACAGAAATGCCAACTGACCCAGCCGAGGCTCAAACCAGCGACCTTCTTGCTGTGAGGCGAACTTGCTACCCACTGTGCTGCAGCCATTATTATTATTATGTGTCAGCATAGTGGCAGATTCAAAAACAAGACTAACGTCATATGCTAACGAGGGAGAGATCGTCACTAATGGGCGGGGCTTTCCCCCTCTGATAACACCCACAAACGGACAATGTCAATCAAAGTATTTCTGCTTTTTATCTAGTGTGATTATAAAAAGTCAAATTAATAGTGTTTTTAGCATTAGAGGCTGGTTACAGACTGTTGCCACACAACTGTGTTTAAACCCCTTATAAAAGTGATTTTAGCATAATGGCTCCCCTCTAAAATAAAGCGTGACCTTTAAATTGGACAAAAAACCAAGCATTAATGAAATGTTGTTCAACCAGCAAGATTTGGTTCACTTACTACAAAATAATAATAATAACTGAGTAAAATAGGCTAACATATAGCTATCAGTCTCAAAAAAAAAAAAATAATAATAACATAGCCACTCTTTTATCATTAAATCAAACTAGTTGTAAAATAATAATTGTTAATATTAATGAAATCTACTATGAAGTGTCATAATTGTCTTTGGTGCACTTCTTGTTTGTTATTTAACATTTACAATTTTGAATTTGCTTTTAATCACAGCAAAGGCTGCACTGAATGTACTCATTTCATAACTTCTTGCTTTTTTGAGGGAATCGAACCAACAACCTTGCTGCTGTTGGTGCATTCCTCCACTATTTAAGCTATAGGAAAGCAGAAACGTGTATCACTCTTGCTTCCTAAAGAAATAAGTTCCATCTATGTCAGATAAGAGTACTTGCCTCTGGCTGATGTGAGGAGACGGTGTCCGCTTGATAAACCATAGCTTCTTTCTGCTCATCTGATGACCTGAGGTTGACTGACAGCCCATCGTCTTCAACCACTGCACCTGTTAACAAGCACACAACACAAGAATATATTTCAGACAGCACTGTTAAAAACGATTAGATCACTTCACTTCAAAAGATAAAAGTGAGTAAACCAATTGCTTCACTGTAAAAAAAAGTAACACAACTTACTTTTCGAAGTTGAATCAACTTTTTTACAGTGATTTATAGTGATAAGTTGACTTTACTTAAAATTATAAACTAAACTCTACTTTAAGCGAGTAAACCCATAGCCTTAAAATGATTAAGTAAATAAACTTTGTGAATAATTATAAATATTAAGTCAGCTTGAAGGAATAATTCACCCAAAATGACATTATTTACTCACCCTTTACTTTTATTTTATAATTTATTATTTTCTAACCTTTATTAGTTTCTTTCTTCAGTTAAACACAAAAGAAGATATTCGGAAGAATGTTGGAAACCTGTAACCATTGACTTTCATATTAGGAAAAACAAATTCAATGGAAGTCAATGGTTACACGTATCTGACATTCTTCAAAATAGTTTCTGTGTTTTAAAGAAGAAGTAAACTCATAAAGGATTGAAAACACTTGAATTTTTGGAGTGAACTACCTCTTTCATAGGTTTAGGGTGCTTTCACATCTGTAGATCGATTGTTTTGTTCCAAAACAGGGATTAAAAGTGTTACAATGTTGATTTTTGTTCTTGGTGTGGTTCGCTTTCACACGGCAAAGTTTCTAAACAGACCAAAGTAGTTAAAACGAGACACGTGCGTGTAAACTCTCCTCACATTGGTCCAATGGATTTCATTCAGCTGTCATGTCGTTATTTTAATTTATGATGATGAGCAATAAGACATTATAAGCGAAAAGATGCACTTTGATTTTGACAGACATCGTCACCAAATAAAAATCAGAGAGGTAAGACTCTCACACAGCCTCATTTCAGTTCTTAAGTTTTGTAAAAATCTATCTACTGATTCAATCAATCTATAAAAAAAATATTATACAAAATATTATATGAAAATATTATGGAAAAGTTATCAGATGGTAATTTCAGCCAATTTTCCTAACAGATAAACAGCACTTGGTAATATTTCAGTATGCTTTCACTTTCGTATTCAACATGAAACGCACATTTACCGGTAGGAATGATGACATCACGCCCATACTTATAATTCTGTCTTCATATAGCCGTATATATGGCTCTTACATAACCATAATACACTGTTATATAGCCTGGTTCGTTGGATTGTTTTGCTTTCTCACTACAATCAATCCGCTCCAGAGATTTTTTCAATCGAGCCGAGACCACCTCATTCAGGCGATC
The DNA here is from genome assembly GCF_903798145.1 of Danio aesculapii. Lineage (NCBI taxonomy): Eukaryota > Metazoa > Chordata > Actinopteri > Cypriniformes > Danionidae > Danio > Danio aesculapii. The sequence continues at coordinate 41,973,330 of NC_079451.1, read as the reverse complement.
TTGGACCAATTGATTTGGCGCAGATCTGAACGTGATTGGTGGATTCAAATATGCAAAACGAACCGCACTAACTGGGCAAAAGAGACCAGTTCTGAAACAAATGTCTAGGTGTGAAAGCACCCTTAAGTTACAATGGGTTTGCTCGCCTTTTTTAAGTCAACTTGTCACTTTTATGAAAAGTGGTTTTACTCACAATGCTAATCACTTTTTACCATACTTGCCAACACTCCCGTTTTTCCCGGGAGTCTCCCGTATTTCAGACCCATCTCCCGCATTGTTCTGTCTCCCAGGAAAAATCCCGGAATTCCACCCCCAGCCCATCCCCCGGGCCTCAGCTTTTTGGTACAGTCCGGCTAGCTTTTTGGTTCAGTCCCCATGCGCACTGAACCCAACACGCAACCATCTTAATACCCGCTCCCCGCTCTTCAGTTCCCCATGCGCACCAACCCCCTACACCCCCCACGGCTCTACACTTTGCACGCACTACCGGCAAAAATCTCACGAATTTTTAGATCTGAATGTTGGCAAGTATGCTTTTTACAGGTGAGTGGGTTTCACAAACCACCTGTAAAAACACATTCTTTCATCTCTCTGTGATTTTAACTAACACTTGGACCAGTTTTGGCCAACCAGATTTCACGAAGTAGGACATGTTCCTGGATTAACATCTATATTGATGCTGGAAGAACATTCCAATCAGCCAATCAGAATTAAGGTATACATTTACGGTTTATGTTAAGTTTAAGCTTACAGTTATGTTTATGCACGTCTACATGATTGTTATTTAACTATTATACCCCTCTGATTTTGGAGATAATTAACAGTTATGGTTGGGTTTAGGGGAAAGGAAAAGGTATGGATTACATTTCCCAACAAAAATGATGTGCCAGGATCAACGTAGATGATAATCCAGGATCGCATCTTACTTGGAAAAATCATGACGTGTGACCAGTTTGGCATATTTGCACCAGACACTTTCTTAAAATCACACAACATCTAAAAAAAAACATTGTGCATTTAAAAAGTGAGGTTCACACAGGTGAGTGGCATTGACAAACCACCTGTAGAAACACACTTCTCTCTAAACAAATATAACAATCTTCCCTCCTAACTCTAGCACTTCATTCTCTGAGCACAAGGAGCGACTTTGCACAATTAGTCCTTGTTGTGTGTATTGCCTCTTCTTGTTAAATCACTGAATGCCTCCTCAGTTGTAAGTCATGTTTAACTAAATGTAAATTTAACTGCTTGACTGAAAAAAGCAACAAATGAAATGAATATGAATATGAAATGAAAAAAAAAACTCTATCGATCATAACTCTATCATTAAAGCATGCGTATTCACAGTCTTTATCATGCACACATTCAGTAATGGTCTCAGCAGGTTTAAAGTGACGTTTGTGCAGCTTTAATTTGCCTCTGTTATGAGGACTCCATTGCAGATGAAATGGTAGTAAAATAGCATTAAAGCGTGGCTCCGTCAAGGATGAAGTGTTGTCGGTGGTGCTGAGGTGTGTGTTTTCTCTTTGGCAGCGAGAGGCTCTAAGCAACACTGAGGTTCTTTTTACTGTGAGCAGAGCAGATCTTGGCTGAAAGTAAATATTGGTTTAAGCCAACACAGGAAGAAGTTTGGGATCTACACCGGCGTTCTGTTGCTCAGGACTCATAATTTACACATACTGTCCACACACACACATTTTTGGGCACTAAAGTACACTTAACATTTTAAGAGCAGGCTAGTGTATTCCAAAACATCTCGGCTTAATAGTTTGTGTTTACTTACATAGGTTTGTTTTAAGTGTGAGGTTTTGGCCAGTCCAGACTGTGACGTTTCAGTTTTGAAACAGGATACAAGACTAATATTGACTCCAAATAAGCCAAACACAGGTTTTATTCAAACAGTAAAACTCTGTTTCAAGTCTGATCATTATATGAACACTAAATATTTACTCCAAAAATGTCCAACATAGACTTTATTCATTTTTGACCCTTCAATCAGAGCTACAGTTGACTTATATTCATAAATAAATAAATAATGATAAATAATTAATAATCTTAAATAAATAATAATAACAATATATACAGTTGAAGTCAGAATTATTAGCCCCCCCTTGATATTTTTTTTTATATTTCCCAAATGATGTTTAACAGAGCAAGCAAAATGTTCACAGTATGTCTGATAATATTTTTTCTTCTGGAAAAAGTCTTATTTGTTTTATTTCGGCTAGAATAAAAGCAGTTTTGTTTTTTTTTTAATCCATTTTAAGGTCAAAATTATTAGCCCCTTTAAGCTCTTTTTTTTTCCAACTGTCTACAGAACAAACCATCGTTATACAATAACTTCCCTAATTACTCTAACCTGGCTAGTTAACCTAATTAACCTAGTTAAGCCTTTAAATGTCACTTTAAGCTGTATAGAAGTGTCTAAAAAATATCTAGTAAAATATTATTTACTGTCATCATGGCAAAGATAAAATAAATCAGTTATTAGAAATGAGTTATTAAAACTATTATGTTTAGAAATGTGTTGAAAAAATCTTCTCTCTGTTAAACAGAAATTGGGTAAAAAAATAAACAGGGGGGCTAATAATTCAGGGGGGCTAATAATTCTGACATCAACTGTATATACAGTATACACTCACCGGTCACTTTATTAGGTACACCTGTCCAACTGCTTGTTAACCCCAGTTTTTAATTAGCCAATCACATGGCATCAACTCAATGCATTTAGGCATGTAGACATGGTCAAGACAATCTGCTGCAGCTCACACTGAGCATCAGAATGGGGAAGAAAGGTGATTTAAGTGACTTTGAACGTGGCATAGTCGTTGGTGCCAGACGAGCTGGTCTGAGTATTTCAGAAACTGCTGATCTACTGGGATTTTCACACAGAACCATATCTAGGATTTACAGAGAATTCTTATATATGAAAGAATAAAATAACAGTTATTAACGCAATGTAAATATTACATAATATAACATGCGTATAATTAATGATCTTATTCTACAACGACTACTAATTATTAGTATTGTTTTCCTTACACATATAACATTCTCCGTATAGCCAGCATAAAGCAGTAACTAATATCATTGTTTTTTATTATTATTATTATTATTACTAGTATCATAAAATTAATAATATAAATATAATAAATATAAATATAAATAATAAAAAAATAACCACTAGTAAATAATCAATATTCAATATTTCAATAATTAATTAACTGGGGCGGCAAGGTGGCTCAGTAAGTAGCACAGTCGCCTCACAGCAAGAAGGTCGCTGGTTTGAGCCTCGGCCGGGTCAGTTGGCATTTCTGTGTGGAGTTTGTATGTTCTCCCCGTGTTTGCGTGGGTTTCCTCCGGGTCCTCTGATTTCCCCCACAGTCCAAAGACATGCGCTTTAGGGGAATTAAATAGGCTAAATTGTCCGTAGTGTATGTGTGTGAATGCAAGAGTGTATGGGTGTTTCCCAGTCATGTGTTGCGGCTGGAAGGGCATCCGCTGCGTAAAACATATGCTGGATAAGTTGGAGGTTCATTTCACTGTGGCGACCCCTGATTAATAAAGGGACTAAGCTGAAAAGAAAATGAATAAATGAATTACTTAACTGGGGTGTCAGAAAATGTGGCTAATTTTTGATAATTACATGTTTGCTTGTTTTTTTAAATAAACTGTTTAATTAAATATATCATCACTATTCATGTTTTTATTGGTAGTAATAATAATCAATTTGACAATTCTGTTTTTATATATATGCTATGTGGAACTAAATATATTATTACTAAAATAATAACTTAGAAATAAAAACTGTAATAGAAACTGTTTACTACTTTGATAAAACAAATATTTATCAATCAATTATTTTGTATGGTATGAAAAAGCAATATACCAGTGACTATCAGTAATATCAGCTCTCTGCTTTCAAATATTCTGTGTGTTTTTCATGAAGATATTTTAGTCACTTGTTATTGACATGTTATTGATGCCAAATTCTGACTCATTCAAGAATACACATTCAAATCGAGACTCATCAGACCAGGCAACTTTTTTCCAATATTCTATCGTCCAATTTTGGTGATCCTGTGCCAATTGTAGCCTCAGTTTCCTGTTCTGAGATGACAGGAGTGGCACCCAGTGTGGTCTTCTGCTGCTGTAGCCCATCTGCCTCAAGGTTGGATGTGTTGTACGGTCAGAGAAGCTCTTCTGCATACCTCAGCTTTAACAAGTGGTTCTTTGAGTTACTGTTGCCTTTCTATCAGCTGGAACCAGTCTGGCCATTCTCCTTTGACATCAACAAGACATTTGCACCCACTGAACTTGCGCTCACTGGGTATTTTTCTCTTTTTCAGACTCTTTTCCATAAACCCTAGAGATGGTTGTGCGTGAAAATCCCAGTAGATCAGCAGTTTCTGAAATACTCTAACCAGCCCGTCTGGCACCAACAACCATGCCACGTTCAAAGTCACTTAAATCACCTTTCCTCCCTATTCTAATGCTCGGTGTGAACTGCAGCAGACTGTCTTGACCATGTCCACATGCCTAAATGCATTGAGTTGCTGCCATGTGATTGGCTGACTAGATTAGTTTGCGTTAACGAGTAGATGGACAGGTGTACCTAATAAAGTGGCCGGTCAGTGAACAGTATATGTTTTTAAGCTTCTGAAAAAAGCACAAATATCAGGGCACATTAGAACTTCTTCAGTCCCCCTAAACACCCTCAGAGTTCAGAGGGTTAAAGTCTTTATAAAAAACAGTATCATTCTCTACTTTAAATTCATGCAAAACTTCTGCACTACAGCACACGTTGAGCAGGGAATAATGGAATAAACATTAGCAAGGAGCACACAGTGTCTCTGCGGTTGTATTTGGATGTTGTTCACAGGCAGAGTAAGAGGACGCTCGGAGTGGGAGTGGGATTCATTTCTGCTGGTTTTCCCTGAGCCTGAATTCTGATGAAGTATCCAGACTGCCTGGCTTTTCTTCTCTTTCACACACACACACACACATACACACACTGAAGCAAAAACAGCTCTATTCCCTGTGTCCATATAACATGGGTAGTGTGAGACATGCCCCATTAGAGACACCCCCATTGAGGGCCAGTACGGCGTACAGGAAGGGGACGAGGCCACCCAAATGGCAATAGGGACTTGACGGGCAAAACAAGAGATTAATGATGACAGGAAAAATAATATAAAAAAGTGTAATGACGTTTATGTACATGCGTCACACATAGAGGCCTTTAACATTGCTTAAAGTAACACATGATATACTGTAGGCAAAACACTAGAGGTTAACGGGTAAAGTTATCATCATACTTTCTTAGTTGATGGATTTCATTAAGAATAGCTAATGTTAAGGCTGCTCGATTATGAAATTATTCGCCCTCCTGTGAATTTTTTTTATATATTTCCCAAATTATGTTTAACAGAGGAATTTTTCACAGTATTTCCTATAATATTTTTTCTACTGGATAAAGGCTTAGTTGTATTATTTCAGCTAGAATAAAAGCAGTTTTTAATATTTTGAGACCTATTTTAAGGTCAAAATTATTAGCCCCTTTAAGCAATATATATTTTTGATTGTCTGCAAAAGAAACTACTGCTATACAATGACTAGCCTAATTACCAAAATTAAGACTTTGAATGTCACTTTAAGCTGAATACTAGTATCTTGAAAAATATCTAGTAAAATATAATGTACATCATAGCAAAGATAAAAGAAATCAGTTTTTAGAAATGAGTTAATTAATCTGTTATGTTTAAAAATGAGTTGAAAATAAATCTTTGCATTAAATAGAAATTGGGGGGAAAGGGTCGCTAATAATTCAGGAGGGCTAATAATTCTGACTTCAGCTGTATATATGCAGTTATTTTCCTCCCTGTAAATAAGGAAAGGGAAATAAATACAATAGAATAAAAATAAGAAACAAACTGTGCTTTAAGCATCTTCACTGTAAGAAAAAAAAATTTCAGCTACAAAAGTCCTTTGGTCAAGAGCAGTGAGGGATTTTCTCCATTTGTTGTTTGATTCATAATAAAAACAGGCGGCCGGAGGAATATTGCGCTGTCACTTTAAGAATAGCGCGGCTCTGATATGGTTTCACTTTCATATGTCTTTTGATTCTCAACTTGTTTGTTTATTGCACAAATAAGGGTTAATATGAATATTCACTAAACACTTGCTCTGATACAAATGTGCATGTTTTTGGGCTAAGCGCGCGCGCGCACACACAGAAGCATGCGGTCTCCTTCGCGCTTTTAAACATGAATGATTTGAATGTTCATCAATGAATGATGCGCATCCCGTGCTGCAAACGTTACATCACAGTACATGCTTTTAGTAATGTTCACGTGGAACTGAGCTTTGCAGAGCAACAAATGTGTACAACTGGAAAGGGGGGCGGTATATGATACAATAATCGTTTATCTCGATTAATGGTTTTTCATAATCGTTAGAAGCCGAAATCAAAATCGGATTTTCGATAAATTGCACAGCCCTAGCTAATGTTTATCTAAAATGTTTTTTATCCTTGTGAATTGTGGAAATTCACTACTTTTTCATTGTGTTGATGGCTGTTTTGCCCCATTGACTTCCATTATAACCATATTTTTTGATTGCAAAGCCATGATAGCATATAATCATGCATTCTTGATTATTGCTTGTTATTCCTGTTGGGAAGACTTCAAATTTCTCATTTTTACTGCTGATCATCAGTTGGCAGCGTTAACCCTTTAGATAGGTCCGTGCAAAAAAAAAGTTTTTGACATTTATATGGAGTTTTATGGAGTAAAACAGCAGCTTATAGTGTGTGTGTGTGTGTGTGTGTGTGTGTGTGTGTGTGCGCATACTGTAGATACACTTACTTTGTTTACTACGTTCTGAGAGCTTAGCTTCTTATTTTGATTTTCTCAGACATATCAAGATAAGTGCACTCTCTCACAATCTCTAAAAAACACACAATTCTCCATTTAACTCCATATTAAAGCCAAAAAATAAGCTTTTTATTTGCACTGTAACTGATTATCAACAGTAGAAATTATTAAATGTACCTCTATCCCAACAGGAAAACTAGCAACAATCAAGAATGCATGATTATATGGTGTCATGGCTTTGCAATCACAAAATGTCATTATAATGAAAGTCAATGGGGCAAAAAATAGCCACCAACATAACGAAAGAGTAGTAAATTTGCCCAGAGTGTATTGTTGAGTTTTTTGGAAATTTTTCAAAGCATTTTCCCCAAAATATGTGTCAAAATAAGATTTGTCACCAAATATCATTCCATTTGCTGAAACACAGAGAAAGCTGTGGCCAAATTAAGACTCAAAATCACCCAGAGTTGATGAAAACATCCACAACAGCACACAGGGTTAAATATGCAAACAAGGTATTATTTAATTAAATATGCACTAATTTACATGTATTAACATATTTTTGGCGCGTTTAGTAAGTTTAACAAAAA
>NC_079451.1:41935865-41960865 GCF_903798145.1 Danio aesculapii | reverse complement strand
TTATTAATATGTATTAAGTTAGGTGGGATCTGGAGCAAAACAAATAATGCAAAAATATGGGAAAAAGAGGATTCCAGCACTACATTCATTATAAACACCAGTGCATTTCGATTTAAAAGCCTTCCTCCTCAGGGTCAAAAAACATTGATGTTTATAATAAATATGTCTACTTTTATCACAAATAGTGCTGGAATTCTATTTTTTCCTATTAATATCTATGAATAAATAATTAATATTATTATTGAATATAAATCTTTTTTAACAGAACATCATTACAGTGTCAGTGTCATGTGATACCTCTGGCTGCTGTGATTGGCTGGTAGGGCCGAGCTCCATTCTTGCCAACAGAGACAAAACAGGATCGTGATGAGCAGGAAGATGAGGAGCTCTAATCACCTGCCCTTCACTGGGCGGATCATAATCCTGACCGGAATTTAAAAAAAGCACACAGAAAAAGAAAATCAGCAGAATTTCTGGTTATTGGCCGTCTCCTTAGTTCTCATTTGAAACTGACAACCCAAAGCCGAACTGATTGGTTCATGTTAAACCAGCACATCTGGTTTATTTCTATTTAACAGTCTTATTTCATTCTTATTTATTTTATTCAGTTTAATAAATAACAAAAAAAAAACACAGTTGCTAAGTCTGCTGCTGTTGCTAAGACTCTGTGAGATCAAATATTCACCATGTCTTGGACTCCATGCAGGGAACCGTTCAAGCTGGTCATAAAATTTGGCAGAAGAACTCCTTCCTGTTCCAGAACTGAGAAAGAAAATAAAGGTATTTAAAAAAAACAAAAAAAAATCAAATTCAGTTTTAACAACAGATTTGAGTATTGAAGACAAAACATAAGTATAATGTGAACAAATAGATACTGTATGTTCAACTAGATTGCATTTATTGGATCAATTATACATTAAAAAAAGCTAAATCTTAAAATAGTAAATTAGCAATTAGCATTTTTTTTTATTTTATTATTTAATATTACAGTTTGTAACAGTACACTTCATTTTGAAAATGAGTATTTTAATCCAATTCTAATATACTGTATTTTGGTGCATTCGAACAAAACAGATTTATTAAACAGATATATTTATTAAAATAATATTTTAGTCACTGAACATCTTTAAAATAGAAAGATAATACTGTACATAAATTATATTTATGCAAAAACAATTTTTTTAAATAAAATTTTATATCATTTTTTTTCTCTTATGTGTGTGTGTTTATAAATAAATAAATAAATAAATATATATATATATATATATATATATATATATATATATATATATATATATATATATATATATATATATATATATATATATATATATATATATATATATATATATTTATACACATACACACACTCTGGCCACTTTATTAGGTATACCTGTCCAACTGCTCATTAATGCAAATTTCTAATCAGCCAATCACATGGCAGCAATTCAATGCATTTAGGCATGTAGACATGGTCAAGAGGATCTGCTGCAGTTCAAACAGAGGATCAGAAAGAGGAAGAAAGGTGATTTAGATGACTTTGAACGTGGCATGGTTGTTGGTGCCAAACGGGCACGTCTGAGAATTTCAGAAACTGCTGATCTACTGGGATTTAGACACAAAACCATCTCTAGGGTTTACAGACAATGGTCTGAAAAAGAGAAAAATACCCAGTGAGTGGCAGTTCTGTGGGCGCAAATGCTCTGTTAATGCCAGAGGAGAATGGCCAGACTGGTTCCAGCTTATAGAAAGACAACAGTAACTCAAATAACCACTCGTTACAATCGAGGTATGCAGAAAAGCATCTCTGAAGGCACAACATATTCAAACTTGAGGCGCATGGGCTACAGCAGCAGAAGACCACACCGGGTGCCACTCCTGTCAGCTAAGAACAGGAAACTGAGGCTACAAATCGCTAAGGCTCACCAAAATTGGACAATAGAAGACTGGAAAAACGTTGCCTGGTCTGATGAGTCTCCATTTCATGGTAGGGTCAGAATTAGGCATCAACACCATGAAAGCATGAATCCATCCTGCCTTGTATCAACGGTTCAGGCTGGTGGTGGTGGTTTAATGGTGTGGGGGATATTTTCTTGGCACACTTTGGGCCCATTAGTACCAGCATCATGTCAACGCCACAGCCTACCTGAGTATTGTTGACGATGTCCAATCCAATAGAGCACCTTAGGGATGTGGTGGAACGGGAGATTCGTATCATGGATGTGCAGCCAACAAATCTGCAGCATCTGTGTGATGCTATCATGACAACATGGACCAAAATCTCAGAGGAATATTTCAAGTATCTTGTTAAATCTATGCCACGAAGGATTAAGGCAGTTCTGAAAGGGGTCCAACCCAGTACTAGTAAGGTGTACCTAATAAAGTAGCCGGTGAGTATATATACTTACACTTTCTATTTCTGACAAACAAAATTATTTATATTTAAGCACTAAATTAATATATATTTGAATTATTTCTGAACAGAAAGGCTGGAGTAATAATGCTGAAAAGTCATCAGCATACTGCCATTTTTTTTTTATTATATAGAAAACTGTGCATTAAAATAACAATTAAAACCACAACCAGGTTCTGTCTTTTGTGGGTATATGTGATACTGCCTCTGCTTCAACTAGCCATTAATAAACACCCATTTAGTTGTTAGACGGCAGGTGTTTGGGTGGCCTGTGAGTCTGGCGGTGTAAGTGCGTGTTGGATGATGGTTTACCTCTGACCGCCGCCATCTGGCCATGATTGAGCAGCAGTTCTCCCTCTGAGATGTGTCTGGCTGCTGTCTCTGTCTCAGTGACAGTCACACTAGAGCTACAGCTGCTCTCTGAGGATGAGGAAGAGGAGGAGGAAGAAGATTCAGACTTCTGGATCACAGGAGGAAGAGGAGGCGCTGGAGGAGACTGGGGTTTGGAAGGGACAGGTGAAGATGGATGGATGACTGATTCCTCATCATCCACTCTGGGAACTGATATTACACTGCGAGTGAGAGAAATGGAAGATGTTAGAACCACACATAAAAGAAGCTCATTCCTACATGTCCACACTGACAGAAAAGTGAAACATTACTAGCAAAAAAAAAGGATTTAGTTTACACTTCAGTTTATAATTACATTTACAAGTTTTGAAGGTGCACTTGTACTGACTGATGTAAAATAGAAATAGAAATAGAAATAGAAATAAAACTGAATAATAAGAGGATTTAGAAATGAAACTCTAAATTGTCCGCCATTTAGTTTTCAGCAATTATTTTGCATACAAAAGTATAAAACATTTTTTAAAGAAATATTTACAAATCTTGGATTCACCAGCTGATGTTCTGTTTCACCAAACCACAACTACATATCAGACATAAACTCAACTCTAAATGATATTTTACTAAACCATTAAGATGACCAGGTGGTGCTATTTACTAAAACATTATTAAAAGATTTATTTAAACATTTTAGGATTCTAAAAACACACTATTACACAAAGGCACAAATACTTACTTCAAATAAAGTTCATGTAATGTTATTCATATAAATAAATAAATCGTCACCTTAGAATATATATATATATATATATATATATATATATATATATATATATATATATATATATATATATATATATATATATATATGTCTGTATGTATATATATATATATATATATATATATATATATATGTATATATATATATATATATATATATATGTATATATATATATATATATATATATATATATATATATATATATATATATATATATATATATACAGACATATATATACAGACATATAGAAACATTTTAAGATTCTATTCGGTCAAATAATTGAAAAAGGTTTTAATGTGCATTCAAAAACTACAGTATACACTTCTTATAGAAATTCCAGTTACTACAACAATGTACTAACCTTCCCTAAACCTAACCTGAGCCAAAGTGGTTACCTTGTATAACCCAGTATTTTATAAAGAATGTAGAATGTACAATTACACTTGCTATGAAATAAACTCCAACTCTAAAAAAGGAAATTTGATTCTATATTATTCTATATTAGCACTGTTTGAGTAATAATCTGATTCATCTGGCTTTGGAGGTAGCAAGTAATAAAAATCACATAATATGGAAAAGTTACTGTGTTTCAAACAATCATTTGATTATTTTAAAATAGCATAAAGATGCTATTTTATAAAATGACCCATTTTGTCTTGTGTTTCTAGAATCAGACATATATTTACTGTTAAAAACACCAGGTGGCACTGTGGGTCTATTTTTCCCATCCTCATTGGACATCAAAATTGATGACAAAGTCTACACTCAAACCTACAAATACAACCTATGCCTACAGTAACAAAGAAAGGAAGGCAACCAATGAAAAGGTTTACAATTTAACTTAGAAAGAGCTATGGACAGTATTAATGTAATTTATATAAATTTTCAGCATCATTACTTCAGTTTAGTGTCACATGATCTTCAGAAATCATTTTAATATGTTTAATATAGTCTTATGTTGCACAAGCATATTTTCGATTAATTCTCGATTTTGCTTTTATGATAAAAATCATTATAATATTAAATAAAGATCATCTTTCAGGAAGACATTTTGTACTTTTGTTACAGTAAATACCTCAAAACTCAATTTCAGATTAGCAATATGCATAGCTAAGAACTTAATTTGGACGAGTTTAAAGACGATTTTCTAAATATTGAACCCTCAGATTCCTGATTTTTAAATAGCTGCATCTCGGCCAAATATTGTTCTATCCTAACAAGCATACACCAATAAAAAGCTTATTTCTTATAGCTCTGGTTGAACTGTTACCTTCAGGATGAAGATCAATACATGCTAGGAAGAACAGATTCAAAAACAGTTTTTATCCAACCGCAACAACCATTCTCAATGCTGCTAAAAAATATAGGTTTCTATTTTATGTATGTGTATTATGTAGTTTTTATGCACGTGTATCTTTATGTGTTTTGAACACATGTATGATCATATTCTAACTTAGATATATACATTTTTTACAATTTATTTTTAGTAGTTTTAGACTTCTTTTTTATACAGACAAAATGATTATAGCGCTGACTGGAGAGCACTTTTAAAAAAAATTCCATTGTACTTATGACAATAATAAAAATCTATTCTATTCTGTTCTAAAAGCTTATTTATTACGCATAAATATGCTGCATAAATCTCAATTTCAAAATGAACACAAACTGTATCATTGTTTTTTGTCATCCATTGTCACATATGCAAACTTCCGTTCAATACCAAATGCTCATGGTCCTAATCTTTATATTAGCAGTCCGACTGCACAGTATAAGTAAAATCTAACATTGCGATATTTTTTTTATTCTGCAATATATATTGTGATATGAAATCAATTTCACCAGATGACTTAATATCTCTATTTGGAAAGAATTTATAATGTTAGATCAATTGGGATGATTCTGCAGTAAGAGTGCATCTCCATAAAATCTATCAAATTTTTGGGGTCCGCCGACATACTTTCATTGTTTGCGTTTCTGTTTACATGTGTTGTGAGTATATTCATGCATGTCTTTATTCAGAGATTGATTAATTAATGTTTACTATTTACATCAGCATAAAATCTAATAAACAATTTCTCATCTTTTTGGGGTCCCCCGACACGTTTAGTTGTTGTCTGTGCTATTTGCAGTGCGTTTCTGTATTTACATGTGTTGTGAGTATATTCATGCACGGGTTTAGTCAGAGATTGATGAATTACTGTTTACTATTTGCGTCTACATAAAATCTAATAAACAATCTATAAAAGTTTTGGGGTCCCCCGACACAGAGTGTTTCTGTATTTGCATGTGTTGTGAATATTTTCATGGATAACAATCTATAAATCCAATCAAGAAAAAGATACAATTGAAATAGTGTTTTCATCATGTCCCGAGGATAACAGTATTTAAGTACAGTAACTAAACAATACAAATAATTCAATAAAATTAATCGTAGTCAAGGTCACAAATGGTACAATTACTTATACCTGAATGTTTTTAAAAACATTAAACAATCACAGGCATTAAAAACACATGCAAATGACATTATAATCAGTGTGCCAATTATACATTAATGATCAGGAAAGGTCAACTTTTTCAGTAATGTTAGTTTGTGTAATACATGCTTCGGTGAATCAAATGTATGCATTTATTTACACGACATCTAATTTCTTAATAAATCAATGTGTTATAATTAATTATAAATAAATGTATTTAAGTTTTCAGTGTTTTTTTGAATAGGCTCTTTAGTGAATGCTGACCTAATTAGCTATTTCGGTTTACTTTATGTCAAACTACACAAACAATGCGTCTAATTTGACTTTACTTTTAGACAATATGTAGAAACAAACACCTATTTTATGAGAAAACAGCCTTGTGAACTCTTTAAGGTGTCTATCTGTGCTCTGAATCTGCCGGTTTCAGACTGTTGAATGACCTTTTTTCTCGCAGACTGATTTGTGCAATTATGTATTCACAATGGTATGAACCATTATAGGGGTGGTCAAATGGATATCATTCAATCATTCATTTTCTTTTCGGCTTCGTCCCTTTATTAATCTGGGGTCGCCACAGTGGAATGAACCGCCAACTTATCCAGCATTTGTTTTATGCAGCGGATGCCCTTCCAGCTGCAACCCATCACTGGGAACACATACACACTTATTCACACACACATACACTAGAGACAATTTAGCCAACCCAATTGTACCACTGTACCACATGTCTTTGGACTGTGGGGGAAACCGGAGCACCCGGAAGAAACCCACGCGAACGCAGGGAGAACATGCAAACTCCACACAGAAACGCCAACTGACTCAGCCAAGGCTCGAACCAGCCATCTTCTTGCTGTGAGGCGACCACACTACCTACAGCGCCACTGAGTTGCCCCAAATGGATATCTATTATTTTAATTATTAACAGTATTACTTAAAATACAGATCAGAGGGAAGGTTTTCACCGTTTCAAAGGGCTGACCCCCCCATACATCTTATTTCAGGGAGGATCAAGCCTTAATTAGGGGGGTCAATCCCTCCAATCCCCCCTGTAATTCGCACCCTGATTATAATTCTCAATATTGCATATTCTGTAATGTGACTATTGCGAATGATCACATTGCTATATCAATGCTGAAATGATATATTGTGCAGCTCTAACAGCAGCTTTAAATTTTGTGGAAGCCGTGATGCATTACCATTTAAAAGTGTGTTTAATTTGCTCTGCCTCAAAATTACATGCAACACCATTAAGAATAAAAGACAAAAACACTGCTATTTTTGCATACACTGGTGCAGGCTGCAGTTCAGGTTGTTCTTCCTCCTCCAGGGGGAGCTCTGATCCTTCCCACAGGTGAATCTGCAGGCTGCCTGGCTCTGGGCTCTGATTGGCTGGAGGAGGAGGAGAGGGCGTGGCCACTCTGGTTGGTGATGGGATCGGTGTAGTAATCGGAGTGCCCACAGGAATTCTGTCTGGACCTGAAACAAAGGCAAAGAGCGCTTGTAGAGCTGACGGATGTGTGTGAACAACTGCGCTAATACACCTTCACCAGCGTCTGCTGTGTGTTTTGGCAGCATGTAGACGCTGAGTGATTGGGCATGTTCAGAAAAAACACTGTCAGACCTGGCAAAGCAGATTCCTGAGGGGTTTTCTTGGGAGACGCGGCTGTTGAAAGATGTTCGGAGAGATCAGGGGTTCTGACAGGAGATGGAGGATCTTTTAGGCTGGGTTCGGGAGTGGGTGCTGGTGTAGGTACTATAGTGTCCTCCTGTAATATTAGCACAGCATCACCACACCTTTAAAATGCCTTGATATATAATTTTTTTTTTTTTTACATGAGGGAGTCAAACAAAAGTGGGTAGATTAATGTACAAAAATGAACACATCGTCAAAAAAAAAAAAAAAAAAACATATTATAGGCCTCAACTCAAGGCCTAAAATCTCACCTCGTGTTAGGTTTAATGGGACAGTTCACCCAAAAGTGAAAGTTCTGTCATTTACTCACCCTCAAACCTTTATGAGTTTCTTTTCCTGTTAAACACAGAAAACATTTTGAAGAAAGCTGAAACCTGTAATCATTGACTTCCATTGTATTTGTTGGTCCAACAATGGGAGTCAATGGTTACAGGTTTTAAACTTTCTTCAAAAAATCTTCTTTTGTGTTTAACAGGAAAAAAAAAAAACTCATGAGGGAGAGTAAATAGTGAGTCAATGTTTTTGTCATGGACAAACCATCCATTTAGGTACAGTAGTGTCTTCCTGTGATATTAGCACAGCATCAGCACATTTGCCTATAAAATATTTATTTTCTGTTTTTGTTCTTCATCAGGCAGTCAAACCAATTAGTGGTTTAATTGATACGTTTACAAAATTGAAGAAACAAAATTTAGTTTTTAGGCCTCATCTCAGTGTTGGGCTTAAAGGGATAATTCACCCAAAAAATTACATTTCTGTAATCATTTACGCCCTTTTACTTGCTTTAAATGGTTTAGTTTCTTTCCTCTGTTAAACACAAATAAGATATTTTGAAGAAAGCTGGAAACCATTGACTTTTCTTTAAAATATCTTCTTTTGTATTTAACAGGAAAAGTTTGAGGGAGAGTAAATAGTGAGTAAATTTTTATCATTTAAGTTTTAAATGATTAAATTTTAAGCATCCATTTTGGTACAGTAGTTCTTCTGTAATATTAGCACAGCATCACCACATTTGTCTTTAAATTGTATTTATAGTTGTTTTTTAACATCAGGCAGTCAAACAGAATAGTGGTTTCATTTAAACATTTACAAAATTGAAGAAACAAAACAGAAAAAGGGAGATAGTTCACCCAAAAAAATAACATTTCTGTAATAATTTACTCCCTTTTACTTGTTTCAAATTTGTATGTGTTTCTATCTTCAGTTAAACAAAAATAAGATATTTTGAAGAAAGGTGAAAACCTGTAACCATTGACCTACATAGTAGGACAAACAAATACAATGGAGGTCAATGGTTACAAGTTTTCACCTATCTTCAAATATCTTCTTTTCTGTTAATCAGTACAAAAAATGGTAGCACTTTAGTTTAAGTAACAGTTCTCACTATTAACTACTGACTTATTACTAGGGCCAGACGTCTGCGGACATTTTTTGCTATTTCTGAGCAGAAGTTTGTTAAAAATCTGTGAATTTATGCAGAATGATTTTGGGAGTATCATAACTAAAACCTTAATATGTGAATTATAAAGTAATACATTTTTAACTTGTATTTAATGTTTGCAATACAAATCCAATTAGATCCACTTTATTTGGTAAAATAAAAAGCAAGTCTCTCATATAATATCTCTACTAAAAGACAGAAAATATAACTTTACAAACTGTATTGTAAATAAACCATATGAATATTTTCATATTAGTCAATAATATTACTAAAATTAATATAAAAAATGAATAAATATAAATGTACACACGTTTACACAGTAAATAAACCGAATCAATGATGGGCTAAAAATCATGTGTGGAATTCTGCGCGTGCAGATTCCGTGTGGGCCTACTTATTACCCGTCTATTATTAACAACTGTTTATTAGCACTTATAAAGTATGATCATATTTTACATCCCTAACCCTACTGAATACCTTAATCCAATACTATCTTACTGACTATTACTAAGCAGCAAATTAGTAGTTCATTGAGCTATAATTATTAATGGTTTGTAAATAGGGTGAATTGTACATTAAATATAAGTGTGACCAAAGAAACTCATAAAGGCTTGAAACACCTTGAGGGAGAGTAAATAGTGAGTACATTTCCATGACTGGGCGAACCATATATATTACTCAAATGTGAAGTTACTGCACTTTGCCTTTGGATGGCAGTGTTGTCCTGTATCCAAAATCTATTTTGAATATTTGTTTGTTTTTCATTTCGTCTTTGGTGTACAAAAAAAAACCCCAGATATGTACATAATGCTAAACTAACTGCACAGCATCTACATATTGTCTGCAATCTGACTTTCTTCTCTTTCCATAAATGTATTAGGGCTGCACAATATATTGTTTCAGCATTGATATTGCAATGTGTAAATCTGCAACAGTCACATCGCAGGATCTATGCAGTGTAGTCGTGATTATGGAGCCACATATGGAGTTCAGAAAATGAGATGTGTGGAGTCATTGATGATGTTTTACCACAACGGAGGAAACAATTTTCATTCGCATGGGTTTTAAGGCCTGTGAATGTACATTATGAGCAAATCAAGAACGTTTAAAGCATTCATGCACAAGAAAGTGTGTCATATGTAGTTTTAAATAAAACAATAAAAAGAATTAAATTGAATTATTTATAGAATGAAGACTGCGCAGTGCTATTTTACGTTTGATTTCTGTACCTGAAACGATTGACCTTATTTGGTGAAATTCTATCCAGATCACAATATATATTGCAGAAAAACAAAGCATCTCACAATCAGATTTTTCCAATATCATGCAGCCCTAAATGTACCATCACCACTGTTAAATAAGAGAGTGAGAGAGTGTGTGTAAAAATACCTTCTGATCATCCTGTGTTTGGACGGGTGCAGTTGGTGTTCCCTGAGCCTCTCTCTGTCCCAGCATTGAAGCAATGATTTCAGTCAGCACTTCGTTTACATAATGTCTTATGACCTCTGAGTCCACTGGCACGCCTGTGTCCACAAAGAGCTGAAGACCACCACCACCTGCGGCCTCCACTGCCACACAAACACACACATAAGTGCACATGGGACATTCAGCATCTCTTGTTAAAAGAGTTACAGTTAAGAGTACATAGTAGTGGTCAGTATGATATCAAAAAAGTGAAGAGGTTTTTGTTAGCAATGAAATCAACTGAATTAGTCCTTTTATAAGCTATGCCTTTAAAAAAAAATGTACCAATCCTAATACAATGCTAGTTGCAATCTAATTATTTTCATATCCATGTTTTTGTTATTGAAATAATAAAAAAAAATAGATTAAGTAATTAAAATAAATTAAATAATACAACATAAAAACAAGCTGAGATGACTTGAGCGCATAACGAAATGACTGAAACTGACCAATACTAGCAGAACAACTGATGGCGTCTACTCTTCACATCAGAGTTCGCATTGGTAGATATAAATAAAATGGGGGGTGGGGGGTGGGGGGTAATAATAATAATAATAATAATAATAATAATAAAAATAATAATAATGATAATAAAATGATCAAACTTAAAAAATCTACATTTAGAAATTCACATTTGGTTAAACAACATAATATTGATAGCACTAAAATAACACACATGAGGATTTTCTTTCGACTCACATACAGTACAATTTCAGTCAGCTGTGATTCAAAGTCTTAATTGTCTTAGTCTTACTGTATATAAATAAATAAATAAAATATTCAAATCTAACTTCAAAATTCTAAATCACATAAGGCTTTTCCTTCTGTTCACATAAAATTTCTGTCAACTGTGAATCAAAGTCTTAAAACACATTATTGCATAATTTAATAAATTATTATAAATAAATAAAGAAACAAATATATGAATGAATGAATGAATGAATGAATGAAAATGAAGGAACAAATGAATAAAATATTCAAATCTAACTTCAAAATCCACATTTAGTTAAACAATAAAACAACAGTCACATGAGGATTTTCTTTCAAATCACATTAAATTTTTAGTCAGCTGTGATTCAGTCTTAAAGCACATTATTGCATCATTTAACAAATTACTATAAATAAATTAATGAATAAATAAATAGATAAACGAACGAATTAATGAATGAATAAATCAATAAATAATAATAATAATTATTATTATTATTATAATAAATAGATAAACAAATGAATGAATGAATAAATAAAACAATAAATAATAATAACAATAATAATAATCGTAATAATAATAATAATAATAATAATAAACAAACAAACAAACAAACAAATAAATAAACAAATAAATAAATAAATAAATAAATAAAATATTCAGACCAAACTTTAAAATTCTCAATTCACAAATTCTTTCATATAAAATCTCAGTCAACTGTAATTCAAGGTCTTAAAACACATTTTTGTATAATTTAACAAATTACCATAAATAAATGAAAGAAAAAAATGTTTACAATTAATTCAAATATAAATAAATATTTTTATATATAAATATAAAAAAATAATAAACCAAATTTGGGCTTAAAAATGAACAATAATGGGCGGAGCTAAGCAAACTATACCAGCTGAAATGCAAAAACAGCTTATTTTACACGTTTTAAAATTTAAGAATGTGCTAAAAACAAATCTTTTTATTAAATGAATGATATTTATAGAAAATAAATACATTTTTATTAACTCTATACACTGTAAAAAATGCTGGGTTCCATAAAATTGCTTCATGTTGTCCCAACACAAATGGATTAAGTTAACTCAATCGTTTTTACAAGTTTAAGTGGATTGAACATGAAACATTGTAAATTGTGTAGGTTTAACTCGTATCAAATAAGTAGTAAAAGTAATTATTGAGTCTATGTTGTAACAGGGCTACGGTGGAATCAGAATGCTAACTTAAAAATGTCATATTTTTTAAAAGACAAAGACAATACACTTAAAAAATAACTAAATTTAATTGTTTAGCACCAACTAAAACAACTATTTACACAATTAAATGCAACTGAGTTGGTCCAACATGATTTGATCAAATAAAAGTTTAGTACATTTGTATTTTTATTTAACTTAAACGCAAAGGTCTGATAAAATGATGTACGTCTGTTAGGTGTCAAAGTCTCTTCGTTTTATTTGAAGTTATCCTAAATGAACTAAAAGAGCCATTTTTAAGCATATGAGTTACAGTTGATTGAGTCTAATCTCAGAACTAATTTTAGAACCGTTATTGCTCACTGAGCAAAGCAACAAACTGCATTTTTGTTAACTGAGCTGCCAACACCCAAAGCAGTGTTTCCCCTACCATTATATTATATATTCCTAAGTTAATTGTATTTTATATATAGCACCAGATCACAACTTCTTTTAATAAACAAGCTAAATAGCTGCATGTAATATCTTATTTACACAACGACATGTGATTTCTGTCTCTAAATTACACATTTCTGCTCACTGAATCGCGCATGGTGGAGTTCTACACAGCCATTCTCTGCTTTATGTGAATGAGAATGCGCGCGACACATCTGACAGGACCGAAGACGCACGTGCGCTCCCGTACATTATGCATAGCCTACTGCAGCCAAAACAAAGGTAAATGATGTGTGGGAGTGTAATGCACTCACGTCACAGCAGCTACAATATTTACAGGGGCCTTTTTATGGGACCTCTGTTTAGTTTATTGGCGCAAGTGATGCTCTTTGTGAGGCGTTAGCACCATCTAGCGTCTCATCCAACCTGACCTCTCCTGGAAGCTCCGCAAGTCTCCCGCAAGTTTATACCAGCCCCGTGATCCCCCAAAATGAGTTCAAATACCCGGAACTAAAGTAAATGAGCAAGACAACAGATTGTGAGAGGCACAGTGATGTTCTAAGCATTACATTTCTTCAGTTAAATGAATAGAGCAGTAAAGATATCGCGAGTGCAAATATCTCCATCTCTGAGTGATCTGCTGTCAATAGTTGGAGACCAGCACAATATCTGAATGGTCCTGCATGTATTTAGGCCCATTTTACATATAACAACTGAAAGTTCTGTATTGACAATATAATCCAAATTCACTAAAAGCTGGCTGGAATTATTAGATACATAAAACTTTCTTTTTTAACATGAATATTTAATAATATAAATTCTTGTAATGCACTCATTGCTATAAACAGTAGTTTATAGGCCTGTTTCCTTTTAGTAAAGAAGTATTAGATTTATAGGTGTGCATTTTAATTTTTATGCATCAAGCATACGCTCCAAACTTGTTCTTGATTGAGACATGTTGAATTCTTTCATCATTTGCAATGTTTCCAAATTGCATTGTAATTTTTCATAACAATTTTTATATCTGTGTTATATTATTTTCTGAGGCAGTTCATTCCGCTGTGGCGACCTCTGATAAATAAGCGACTAAACCAGAGTAAAATGAATGGATGAATAGTTTCCTGTAAAGCTGCTTCCGGCCATGGCATGTTCACACCTAAATGATTACAAGAGATGTGTTTAAGGGATTATATGCAGCATCCTTGATTTATTCTCTTAGGTAAGGCAAGTTCTTCTCTCAAGGTTCATACTTAGAGGGAAAATGTGCTTAATGCATTATAAAGCTTGAAGCATTAGAATCAGTGCTCAGTATCAGCCGATCACCATGACAAGGAATCGGTACTCAATATCAGCTACATAAAATCCTGATCGAAGCATCCCTAGCTTTGACCCGACTTGGTTGTCAGAGCGGCAATACTCCCCCTGGCTGTACAAGACTGATCTTGGTAAGTCAGTAAATGCACCCTTAGGAAAAAGAAGTATACTTAAGTAAAGGTCAAGTATAAAAGTATACTTTATTTAGTAAGTAATTAAGCCCAAGATACACTGCAGTGACAAAAGCTGCACATTTTGTGGATTTAATTATCTCATTACCTTCAACACTGAGTTCAAAACTATTTTCAAATGAGTAGAATTAACTTTCAGTCAATCTTGACTTAACTACACTCCTATATTTGATAAAGTTGACTGTTGGGTTTTACAGTGAAGGTGGTAATCTCAAAACTCAAAGCATTACATGAAACTCTTCTAAATCTTCAACTAAAGAGAAGATTAAAATCTAAAAAGCCTTTCTATTATCTTTAAACACCTAAGATTACTGTTAATGTCAACATTTTCCACTCTTAATTCAATCCCACGCAAAGCATGCTGGGAATTACAAATCCCCTAACCAGGTAGTTGGACCAACACAATTCCTTCATGTTGTCCCAAGACAAAACGCTTAAGTTAACTTAATGGTTTACAAATGTAAGTGGACTGAACATAAAACAAATAAACTGGCCAAAGAAATTACCAGAATTGTGTTGTTTCAGCTCATTTTAAACAGCTAGTTGAAACAAGCAGCCGTGATCCAATGTGTTTTGGTGAACGGGATTGGGACAAAACACAGTTCTGGATTTAAAACCGCTAGGCCTTCTACAAGGTCATTGATTATCCTCAATATTAAACATCACATCGGTTTGGGTTAATAAAATCTCGACCAAATGTCCACAATTCTGTCACTCGGCCACAATATTCTGAAGTTTCTCATAATGCCTTTAAAGTGGAGTTTGCCAGAAAAGTAATTTCAAATAACCAATTTGAGCCTCACATCCAGCCTATTCTGAATTCCTGCTCCTGTAAGCATTTTAGAGCAGTGCTATTAAAAAGCTAATATACAGAAGTGACATTTTTGGCAGGGACCCTCATTTCCTTTTGTCTAGGGCTGAGACTGCGTTCAAACACACATACAGGAGGAAGAGTCCAGTCAGTCTGTGAATATGCTGACGACAGTTTGCCGCGAGCCTTCCTCTGCAAATTTGATACATCATTGATCTTTCTATTAAACGAAAGCGAGAATTAATGAGGCAGGACCTCCTCGCCGACTGAGCAGAAGTGACGCGACGGAGACGGAAGGATGGAGAATAGGGGCTGAGCACTAGCAATCGTGCTTTAATGAGGAAATACAATCTCGCCGCGTGCTGACACGCTTGACAAATGCTCTGCTCGCATTCCTCAATGCTATGAATCAAAATTATAAGCTCACAGACTGGAACCTGGTGCTGCTCGGCTGTTCTTGCTGGTTTATGTCACGAGTTATTGATTGTGTTGTTGATTTAACATTGACCAGATATTCTGGGGAAGATGTATGATGGGTGATTCACAGATCAACAAACTTCATTTCGTCTAAACTGTTAGCTCTCAAATGTGTTCAACATCAAACTTGGACATTGTTTCCTTTAAAGTACACATGAAATCAAAACTAGCCATATGATTTCTTTAGTTCACGTTGCTAGTTTTGTGATGAACAATTCATCTGTGCATGTCATTTAAAAAATGTATTGTTTGCCGTTGTAATATTTAATTGAAATCTGAAAATGCACTTCCTGTTTGTTTGTTTTCGGTTAAATTCTCAGATTATGTCTGTCTGTATGAGGTATTAGGCGGGGCTAACACACTTAACCACGCCTCTCCAACTGACAACAAACAGAAATGATGAGGAGGAGGAGTCTGTTAGGTTGTAATAACTCTTCTCGGAAACCAACTTCCAGATCTTTCTGAATTAAATGCCTACTTTACTACATCCAATCAGCTCGCAGTAGAAAAAACAAGCCACGCCCACTGTTTGCTCATTTAGTATTCTGCTTCTATAGGACAGGGTTATTGTAGTTAACGAAAAAGAGCGAAAAAATGCAAACTAGAACTGAAAAAAACATTTTCGTTAACTGAAATGAATTGTTTTTATTTTTTTAAATCTAGAATTAAAACTGTATCGTATACATACAAAACAAACCTAAATTAATCAAAATTAAAACAATAACATCCTTCATTTTTGTCTTTGTAAATGTTTTTAATGCATAAGCCTTTTAGATGTAAATCTATTTACTTCGCGATGCCAGTTTTACGCCAAGTGTTTGACCCGTAGGCCTACGGCACATCAGAGTAAGTAATCCTGAAGCCATTGGCCAGATCAAAGCGCTCCTCCTCCAGTCTTGGGTTGTGTGATTTACTGAAATCATAGCAAAATCGCCATTTGGACATACACGATATCTAAATCGCCTTACAGCATAATTTTCCTGCAATATGGGATTTGAACCAATCATAATGCAGCACGCCTAAACAGAGCGCATATACAGGGATGATTCAGCACAGGAGGACTTGGTGCCAAAGAAGTCAACATCTGTGGTATGGGATTAAGTTACTTTGGATACAGGAGGGCTGATGTATAGCAGAACCAGGTCATTTGTAAATCAGTCATATATTGTGTTTTGTGTATATTGTATTTTATGTATGGAGAGAATTAAAAACACTTCGGGTGTTCGGGTGTCTTGTGTTTGTCTGAGGTAACCGAAATATATGTTCTATACTAAGTATGAAGCTGATCGGTCAGTTCTTGTTCTTGATTCACGGTGCGGCATTCTGAAAAGTTGCATTTAAAGTGTGTCTGAAAAGAGATATTTTCAACTGTGTGCACCTGGCAATAATGGACTTGCGCGCGCAAAAGATGGAAAATTTGAACGGCCTATTTCACAGCAGCGTCACAGAGAGGTCTATGATCTATGCATGATAAAAAAAAAAATCTGTGAACACACACGCAACTACTTCTGATATTTGGTCAAGCAGAACTTCAGAGCCTTACTTGAGTAAGGCACTCCCACACACACATTTGTTTTGCCTTAGGTCTGTTCTAGAGACAATCTGTTACAGCTTTACTAGATGATTTTATTTGATGTCTGTTTTAGAGACATGTTACAGGTCTTTGTTAAAGATTGTTTTTCTTTTGAAATGTTTCAGATTCACACTGTAAACACAGACTCAGTCTGTCTGTAACAAAATCGTGATTAAAATCGAAACTGCAATACTGTTTAAGAAAATCATGATGGGTTTCTTTTGCCCATATCTCACAGCCTTACTCCAGTCATCCTTGCTGTTGCTCACGTGACAAAAACATGGACATGACAGCAGTACAGTGACAATACTAAATATGACTCCAGTAGACACTTAAAACTATTCATTTAACACATTTGTCCTCAATAATGGGTTTATTTTTTAACCAGATCTTCTAAGTGAACCGGTTGAAATAATTCACCGAATCGAACAGAATCATTTGAAACTATTTCCACCTCCAGTAAGCCCTCATCCACAAACTACTTACTTTTTAACATGCCTGATACGCCCCTCTGACTCGAAATTAACCAATTTCCCGAGTTATTCAGTTATTAGAACAGCACACTGAGATCGGATTTGAGAATGGGTGAACAGTAAACCGAACACAAACAGTACATGACAGCCTGCTGAGACTGAACCAAACTTGAACTGATTAATTCTGCAGCGCAGGTAAACAGAGGACTTAAATGAGAGGATCTGGCGAGATGCAAGTTTACTGCATAATAGAAAATCGTAATGGAATTTAAATAGGTGAATCATGCTTCAGTTGGGTTGCAAAACCTAACTGTAAGAAACATTTCAGATCATGGTGATGTTTTAAATGACTGAAATTATGATTGCTGACTACATATTTTAATATGCTGAGTCCTAAAAACTATTATCGCAGATTTCAGTTATTGTGCACTTTAAGATGGAGAGAGTGGTCTATCCTAGGCATAGGACGATAACTGGTTTATCAAAAATATTTGAAATGTTTCTTAAAATAAATTATATTGTGGTTTAATGGGGGGAAACAATGTTTATTTTACTCTGACATTTAAAAAGAACATATTTTAGAGCAATAATCACAATACTGTGAGGTTTTTATCCAAGGTTATCATACCATCAGAATCTTACACTGGCCCATGACTAGTCTATCCATTTAAAAAAATAAATAAAAAATAAAAATTCTGAGAAAAAAGTAAAAATGAGAAAAAAAATCAGGATTGAGAGATCGGCAGACACAATACAAAAAATAATATTAATAAAATGAACACATTCTCTTACCTATGTCTGATGCCACGCTATTCTCCGGCTCTGATTGGTGGGGTGGATCAGCTTGGGTGGGTTGAGGGAACATTCCAGTTATAACTCTGGCCATGACCTGTTGCTCCACCCTATAACAGAAACGATAGCAGAACGCTATAGTGTTAAGCAATGATGAAAACAACCGCATGATATAAGAACAGACGAAACTAAACCACCAAAATAAAAAGAATAGGCCTAAACATTCAGTTAGCGCTCATACTGTAATAGAGAATGTAAGAAATCCAGTGATGGGGATAAGCATGATATTTAAATCACCATGTAAATGAATGGGACCTGAGGTATGCTAAATAAATAAAATAACCTTTCTTTTAAATATATTTTTATTGAATGTTTTTAAGATAATATCCATCACTCATTTCATTCAAATCCTTACCCTCACATGAAAAATTATAATACAAATAAAAAAATATTATTATTAAATAAATAAAACAAATCAAATATCTTTGACCCAAAGCTGCTTTCTGTCATTTAACATTGATGCACGGTGAACTCTTTTTGTTTGTTTTGGTAATATCTTTGGTGTTAGCATGTATTTGATGCTACAAAAATAGGATGTGATGTCTTTTTTGTGATCTCGTTTGTGATTGGGAGGAAATTGAGGCTTTACTCTACCTTTAACATTGCATTTTCCATAAATTCACACACACTAAATAACATCTTCTGAAGTAAACTACAAGTTTGCTAGGAAAGTTAAATTTGTGTTTTAATTAAAAAGCTTATTAATAAATAAATGCTGATAGCTAGCTAGCTAGCTAAGACAACTAGCCTGACAGTAGCCATATAAAGTATTCCAGGCCATATGTATACGGCCAATTCATCCCACACACTCAAACACCAACAAACAAATTACCTGTTATATTTAGAATTTTGTAAAAAAAAATATATATAAATAAATAAATAAAAAAGTCATGTTCTCACTGTCCAAACAATTTTCACACTCAATAATGACATAATTAATTAAATGATCCTTCTCGGGGCTAAAAAGACATTTACGTGAAGCATATCTAGTCCCTAGTCCGATTTGTTAGAGTTTGTTGGCATTTGTAGAATAATCTTATTAATCTGCTCAGATGTTCCATGACCAAAGAAATGCAGATTGATTATGTTCAGTCGGGTGAAAACAAACTCTGACCAACTGGGGTAACACACTAATCCAACAGACTACAACCAACTTGATTGTTAGTGTTTGTCTACGTGATTTAAATTGGCCGTAAAAGTATGGATTGGACCTTGATGCCGGGCCCGGCCTTCATTTCATGATCATCACTTGAGTTTCAAATGATAGAAATGATGCTGGGGTATTCTGGCTTCAATTTTCTTCTAGGAAAATGCATTGTATATCTTTTTTATAGTCTATGTGGTGGCTGAATGTTGGATCTTATTTATTGTACACTTCAAAAAAAATCTTACTTAGGGTTTTTTTCTTGTTTCTAGTCCAAATATCAACAAATTCTTAAATCAAGAAGCATTTTTTTAGACAAGCAAAAAGTTTTGTCTTGTTTTAAGAAATAATATGACAGAATAGGTGACTTTTTCCTTAAAACAAGCCAAATAATCTAGCAATGGGGTAAGCAAAATAATCTTGTATTCACTTTGAAGTAAGATTATTTTACATACTAGAAACAAGACAAAAACTCAAGAATTTTTAAAGAGTTTTGTCTTGTTGTAGTCCAAATATCTAAACAATATAAAATGAAGAAGCATTTTCTAGACAAGCATTTACAGCTTAAAACACTCATAAATATTCTGTTTAACATTTGATTGCCTCAAGGCCTTATGATATCCTCCACACTATATATTTGTAAAAGTAAAATGTAAAAGTGATGATCACCTCTTTCATTGAATTTTGAGTGTTTTAATCATCCATGTTACACCTGTGGTGTTCCCGGTCAAAAGTGACCGCCGTAAGAAAATTAATGGCCAGACTATATTCAACCTCCAAACAGCAAACATCCCATACACACTACCCCAACTCACTCACTCACTTACTTACACACACATTTCAGACTGTGTAATGTCTTTTGTGGGTACACATCTCTTTCCTATGCTTATGTGCCCATCCTCCAACTTGATTACCTAGATGATTATCTAGATGGCATTAAATATTAAATACAAATTGGCACTCAAAATGTATTACAAAATGAACATGCATTTCGTAATACATTTTGAGTGCCAATTTGTATTTTCACTGCAGCTATTTTATGTCTAATTCTTTAAATTCATGTTAAACACTAGTTTAAGACACTGTTCACAGCTAAAGAATGCTTTCTGACTAATTTAAGAGCAGTTAAAAGAAACCGGTCAATTTTGACCTGGAACACTAAAGTAAGGGGCAGGAGGTGAACACGACAGGAGGGTAAGAAATAATATGTCAAAATTAAGTGAGTTTTTCCTTTAAACAAGCCAAATAATTTACCAGTAGGGTGTGTAAAATAATATTATTTCAAAGTGTATACAAGATTATTTTTCTTCCCCCATTGGCAGATTATTTTCTCAGTTTTAAGGAAAAACTCACTTAATTTTGACTTGTTATTTCTGAGAACAACACATTCTTTTTTACTTATCTAGAAAATGCTTCTTGACTTAAGAATTGTTTGATATTTATAAAGAAAGAAAGGCATTTATTTGCAGTGTAAGTTTAAAGAAATACATTTCATTTTGTGCTCCTAATGATATATGTGTACACATAGTAAGGTCTCACCAGTCCACGAGTCTGTTCTCCAGGGTTTCTCTCTGCTGGATGGTGTTCAGAATGGGCTCAGTGAGAGGCGTAGACTGGGTCGGCACTGGAGGAAACACCGGGCCATGATACAGGGCAGCTGGAGGAGACGGCAGACCCTTAAACTCTATAGGAGAGTCTGGAAGCCCACCGTGTGTTTCCTGAATTCAACACAGCATTGAGGAAAATTTTATGATTTTTCTTTTTCAAATATTTTCCAAATGATGTTTAACAGAGCAAGGAATTTTTCACCGTGTTTCCTATAATATTTTTTTCTTCTGGAAAAAGTCTGAATTGTTTTATTTGTAAAAAGCTCATTCCCAGCCACAAGACTGTTCTAGCAGGGTATTTGGGTGTCATCAAGTGTCTGAATGATGTGGGACTGCTGTACCGGAGTTATTAATATAGATAGCAAAATTTACAACGTGTTTTTTTTTTAAAGCATGATGGTAAAACCTGAACGCTGTTATGAATATAGTAAAATATATGTTTGTTTGTCGTAAAAATTCATAATAATGACAAAAATACTAATTTGTGGATCTCCTGACTTCCGTTGTGGCTGGTGTATTCTGGGAAATTCTTACCCCTTGGTTTCAAGTGTGGTCCTAAAAAAAAAAAAAAAAAAAACTCTCTTTCAAGGGCTATCTAGCCCTTCCCCTTAGCCCTTCGCCTTCAAGATAAAGGGGATTGGGACACCCCTACCCCTCGTTTTGCATGTTCACGTGAAGGGGTAGGGGTGTTAAAATTCACTTAATCTTAAGGGATAAGGGGTAGAATTGGGATTGGGCCACCATTCATTAATTCTCGTACAGCTCTGCCAACAAAAATGCTTGCTGCAAACCAACATCAACTATCAGCCCTGACAGCATCGTGGGGATAAACAGTCCTGTTCTGAAGCTTTAAGCAACATTTTTTTGATTGTCTACAGAACAAACTATCATGACAATGATTTGCCTAATTACCCTAACTGGCCTAACTAACCTAGTTAAGCCTTGAAATGTCACTTTAATACTAGTATCTTCAAAACTATCCAGTAAAACATTATGTAATGGTAAAGATAAAAGAAATCAGTTACTGAAACTATCATGTTTAGAAACGTGTTGAAAAAAAATCTTCTTTCTGTTAAACAGAAATTGGGGAAAACATTCAGGATGGCTAATAATTCAGGAGGGCTACTGACTCAAACTTCAACTCTATATCTGCCAACAGAAGAGACTTATTGACAACACACTACTACAAAAATACCCCTGACAGCTCACTGGATCGGATATTTAACGTAAATGACAGCAAATAAAAGTGCACACCGTGTATCGTTCGCTAATGGCAAACATATGTTAGTCTGAGTGCAGATTTCAGTGGTCATTACGGTCTTAGCAGAAGGGGAGGAAAGGAGGACGTTTGTCTTGTATAATTCCATGGCTGGATCCGTGAGCCAGCTTTCAACATTTCGGTCATTGGTTTGGATAATGCTCAGATTCCTTTGGCTCGGACTCAGGGAGGTCTGTGTAAGGAGCGATTAGCTCATTTCCAGTGGCCGGCCGCCAGAGAGAGAAAAAAAATAGAGAGGGAGAAACGCATTCTGCCAGGCGGGCGCTGGGCCCGTTTGAAGTTTATGGCTCCATCAGAACTGGCCGAGCCAAAGCTGAGGCACTGGAGACCTCAGAGGAATGACATTTTAGGAGCTGGCAGGGGTCCGTGTCTGCGGTCCAAGAGAGGAGAGAGAGAACTTGCTCACCGGGGTCTGGACTTAAGTAGCTGTGGCCTTTATTTGGTTGTTGGGAAAACTACAAGTGGGCCGAATACATGCCAGTCCCTGAAAACACACTTAATTATGTGCAACACACTCGAATTTTTATGGCTCTGAGTGTTTGGAAAATGTTTATATTTCTGAGCTCATAACTCCAATCCTAATTGCCATTCGAACAATTAGAGAGTCAAAGTTAAAAAAAAGGCCTCTTTATAGTTGTACAGCTGCCAACAGACAGAAGACACTTGATTTATAGACATGTGCTGAAGTAACAGTTCTCTGAAAGGTTGATAGGGTCTTCTGGCACGTTGCCAAGTTTCTATGATTTTCTGGTCTTTGGATTTGGTTCAGTCCAAGTCTTTGAGAGTTTTTTTTTCATCTGTTTATGCTCCACTAGAGTGAAAATCACTTAGAATAGTAGCAACTTTAGCAAATCAAAGGATAGCACATGTTGTTCTAGATAAGCTTCAATGATAATAAAACGGCTTCAAATCATTAACTTTACAATGATAAAATGCAGCCAGACTGTCGTGAACTTGCTGATGCTGTGGATTAAAGGTAATCATTTTGTACATAATGTTTTGTAAATGACCAGTAGCTGTGGATTTGCATTTTATGAATCACCAAGGACCATAGATTTAGCTGAAAACACTTTTTATTGTTCTACTGGCGAAAAAGTCACATGTCAAAAAGTGCAAATAGACAGTTTTGGGTGTCTCCGAATATCCGAAACATTTTATTTTAGGTTGCTGATTTGATTTCAGGGTTTCTGCAGGTTTCTTCAAGTCAAATTTAAGACTTTTTAAGACCCTTATGAATGAAATTTTAGACTAATTCAGGGCTAAACACTAAGGATTTTTTTTCTAATAGTCCTGTTTCTTCTGTAAATAGTTTTTGTACTAATGGAAGATCATGTAAAGGAAAGTGTTGCTTTAGTTTTCTTTCCCTGATTAGGAAATTTATTGTTTATCAGCTGTTGTGAGTTGTATCTCTTTGCAATAAAAAAGACTTAAATACTGTATAAAAACAGTTTTTGAGTTTTGAGATGGATTATTGATGACAGCCAGATCGGGTAGCTTTACTTGGACATTAAGAGCTTAAAATGATTTAAGACCTACAACACAATATTTCATTTGACTTTAAGGCCTAAAATGTTGCTTTTGAAATTTTACGACTTTAAATATTTTAAAAGTAGGAATTCAGTGCAAATTAAATGCGTATAAAGAGTTGAAATCTATCATTAAATACAATTTGATTAATTGTTTTGAAAGTTTTTATTCATAATAATGCAAAGAGTGGCACCAGACAAAGCTTTTGTACTGTATATACAGTGCTCAGCATAATAGAGTACACCCCATTTTGAAAATGAATATGTTTATCCATTTCTCGGTGAATATAGGCAATGTATTTTGGTGCATTTAAACAAAACAGATTTATCAAACAGATATATTTATTAAAATAATATTTTAATAATACATATAAAATAATATTTAAATTACAACCTACAAAATTTAAACAAAATTTTATTTATTTTTTTTGCTTCTCTTGATTTTTCCTCTTTTTTAAAATTTGTATTTAATATTTTTCTATTACATATACCGTAAATTTGGGTGTGCTCGTTTTTGGACCATTTTCGTAAGGTTTTTTGTTAGATAAGCTCCAGATTTGGCTTCAGTACTGACTAATCCAATGTATCTGCACAAATATAATATTGTCTAGCCTCCTATTAAAAATATGAATTTAAAAGAGAGATTTGTGAGGGGTGTACTTATATATGCTGAGCACTGTAAATCCAAAATCAAACAAAAAGTGCTTCAGGGATGATTTGATTGCTTTTTGAATAAAGGATTCATAAAGATAAACAACAAAATCATGAGTCCAAGGCACTCGAAAAGAGAAA
>NC_079451.1:41928365-41930865 GCF_903798145.1 Danio aesculapii | reverse complement strand
CGAGCCCTAGAAAATTATCACATGCCCTCTGACAAATTGTTATATAGTGCACAAGTTACATGTATTACTTTGTTAGTGCTGTAACGTTTTTAGAAGCCAATTAATATTTTTTGCTTTCATTTTTTTAAGAAAAAGAAAAACATCAACATTTTTCGAAACATCTCTTTTTGTATTTCATAGAAGAAAAAACGTCATACAATGCTCATCGATTCTCTGGTCTTCATTAATTACAGAAAACGATGTTCTCCTTCAGCCTTTGGCTTTGAAAATCTCATTATTGGAGCACGGAGGCATTAATGGCCAATATTTTCTGAATTATCCCTTAAATGTTTTCATCAACCAATCAGAATCAAGCATTCGACAAGCCTTGAAAGTTATCGCATGACCTCTGAAGACTTGTTATATAGTGCACAAGTTACATGGATTATTTTGTTAGTGCTGTAACGTTTTTAGAAGCCGATTATTATTTTATGCTTTCATTTGTAAGAAAAAGAGAAGCATGAACATTCTTCGAAACATCTCTTTTTGTGTTCCATGGAAGAAAAACATCATACAATGCTCATCCATTCTCTGGTCTTCGTTAATTACAGAAAACCATGTTCTCCTTCAGCCTTTGGCTTTGAAAATCTAATTATAGGAGCGCGGAGGCATTGATGACCAATATTTTCTGAATTATCCCTTAAATTTTTCATCAACCAATCAGAATCAAGCATTTAATGAGCCAAGGAAAGTTATCACGACCTCTGAAGACTTGTTACATGGATTACTTTGTTAGTGCTGTAACGTTTAAAGAAGCCAATTATTATTTTATGCTTTCATTTGTAAGAAAAAGAAAAGCATGAACATTCTTCGAAACATCTCTTTTTTGTTACATGGAAGAAAAAACATCATACAACTCTTATCCATTCTCTGGTCTTCGTTAATTACAGAAAACCATGTTCTCCT
Source organism: Danio aesculapii (assembly GCF_903798145.1). Classification (NCBI taxonomy): domain Eukaryota; kingdom Metazoa; phylum Chordata; class Actinopteri; order Cypriniformes; family Danionidae; genus Danio; species Danio aesculapii. The sequence continues at coordinate 41,929,920 of NC_079451.1, read as the reverse complement.
TCAGCCTTTGGCTTTGAAAATCTCATTAATGGAGCGTGGAGGCATTGATGGCCAATATTTTACTGAGTAGGAGGACACATGGAGAACGGGCATATTTGTAGTTGGGTCAAAATGCAAATGAAGTAGGAAAGCAGTGGATATCGGTTGATGTCCTCAGGGTGGACACCAGACTGTGAAGTGACCTTTACGTTATAAGCAGGAGTGAGTGTGTGTGTGTGTGTGTGTGTGTGGGGGGGGGGCTGAAATGTGCTTTTAATTGAATGTACCTGGCTGATGTCGGCTTCGGCCAAGAAATTGGTTCCGGGGAAGATGTTTTCCTCCTGATCTTCGTGAGCATGTGGATCCTCTGTGGCCTGGGAAGCAATGATACAGAGACAGAGGTCAGGAAGCAATGTGGCTTCTGGAGATTGCAAAATTCATCAACAGCTGAGGAGATTAGAAAGTGTGTGAGTTCATAAAATGAGAGACTGAAACAAAAGATGACACCTGGCTGTAACTGTAGGCTATAGCATGGGGTTATAATTACCCTATGGACTTATTTTAGAAAAACATACTTTAGATCGTACTGTGAACTTTTTATTCATGCATACTGTATGTTTAAATAAAAAAAAGACTCTTGTGAAGCTTATTGGACTTATTCAATCATTTAATCCATTGAAACATTTTTCGTTTGTCGATGATTCATTTCACTGGGATGTAATTTACAATAAAGAACAAAAGCTACACTCAAGTTTCATAACTTTGAAGGAACAAAAATGAAATTTCCGCCATTACTCATCCTTAAGTCTCAATAAAACATTTTGAAGAAATAGTCAGAGCCTCATGAAAAGAATAATTGAAGACGGGTACTGAATGATTAGAAAGGCATGAGCTATTGGATAAAAGAATATGAAAGAAATAATGAGAAAAATAGTATGTGCTTTATCATTAATAATTGTTAAAATGTGTGGCAAAAACACACTAAATTCTTTGCCATATTAATTCTAATCTAATATACACTAACCGGCCACTTTATTAGGTACACCTGTGTAACTACTCGCTTACGCAAATTTGTAATCAGCCAACCACATGGCAGCAACTCAGTGCATTTAGGCATGCAGACATGGTCAAGACGATATGCTGCAGCTCACACTGAGCATCAGAACGAGGAAGAAAGGTAATTTAAGTGACTTTGAACGTGGCATGGTTGTTGGTGCCAGACGGGCTGGACTGAGTATTTCAGAAACTGCTTATCTACTGGGATTTTCACGTACAACCATCTCTAGGGTTTACAGAGAATGGTCCGAAAAAGAGAAAATATCCAGTGAGCGGCAGTTCTGTGGGCACAAATGCCTTGTTGATGCCAGAGGTCAGAGGAGAATGGCCAGACAGGTTCCAGCTGATAGAAAGGCAACAGTAACTCAAATAACCACTTGTTAAATCTCTGAGAAATATTTCCAGTACCTCGTTGAATCTATGCCATGAAGGATTAAGGCAGTTCTGATGGCAAAAGGATGTCCAACCAGGTACTAGTAAGGTGTACCTAATAAAGTGGCCAATGAGTGTATTTATTTAT
>NC_079451.1:41920865-41925865 GCF_903798145.1 Danio aesculapii | reverse complement strand
AGTTCCTTTGTACAGTCCTTCTGTCTGTCATCATTTTTCTCACCCTCGTGTTGCTCCAAACCCGAATGACTTTCTGTCTTTTGTGGAAAATAAAATGGGAAGAATTGAGGACACGAGGATTCAGTTCTCTAAACTGAACCGATTCATTGAGGAATCAGAACTTATTGACTCAAAAATCTGGTTAAAAAAACTGGAAGAATGTCAGAGGAGTAACTGTACAGAAATGTGTTCTTTTTATGATAATGTTATTGTGGTTTTTCAGTCTTTCACATGCCCATGGAGTGTAAAAATCTAATAGGCATAATTTAGCAAGTATCTTTTACTGACATATGAATTTAAGGTAATTGTGTTTAATAGAAATAACTAGCAAAATAAACATTGTAAATTTCGATTGCACGCAGACTTTAAAACAGCTAATGTAAACAGCCTGATAGTCTCTTAGCTATTACTTTAGTACATGCACTATTGTTAATTAGCACTTGAGAATAAATGATACGAGTTTTGCTAAGTATAAATAATAAACTCTAGATCAAGATTAAGAAACTCAATTTAATATAGCTGCAGCACATTTAAGTGGAATTTCAATTTATTAATTGACAAATATTCGGAGAACTCATGAATGTTAGCTTTTAAACTTGAATGATTTAAGCCAACTGATTATATCAGATGGTTTTGGGGTCTTCAACAACAGGCTGATATGCGTGCAAGGTCAAAACATACTTTCATTGTCTTATCATATGCATTTATTTTTACCTAATTATTCCAGCGACTCCCATATGATTCGTTCAGCAATTCATTTGTTCCCAAAACCCCCCCTCCGAAGAAAAAAATGGCAGAGGATCGCGAGTTCAGAAACGCATTTGCATTGGTAAAGGAAGCACGCGTCGCATTTTCAAAGTGGTTTTGGACACAATATGTGAACAGCCCCATACAGATTTAACCTGAGAGATATAGTACAAGCACTGATCTATAACAGATACGTGATTACAAGTCGCGCGCACAATTTTAATTACGCTTACATGTTATGATCTGAACTGATGACAAATCCTGCGTTGCAGCGTAGGCTATTGTATCAAAAATGAGAAAAATGATAGGAACAAACCCAGCACTAGGTTGGCTTTACTGTGGTATTCATTCATTCATTCATTTTTTTTTCGGCTAAGTCCCTTTATTAATCTGGGGTCACCATACTGTGGTACTGTTGTGAAAATAAACTTTCCCCGCAGCTCAATCTCCTTCTGTCAGTGATCGACAGCTTTGTGTCATGATCAGTCCCGTGATCCCTGTGCTGAGCTAGTGTCTAAAGGGAAAGTGTGCTCACATTTTACCAGATCCGAAACTACATATTTGGTGATGTACTGTGTCGACGTCGATGCATTCAAGCAAAAGATTAGAAAGCAACACGATTCGTTCATTTGACACTGAGAGACTATTTCGTTTTAAAAAAATCAATAGTTTTAAACACGGTGCACTTTCAGAATTAATCCAAATCCCAATTCTATTTGGGCCCTTAAAACTAAGTGTGACGGGAAGGGCCTCAAAATTTACCCCTAAGAAATGGGACAACACAACAGCACCTGTACACGTCATCATTTGTCATCGCGATCTCATGTTTCATATAAGAACAGATGATCGCGATTGCTATAGTTATTCCAGTTGATTTATTTCTTGGTATTTATCTTCAGGAAATCACTGAAGACATATATCATGTTATCATAATGATATAATGTGGCGATATGAAGATATAAACTTGTAACTGTACTGCACATTTACACAGTGGCCATATTCATCTATGTAAACACAACCAAAAACAACATTAACATTACAGCAGACACTGTAAAAGGATATTCCGACCACTAGACTGTTCTGACAGAGGTATTCGAGTGTCAGAATATTGTAGGACTGCTATACAGGAGTTATTATTAAGGATTATAGGTGCGAAATTTTGCGTTTTTTATTTTAGCGGGGGTTAATTTTTTACCACCGGAATAATGGTAAAAACAAACGCGGTTATGAATATATTAAAACATGTGCTTGTTTGTTGTTTAAATTTGTAATAATGACAAAAAATACTTATTTGTGAATCTCCTTCTGGGTGCTATCTATCCTGCCGTTGTGGCTGGTGTATTCTGGGAAATTTTCTTACCCCTTGGTTTCAAATGTGGTCCTGAAAAATCTCATTTCGAAGGGCTATCTACCCCTTCCCCTTAACCCTATGCCTTCAAGCTAAAGAGAATTGGGGCACCCCTACCCCTTCACGTGAACGCGCAAAACGAGAGGTAGAGGTAAGGGGAAGCGCTATGGGGTAGAATTGGGATTGGGCCTTAAACCTCACCTGGATGTTTTCATTCACTTAATGCTGTGTTTATTTATTTATTATTTATTTATTGCCACATCAGCAACTTATGGCTATTTCGTGGCAAAATGGATATATATAAAATATTACATAATAAAACAAATTCGTATTACACTAAAAAAGTCACTTAGACAAATATATAAAATATAAATAGATAAAATTTACACAAAAATGTATTCAAAGTTAAATATGATTTTTCAGTTCAATTTTTGATCATTTAAAACTCTTCCTGGTGGTTCCTTATTAAAAATGTCCATCAAAATACTCTTCTTATAAAAATTTTGTCTAATGGAATTTAAACTTCTACATTCCAACAAAATATGTTTGATGGTAAGAGCAGTCTGGCAGTACTTATCAGAAACAGAATCAGTTTTATTGCCAAATGTGCTTCACACACACAAGGAATTTGTTTTGGCTACAGAAGCTTCCAGTGTACATAAAGTGACAAGTGACCAACACAAAATAAATATGAAAAAAATAAAAATAAAAAAAGACGATAAACATTAAACAGAGATGCAGTTAGTCAAAAAAAAACTAGATGTTGAGTTGTGTGTACAGATTTGTTATAAATATACAGATTATAAGGTGCTGTGTACAAATACGAATGTAGAAAGTATTGCATTGTATATTGATATAAGGTGCTGTGTACAAGTGTGTATGAGAAAGTATTGCACATATTTATTGCACAGTAGGGGAATATTTAACTGTTCATAAGGTAGATCGCCTGAGGAAAGAAACTTTTCCTGTGTCTGGCTGTTTTTGTGCTTGGTGCTCTGAAGCGCCGACCAGACGGTAACAATTCAAACAGGTAGTGTGCTGGGTGTAAGGCGTCCCAGAGTGATTTTGCGAGCCCTTTTACTCACTCTGGAAGAGTACAGTTCTTGAAGTGTAGGAAGGGTAGTGCCAGTGATTCGTCAGCAGTCCGGACTTTTCGATGTAGTCTACGAAGGTCGGTTTGGCAGCTGAGCCGAAACCAGACAGTGATTGAAGTGCAGAAGATGGATTGGATGGCAGCTGAGTAGAACTGTATGAGCAGCTCCTGTAGCAGGTTGAACTGCTGAACTGAATTACATTTAGGTGATTCTTCATTATTCAATAAATATAATGTGTCAACCTAGAATGTCCAATTCGATGTCTGATCATGCCTCGTCTCAAAATTATAATTTGCTAAACGTCTTTCATTTACTTTCAGGTTAATTTCATGTAATTTCTTAATGCAGAGTTGCACACTGTATAGAAGCCCATTTTCAAAAACCCACAATAGGGGCTCTTTAACCTGCAATGTTTACAGCGTGCTTATTCACATTTTCCCAAAGTCGTCTAGGTTTAGAAAGATTTCATTCTTTTTGGTGAACAATCCTTCTATGCTCGTATAGGTCTACAAAAATCAATCTATCACAATATTTTCTCAATGAACAAGAGTGGGTTTTGTAACAGTAAGAGCCAGCCGTGACTGCAATGCACTCTAAATGTCAAGTCTCAGAGGACTGAAGTATCATATGCTTTAAGAACAAGAACCGTGAGACTTCTTAGTCATATTTCATTCTCTCTGTTTGACAGGCCTCAGGCTGGTGGGAGTGAAGAGAAGGATCTGTGGGTTTGTGACTGTCTGTCCTTGCCTGTGTGTGTGTGTAGACTCTGGGGTCTGCCAGTCTGATGAGTCATGGGCATTAACTGGGCACAGATTGAGTGCTGAATGCAGCCATGCTGAGCTGGCAGACCAGAACAACTCTGCTGAGACGCATTAGGCAGAGGATCTGAGGGGAAGATGCATGATTTGCATTCACAAGCAAAGAAATACATGGAAAGAAATGCTAATTATGTTCTTCATATTCATTGCAAAGTAGAGTATACTGAATAACTGTAGCAAACTGGTTTGTAATGCATAGCCTTAAATGCATCAATACGTTCCAACTACTACTACTAATAATAATAATGATAATACTAATAATATTAATACTACTAACAATAATAATGATAACAACAACAACTGAGACGCATTAGGCAGAGGAACTGAGGGGAAGACGCATGATTTGCATTTACACGCACAGAAATACATGGACAGACATGCTAATTGTGTTCTTCATATTCATTGCAAACCAGAGTATACTGAATAACTGTGGCAAACTGGTTTGTAATGCATCAGTAAGTTGCAACGACAACGAATATGACTACTTACGAATAGGGTGCGAATTACAAGGGGGTCTGGGGGGGATTGATTTAACGCTTGATCCCCCCCTGAAGAAGATAAAAACAAGATGTATGGGGGGGTCAGTTCTTTAATACTGAGAAATATTTCACTCTGATCTGTATTTTAAATAATAATGTTAATAATTCAAATAATAGATAATATACATTTGACCACCCTGAGAAAAAAGTCTGAAAGCGGCAGATCTAGAGCACCAATAGACACCGTGTTCACAAGACTTTGTAAAATTCTTGTAAAATAGTTTGTATTTATATTTAGCCTGAAAATAAAATCTAATTAGACATATAGTTTGTAGTTTAACATCTGAAATAGCTAATCAGAGATTACTGTAGGTCAGAATACACTAAATACCCCTTAAAATGCTGAAAACTTAAATATGTTTTATTAATAAACTAGATGTATTTCAAAATAAATTTGTTCCCAAACCCCTCCTTA
>NC_079451.1:41905865-41915865 GCF_903798145.1 Danio aesculapii | reverse complement strand
TGTCCCTATATCAAAATTTCAGTAGCGTGTACCAACACTGGCAAAAAATATATATATATTAAAAATGAATGAAAAAACCAGCATTTAGTGAGAAAAGAAATCTGACTATAGTGATATGGTTATGCTTGCACAAGCTCTGCAATGCATTGCATCATCTTGACAGACATGACAGCTTCATATTATATTATAAAAAATCTCGGTATAATATAGAACATTATATAAGTGTTCAATTTTATTTCTTCAAGAACAAAACAGAGGCTCACGGGAGTACATGCAAACTTTTCATTTTCCTGGCAAAACAATCCGGAGTCCTTTACATAAAAAATCAGTCCTCAGAAGCAAGGGAAGGTCTCGCATATAAAAAATATTTGTGCATTCAATGCATTTTTGCTGCATTTTAAAAAACTAATCAAATATTTATAATGTATTGAAACTGCAGTTACTACAATGTCAAACACAGTTTATTTCAGCCGTCACTCACGAAACTTTGAAGTGTGTACTTATATGCATGAAAATGTCAACTTTTATTCAACTCAATTATAAATGGATTACAAAGAGGAATGCTTACACAAACCTGGTACAAGAACATCAGATTAAACTAAATTGATCCAGTACTACTAGTGTTGCAGAAAGTCTGATAATGCTACATTTTAAAGGATCTTTTCGAAATAGGCTCATTTTATATACCGACTAGAGTTATATAGCTGAATTTTATCATATTTGAATCCATTCAGCTGATCTTCATGGCTGTGTCCAAAATCGTCTACTACTCAGTAAGTAGCATTTGAATTTACTACTTGACCGTTAGAAAATTATGTTCTATACAGTATGAATGTGAGTAGTATGAATGGAATTCGGACATACAACATCCACCATTTTAGGTCATCCAGGTACGTTTCAGATATTGTTTTTCAAATTCTATAAATTTGGACACACTACTCGGCTCGCATACTGTTTTTAGCGTACTATGTAGTATGGAAGTATACAATTTCGAAAGCAGCCCAGGACTGGGGGGAGCACTTTCAGCATATCTTAGCATAAATCATTGAATCAGACCATTAGCATTCATTCATTCATTCATTAATTTTCTTGTCAGCTTAGTCCCTTTATTAATCAGGGGTCGCAACAGTGGAATGAACCGCCAACTTATCCAGCACATGTTTTACGCAGCGGATGCCCTTCCAGCCGCAACCCATCTCTGGGAGAGATCCATACACACTCATTCATACTCATACACTACGGACAATTTAGCCTACCCAATTCACCTGGACCACATGTCTTTAGACTGTGGGGGAAACCGGAGCACATGAAGGAAACCTATGCGAATACAGGGAGAACATGCAAACTGACTCGAACCAGCGACCTTCTTGCTGTGAGGCGACAGCACTACCTACTGCGCCACTGCGTTGCCCGACCATTAGCATCTCACTCAAAAAAAAAAAAAAAGCTATTTAAAGCGTGACCCTTCTTTGTTGTTACATTGTGTACTAAAATCAATGATATTACGCAGCCCTTAAAAATAGTCCCAGCTAGATAACTAGGCAACAGCACTACAAAATATAATTTTTGCTGGTGCATTTATAACGCCATCTACATCATTACACCTAGACATATCGACCTGGAAAACACCAACTTTTCCTTTTCTGTCAGTCTTAATACACAATGAAACTAGAGTCAAAGCTTCAATGAGGAAAATACTTTTTTTTTTAATTGAAATGCTTATGGTCTAAAATAATTAAATGATTTAGGTCGAGCTAAAAAAAAAATGCTCCTGCCATACACTGAGATTGGCTGAATGGATTAAAAAATGTTAAATGTTTATCACTAGAGGAGATGTCAAACATGCCTATTTCCAACAAAAAAGTGGAGTGTTCCTTTAAAAACATGCACTGATTTGGTACCAAAGCACCTTTACGTTTGACGACATCAATCTGCACTGTGAAACATTAGCAGGACAACAAAAGGCGACATTGAACAAAGTCTCCATCCCTATCCTGAATTCGTGAGTGCACTAGGAATACACTCCGGCAGCCTAAATGCACCTCTGCCAAAGCCCTAAAGTCTGCACATCCATCGCCTTGATGGAGCGCAGATAGCATCAACACGCTGTTTACAGGCAAGGGCACAACGTGACCCCAATACGCACGCAAGAGGGATATTAAAGACAGACGCACTCCTGCAGATGGAGCCCACACACACACCTACACATTACTTCATCTCTCGACACACTGCAGAGCGACTGTAAAGGACATCCACGCTACTTTAAAGTGCCGTGTCAGCCCAAAACACATTCGCACACATCTGGTTAACCGGGAGGCCAATCTGGCAACATGATTGGCATCTGTTCTGCAGCAGGACCGTGAGATGAACGGGTTCAGCCAGAGGTGTGTTAGGATAGGTTTTGCGTCGCAGTTTGCAGGGAGGCAGGTTACGGACGCACATGGCCCATTACATAGAGACTCGAGTCTGGCCTCGGCACATTAACGGGCGAACGAGGAGGCTGGCATTAGCATAAATCTGCTGCGAGCGCCGCAATCTGTTTTTCCCAGCCTTCCATGCAAAGCAGGGGAAACATAAGCTTTACGATTTCCATAATTTGGCTGAAGGGCATCCAAACAGTGGCTCAGGAGCAAGAAGCACTGACTCATCTGGAATGCACAAATACTTCTTGATAGCAAACATGTGGGATCCGCCGAAGGAAGGCTTGAAAGGATGCGTTTGTATTCCAGAACCTCAAGAGAGTGCAAGCTCTGAAATGCGAAACCAGATCGGACAGATTAGCGCAATGATGGACAGTAAGAGACGCTATTATGGGCTATTGGCAAACCAGAGAAGCCGCAAGGCGTGCAGGGAAACAAAGACCCGAATGACGGGATAGAATTCGCAGCCCCCAAAATGCTTTGGAACACATCCAAGAACATGTAAATGACTGGACTGGAGGACACTGCAGCAGGAGACCTGGGAGAGGAGAGCGATGATGAGATGATTAAAACAAAAAAAATGCACATAAATATGTGCGCGCACGCCCCGCTTCTGCAACCACATGCAATTTAAAGCAACAAATGAAGTCACGTCTTCACCGCTGGGGCTTCCACCAGAGCAATTTCATCTACAATCAATAAAGTAAGAAATTCACCTCAGAGAGCGGTGTGCGCAGGCCGCTCGAAGCACCTCGGGCATGCAAAAGCAGCAATCAGTGTGTGAATTACGAGTCTTCACAAGGGCTCTTCATTATCAATAACAACATTTTGGGATGAGAAGATAAAATGGCTTATTATACGGAGTTGTGCGCCATTCATTAATGAATGTAGAGTAGCTTTCAATTACTCGAGCTGAGGTGGCAAACAAGACTGACATGCAAATTAAATTTTAATTGAAAAGAGGCTAAATTAAGCTGAATTGCAATGCAACAACATTTCAAATAAAAATATTTGAAAGAAAACCTTTGAATGCTGAACATTTGCATAAATAAAGAATAAATGGGAACACTTTAGATTAAGTACCAATGCTTACTATTAACTTACTAGTGGCTTATTACATGCGTATTATTAAGATGTTGGCTGTTTATTAGTTCTCAAAGTACTTATTATATCACATCCCTAATCCTAACCTAAATAAAACCTTAATAACTATGAATAAGCAGCAAATTCTGAGTTTATTGAGGCAAAAGTCATAGTTAAAGGTATATTAATAGCAATAATTTTAGCCTAAAATCTTAAAAGAAAGCGCGACTGAGGAAAGGAAAGATTTGTAATAGAATTGAAAACAAAGAAACACATTACAGTTAGAAGTACAAAACAAGTAGTACATGGTGTATTACACTCGCAGTGCAAGATTTATTGCACAAGTCGATTTTGGAATAAGATTCTTTTTGTGTCCCATACGTTGCTGTGTTCAGTACAATGTCAATGCTTAGATATTCCTGAAATAAGTTAAACTTACAAAAACGGAACCGCAAATTTTCTAGAAAAGCCACATTTATCAGGACAACTTTCAGTACTTCCAATATCCAGTGAGCGGCAGTTCTGTGGGCGGAAATGTCTTGTTGATGCAAGAGGTCAGAGGAGAATGGCCAATTCTATCAGGTTCGAGCTGACAGAAAGGCAACAGTAACTCAATTAACCACACGTTACAACCGAGGTATGCAGAAGGGCATCTCTGAACACACAGCATGTCCAACCTTGAGGCAGATGGGCTACAGCAGCAGAAGACCACACCGGGTTCACTCCTGTCAGCTAAGAACAGGAAACTGAGGCTACAATTCACACAGGCTCACCAAAATTGGACAATAGAGGATTGGAAAAACGTTGCCTGATCTGATGAGTCTCAATTTCTGCTGTGACACTCAGATGGTAGGGTCATAATTAGGCATCAACAACATGAAAGCATGGATCCATCCTGCCTTGTATCAACGGATAAGGCTGGTGATGGTGGTGTAATGGTGTGGGGGATATTTTCTTGGCACACTTTGGGCCCATGAGTACCAATTGAACATCACGTCAACACCACAGTCTACCTGAGTATTGTTGACTATGTCCATCCCTTTATGACCACAGTGTACCCATCTTCTGATGGCTACTTCCAGCAGGATAACGCGCCATGTCATAAAGCGTGAATCATCTCAGACTGGTTTTACTGAACATGACAATGAGTTCCCAGTACACAGATGGCCTCCACAGTCACCAGATCTCAATCCAACAGAGCACTTTTGGGATGTGGTGGAACAGGAGATTCGCATCATGGACGTGCAGTCGACAAATCTGCAGCATCGTTGAGATGCTATCACGTCAATATGAACCAAAATCTAGGTAAGGTGTACCCAATAAAGTGGCCGGTGAGTGTAAGGACAAATGAATAACAGAACATAATTAATTCATCCTCCCTCAAGTGCAAACTTTTATAAATGCCTTTCTTCTGTTGAACACAAAAGAAGATATTTTCAAGTGAGCTGAAAACAGTTGACTTCTATAGTAGGGAAAAACAAATACTGTGGAAGTCAACGACTACAAATTTCCAGCTTTCTGCATATCCTTTTGTGTAATCTCAAGCAGATTTGGAACAAGTGTAGAGTCAGTAAACAACGGCAGAATTTTCAGTTTTGAGTAAACTATCCCTTTAAACTGATTGATCAGTAGACAGATATGTTGAATGAATGAGGCAAAGCGAATTCCGAATACATTTTGTGCAAACTGAAATTCACACTCATGAATTATTCAAAGCTGAATTTTCCACAAACCATCTTATACTACAAAAAAGGAAAGAGAAATAAAAAAGGTATCACAGAAGCTCTGGAGTTTGACGGAAAACAGAAAAGCGGCTATGAAAGGTATGAACTCTGGCTTGCATTGATCACTGCTGTGTTGATTCGACTGCCACTTTCTACTCTCTCAGTGCAGAAAACTTGCTAAGCAGATTTGCGGAAAGCTTGCCTGCTGCCGTTTTGCGTTTAACTGTGACTCGGGGGCCGTCTGTGGATGAGCCGCACCGAACATCTGCAGCAGATGAAAGGCTCTCTTCTCCGTTCCCATGGGCCACTCCGCAATTCCCACTGTCGTCCCCGGAGAGTCACGGAAGAGAGAGAAATTAGGCCAGCTCTAATCTACAGCCCTCCAGAGACCAAGTCTGAGCTTGGCGAGTCAATCCAATCCAGGCTGGGCCGGTCTGGACTCTCTCCTTCACAGAAACCCTGCGAAAATGGCTGGGAAGTTTTTAATGAGACTCTGGAACTTTTCGCTTACACATTTGGTGCGTGGGGAAATAGGACAGCCACAGGGACGACACTGGTGGACCATTACGATGCCTTGGGAATCGCCGTCCACTAGTAAAAGATGTGCTTCTGGTTGATGTTGTGGTATTACAGAGGTTATCAGGAGATGCTGCACTTTAGATGAAAGTTAGACAGGTCCGATAGCCACGGTTGGGGAATGAGTTTGTGTTATTCTAAAATATAACTTGGAAAATTGTCTAACCTACTTAGCACTTTCATTTTAGGCTACAAAATTTCAACATCCATGCTGTGAAGAGCAGCTTAGACCAGGGCTTTAAAAATAAGGATGAGCAGATGGGAAAATGTAAGTATTGACAATTAATTATTTTGATCCTACAAGAGGGGTTTTATGCATTGCAAAACTAAACATTTGGCTTCTGAACACTATCCCTTTTTTTTTTTTTTTTTGCTATTTTTTTATGTAGATGTGGATTAAGTTAGCTTTTAGAAGACTTAAAAAAAAACTGTATGTAGATACTTTTTGTTAGGAATACAAATCATTTAACACCTGACAAAAGCTTAATAATAATGTTCAAAGATACAAGAAGTGGCAGTCCTTATTTCCTTATATATGTACGTACTGTGTATGTATGTATGTATGTATGTATGTATGTATGTATGTATGTATGCATGTATGTATGCATGTATGTATGTATACATTGTATTGTATGTATATTATATATATATATATATATATATATATATATATATATATATATTAAATTATGCAAATTAATTATGCAATTAAACAACAGTAAAATTAGTAAATAATTATGCTCGTGGTAGGAAAAATTGCAATAGACAAATAAATAAAACAAAAAACATAAACCAAAGCAAAACAAAACAAAAACAAACCCCCCCCCCCCCCAAAAAAATAAACAAAAAAACACAAAACAAAGTAAAACAAAACTAACAACCCAGAAAACTAAACAAAAAAAACACAATACATAACAAAAAAGAAAACAAAATCACAAAAACACAAACAAAGCAAAAAACAAACACACATAATAAAAGAAACACACAAAATAACCAAAATGAACTAAACAAAAAACATAAAAACGCAAAGCAAAAAAATACACACATAACAAAAAACAAAACAAAAACACAAAACAAAGCAAAACAAAATGAAACACACAAACCCCCACAAAAAACTAACAAAAAATCAAAACCATACAAAACAAAAAACAAAACAATAACACAAAACACAAAACAAAGCAAAACAAAAAACACAACAACACAAATAACACACAAAAAGCACAAACACAAAACAAAACACAGCTGAACAAAATGAACCCCCCCCCCCAGAAAAAAATTTAACAAAAAAAAAAACACAATACAACACAAAACTAAGCAAAAAAAAACATAAAAACACACACACAAAAAAAAACAAAACAAAGCAAAACAAAATCTCAAAAAACTAATCAAAGCAAAACAAAAAAGAAGAAGAAGAAAAAAAAACATTGTTAAAATTTGTTAACAAAACGGCATAAATTACTAACAAAACAGCATAAATTTCCAAGCTGACTCAATTAATTTACCAATTAGGCCGTCATATACAATACATTAGTACCTGGTGAAATGGGTCTATTGGTATCATCTGCCTGGTGAGACTAAGTATTAAAGGATATACTGTAATATTATAGTGTAGTAACCAACTGAAGTGGTCTGAGATGCTCTTCTCCAGGTAGCGTAAAAATGTCCAAGGAACTATGAAACTATGCTAAATTACCTTAAACATAATTAAAAAAAACATAAAAAGTGAATGTACTAACAGAACACCAACATCTTCATGACTTTATTTATCTGCAGCTATTCTCATCAGGAGCATCAGGTAGTGAAAGAAACTTTCATACGACTATGAAGGGAGTTGAGCATGCGGACAGCAATGAGGGCCACTGCATTGCAGATGTGATTAGCGAGTCTTTGTTCACTGTAGCGTATCACAGATCAGAGGTCAGTCCGGCATACGGGCCACAAAATACCCACCTGCCATTTCTAACATTTCTAGGCCATTGTCAGCCACTTCGTTCATTCTTATACTCTAAGCCACAATTTCAGGAGCTATTTGAATACTGTAAACAGCTTTAGCAGTGCAAAGGTGCCTTCGTCACCACCATTTTTTTCCTCCATGCAATACCTTTAATTACCTCTTGAGTCCATAGAAGAAAATAACGACGGCAATTCAGCGTTAGCAAACTAATGGAACGTTTCGGCGCCAGGAGGTCGTAATCCTCAAAAGGAAGAGGGGAGGGGGATAAAAGAAACTAATCAACTCATGATATGAATGCTTTCAAAATGTTTTCAATTGGCTATTTGCAATTACTGGCCTAAAAAGTGCCCTCGTAAAAGCGCGACGGTGTTTTCATACATATGGCTGTTCGGGCTAATAAACAGAATTACCTCCGAGCGCACAAGGTCGGACCTGAGACGGAGCTCGCAGTGATTGGAAACGGGGAAAATGAGAGCGTAATAGAAAGGCATTAATGTCCCTGACAGTGAAGTGATTAAACGAGAGCGGCATAGGAAGGCTTTTTAACGAGTGGAGAGGCAGCCGTAATTAAGAGCTAAACTCACACCGCTGAAATGTCTGTCTAATTAAGTCCATTCTTTAATGCTGCCATGCGCTCCGAGCCAGCCGTAGGAGAGACGCTTTATGACTGCAGCATGTGGAGGCTGTCGACGACGTTCATGCAGAGTTGGAGGTCTTTGTTTAAGGATGGACGGAAGTATACATAAAAATGATGTGGTCAGTCATGTCTTGTCTTTCTAAACAACATAGTAATTCATGAGGCTACGATTTCAACACTAATAAAACTATAGTCATCAAGTAGTCAAAAACTGGACATCAAGTAGGGCTGCTTGATTACAGAAAAATCACAGCTATTATGGTAAATATCGTAATCATGATTACTTAAAACAATTATGAGTGGGCCTTATGACTGTGGGCCCAAGCGGCAACATCCCGCTCTCCCTCATGTAGCTAATATGGAAGTAACTGAAACTGCAATTCATCGAATCCTGAGCAGCTACTGTGATGGTCATGGAAGAGTGGAGAACATGAGACTGATTCCTGTGACGCTCCAGAGACAGACGAGTCTTCGCTGAGGCCAGCTTCCAGCCTCCGCCACTGAGACTGCAGCTCTGCACAAGACGTTTGGCCAGCGGAGAAATTAAAATGATCGTGCCCAACTGAGCCTGGTTTCTCTCAAGGTTTTTTTTTTCTTCACTTCCGCCTTTAGTGAAGTTTTTTTTCCCTCTCCGCTGTCGCCACTGGCTTGCATGGTTCGGGATCTGTAGAGCTGCGCATCGTTGGATTTGCTCTTCAGTATTTGGACTCTCAGTAGTGATTATTAAACCACACTGAACTGAGCTCAACTGAACTGAACTTAAACACTACACAAACTGAACTACACTGTTCCAATTTACTATGACCTTTTATGTGAAGCTGCTTTGACACAATCTACATTGTATAAGCGCTATACAAATAAAGGTGAATTGAATTGAATCGAAATTCCGCTAGGCCTGGCTCCATAATTGAGCACATTTCTAATGACCCCAATGATAAAATGGCCAGCTTTAATACAGAAAAAAGATGTTTATGGCCTGGTACAAGAAAAAAGATTTTGGTTCATATACTAGAGTGGTTGAGCTCATTCATTCATTCACTTTCTTTTCGGCTTAGTCCCTTTATTAATCTGGGGTCACCACAGCGGAATGAACCGTCAACTTAGCCAGCATATGTATTACGCAGAGGATGCCCTTCCAGCTGCAACCCATCACTGTGAAACATCCATACACATTCATTCACACACATACACTACGGACAATCAAGCCTGCTCAATTCACCTATACCACATGTCTTTGGAATTGTAGGAGGAAACCGGAGCAAACCCACGCGAACATGGGGAGAACATGCAAACTCCACATAGAAATGCCAACTGACCCAGCCATGGTCGAGCTCAAGCGCATCAAATGAAAAGCATCTTGAAGGGGGCGTGGCATGTCAGACACTAGAGAGAATTTGATTCGTCAAGATTTGATGAGAAACAGAAGTATGAGGTGAGGTGATAAAATGGATATATTTAGGCGGAAGTGACAAACGTTTATATCAGTTTCATATTTTCTAAACACAAACTGTTTTCACACTAGCTTATAGATATCTTAAAAACTAAAAGACTGAAACTAACAGCTTGGATGAGGACTGTTTTTTACTCTAAAATGCAGTTTAAAACA
>NC_079451.1:41828008-41905665 GCF_903798145.1 Danio aesculapii | reverse complement strand
TTGAGTCTGACCTCCTGCTATAAAGCTGATTTTTTTAAATTCACTTATTTTATTTATTTTTTTAGAGACTCCACCCTGGCAAAAACATCCCTGCTAACCGCCTCGGCTGGCTCTGAGCGCTGTGCTTTAAAGCCTGGAAACAAAAGCCAAATCATAATTCACAGTGACATCATCTGCTGGTGGTGAGGCTCATGTTGTGACCGGGGTTCAGGTTCGACTTCACTGACTTGAATATGAAAGCATTACAATGAAAACCGCAGTGTAGTTATAATGTGAAACACAAAAGGAGATATATTTAAATAGTTCTTCCCATACGGTGCTAAAAAGATTGTATTAGGACTCGTTCACACCAAACAGTGCAGAAAAACTAAGCACATGATAAAGGACGAAGGTATTCAGACAGAAACTTGCAGCCAAACCCCGCCTCTGACTAATTCTGATTGGTCCACTGCTATGGAACTGACAGTGATGAGCAGCACTGCGCATAAAAGTTGAAGATTTTTTAACTTCATATGGCATCTAAAAAATATGGTTGTGTAACGGTCACACACATCCATCAAATACATGTTTAGATTAAAAAACAATAGAAAAGCAGCACATTGGAGAGAAAAAAAATGCATTCTGTGTGAACGGCCCCTTAAAGTACGACAAAAGTAATCTTTAATGAGAGTTTATATATTCCTACTTGTCAATCGTTTGTATGCAAAACAGGAACCTCTGTAGGAAAAAAAGTCTCAAAAGTACATTATGTTGTCCAACAGCTGCAATATTTGTCAAACTGTAGTGAGTCTATTCACTGCTGCCACAGAGTGACCGCTGTCACTTTATGTGGGTGGAGTAATAGGGTGAAGAGGCTGTAAGAGTGCTGTCATTGCAGAATATCGGACAGCTATCAGCCAATCAAATAGGAGTACAAGACAGAACTGTTGTATAAATATAATTATTTATAGATATTTATATATATAATTTTGGGGAATTTCTCTGCTAATGTTGCTCTGACTTGCGTAAATGCATATTATTAACTACTTTTTATGTTAATTTCTGACAATTTAAAATATTTAGGGGTTTTATTTTTCCATCAGATTGATTTTGATGACAAATCACACAAACATTAAAAAAGAAAAAAAAAAAAAAGAAAAAGGTAATGAAAAGATGCATACGAATTGATTCCCAACCCAAAAATGAATACAGCCATTAAACGCCATAATTACGATGATCTTTGTAGAACAGCGAGCACTCAAATTTGATTAAACCCCACACGGCTGACAAACGTGCTTGCCTTTTTGTTAAAAACATTAACATATTATTCAGCTGTGAGTTTAATGTGATGCCAGAGCTGTTAACCTCCGCCGGTGCTGTGCCCCGTTCTCAGAGGTGATGTTACGGCTTGAATACATTGAGATGGAGCATCTGGGTATAGAGGCCTCTCCACTGACAGATGCCAATCACAATGATGCTTTGGTTTGGCTTAGCCTTTTCCTGCCTGGAGTGTGCTCTGAGGCCAGCTGTCAATCAAAACACACCGCGGTTCAGCGCCGCAGCTCGACCAAACTTTCAGAAGCATGAAAACATGCAGGAGTTAACCAGCAGCACTCTCAGAGGCACGGGGAAATTCATTGCTGCGTGCTATGCTTTATGACTAGCAATTTCTTGTGGGAGGTTTTTTTTCCAACATGGATACTCATGAGAAATTGTACATAAAAGAAAAAGAAGAAGAACACTATTCTTTATAAGAGAGTACTGTGGTGGTTTAGTGGTTCAGTGTGGTGTCATTTTAGTATCATGCAGTACATATTGTAGCTTTAGTTACATATTTCTTTTTTTTTTTATTTTCTAAATGTATTTTTTTGTGTGATTTGGTTGTGTTAGGGGCATCGAGGTGGCACAGAGAGTAGCAACATCACCTCACAGCAAGAAGGTCGCTGGTTCGAGCCCTGGCTGGGTCAGCTGGCTTTTCTGTGTGGAATTTGCATGTCCTCCCCATGTTCGCGTGGGTTTCCCATGGGTGCTCTGGTTTCCACCACAGTCCGAAGACATGAGCTATAGGTGAATGGAATAAGCTAAATAGGCTGTAGTGTATGTGTGAATGCAAGGGTGTATAGGTGTTTCCCAGTGTTGGGTTGCGGCTGGAAGGGCATCCTCTGCGTGAAACATATGCTGGATAAGTTGGCGGTTCATTCTGCTGTGGCGACTTAATTAATAAAGGGACTAATTTGAAAAGAAAATGAAAGAAAAGATGCGCATAAACCACGATGGAAACACTTTTACCAAACAAATTCCAGTATGTGTGTTAAAAAAGTGATAACAAAAATTATTTTGTTATAAGAGAGCATGTGATGATAAAAATGTGTGTGAATGACAAACCAGCAGGCTGAGCACATTGTAAAACATCTGAAATGTTGTTTTGGTCATACTAAAATGCCGTATCCATCTCAGTGTTATTGTTATTATATTATTAATGAATCAAGAGCGACTGTGCTCTGCGTTTCACGCCTTCAAACGCCACCACGCATTGATTGCCTGTCAGCATTTGTCTTCTGAGGCGCAATTTAATGAAGAAAAGATTCACGGAGCTTCTCCTACCGCGGCACATTCCGTTTGTACTTTTGATATTTAACGCCAGTTAATCAGGAAGTGACGATTTTGTTTATTTTGACTCATCAGATGGAAACACTGCTTTATTCGCACATCTTTTATGCCATATTCCAGTTTTGCACATACATTTAATTTGCATCTTTTGATGGAAACATAGCTACTGTTAAGGTACATCAACACATACCACACTTCGCTCTTATTCTTCAGAATATATGTTTTTTTAATACTTTTTATATATCTAGTTCAAGCATATGTGGCTAAATTTATCCAATGTTTCCACATGCATTGAGTGGTGTTTTTTATTACTTTGCTGATGTGACTGAGTGGAGGCGGGGACTAATTTGCATATTCATAGGCAACAGTGTAATTGTAGATCAAAAAATGACAAATATCATATGTAGATTTGTTTCTCAGAATTGTTTTCTTTTTTGTTCAAACAGGCATGGCTGAATTAATCTAATGTTGCCCTGTGCCATTGGGTAGAGTTCATCAATTTAGTTGAGAATGTGAAAGTGGAGCAGGAATGAGCTTCTGTGACTGAGTGGAGGCGGAGACTGATCTGCATATTCATATGCACACACATATACTAAATGAGGTAAGGGTGTAACTACATTCAAGACATTTTAATATGTATAGTTACGCGAATGAAGTAGAGCAGGTCCGAGCTGATGTGACTGAGTGGAGGTGGGGAGTAATTTGCATATTCATATGCATACATACATTTGAAGTCCAAATTATTCGATTTATTTATTATTTTTTTCAAATATTTCCCAAATGATGTTTAACAGAGCATGGATTTTTTCACGGTATTTCCTATAATATTTTTTCTTCTGGAGAAAGTCTTATTTGGTTTATTTCGGCTAGAATAAAAGCAGTTTTTATTTTAAAAAAACTTTAAAAGTCAATATTATTAGCCCTTTAAGCTCTATTTTTTCAACTGTCTACAGAACTCTAGCCTATTTAACCTTAATAACCTAGTTTAGCTATTAAATGTCACTTTAAGCTGAATGCTAATATCTTGAGAAATATCTAGTAAAATATTATGTAGTCATCATGACAAAGATAAAATAAATCAGTTATTGGAAATTAGTTATGTAAACTATTATGTTTAGTTGTTGAATTATGATGAAAACGTGTTGAAAAAATCTTTTCATTAAACAAAAATTGGGGAAAAATATCGTGGGGCTAATAATTCAGGGCTTATAATTATTATAATAATAATAATATTATATAATATGGCACTTTATGGCATGAATATTTTTTTAAAGGGAAAACACAATTAAATATTTGGTTTTGATTATCGACGATAGATGGGGTTAAAATTGCTCCTTTACATGAAAGTACTGAAAATGTACTTCACTGAATGGGGTCTATGAACAAGGACTTTTCATTTTCAGTCAGCCAGCTCAAGCACTTCTGGTGAACTGTCATGTCATTACAAAATCACCTCTCTAAGATCTGATTTCTGTAAAAAAAAAATCAATGATCTTCACTGCCTGATTGACATCCAATATAAAGTGGGTCTCAGACTGGACAAGAAGCACTGCATTCAATTCTCTTGTTCTGCGTATTGTACCACAGTATTTTCAATGGAGTTTCTGCGCTCGCCTGCTCTCCTGACAGCGTTTGCGTTTAAATGGCTTTTTTTATCTCCTTTTACACTTGACGCATTATATTAAATTACATTACAACATCTATGCTGTAAAAGCAAGCTTATGAAATTGAAAACAGTCACATTAACCCTTCACTGGACGTTTATAGGTGGCTGAAAAACACTACCTGTACATACAGTTGAAGTCAGAATTATTAGCCTCCCTTTGAATTTTTTTCCTTTTTAAATATTTCCCAAATGATGTTTAACAGAGCAAGGAAATTTTCACAGTATATCTGATAATATTTTTTCTCCTGGGGAAAGTCTTATTTGTTTTATTTTGGCTAGAATAAAAGCAGTTTTTAATTTTTTATGAACAATTTTAAGGTCAAAATTATTAGCCCCTTTAAGCTATATATTTTTTCGATAGTCTACAGCAGTGTTTCCCAACCCTGTTCCTGGAGGCACACTAACAGTACATATTTTCGGTGTTTCTCTTATCTGACCCATTAACGTTTTGGAGCCTCTTCTAATGTTCTGAGGAGTTGATTCAGGTGTGTTTGATTAGGGAGAGGTTGAAAATGTGGACTGTTGGTGTGCCTTCAGGAACAGGGTTGGGAAACACTGGTCTACAGAACAAAACATCATTATACAATAACTTGCCTAATTACCCTAACCTGCCTAGTTAACCTAATTAACCTAGTTAAGCCTTTAAATGTCACTTTAAGCTGTTTAGAAGTGTCTTGTAAAATATCTAGTCTAATATTATGTACTGTCATCATGGCAAAGATAAAATAAATCAGTTATTAGAAATGAGTTATTAAAACTATTATGATTAGAAATGTGTTGAAAAAATCTTCTCTCCATTAGACAGAAATTGTGGAAAAAAATAAACAGGGCGGCTAATAATTCAGAGGGGCTAATAATTCTGACTTCAACTGTATACACCAATATACAGAATATAGAAATACTATGGATTGAACTTGACAATAAAGGTAGTACCCCTATAATATGGTTTTGTGCAAGTACCTGTTTTTTGACAGTGCTTCTAACTGCGTGTGAAGCACCTCTCCATCTTTGGCTCTCAAAATGGCTTCTAGGTTTTCTTCCAGAATCTTCTTGCTCTGCCTGACCTGCCTCAGGACCAGTCCTGCATCCTCAAAAATGGACGTGGGAGGCTGGATGCTCTTCAGAATGCTGGCTCTGTTTAAAGCAGCAGCCCTGACGGCAATCGCATCAACAGGCTCTGGGGGCTGCGAGAGTGGAGGAGAGATTGAAAGATATTGGATGCATTTAAAATGACTGTATATATTTTGAGGGGGAAAAAAACAAACAGTCTTTGTAACAGGCGCTCCAGAGACTAAATATGATAAATATGTTTAATGGAATGCTGCTATGAGCCATTAGAATGAGCACAGGCATTCAGAAGCATTGTTTGAGAATGTTTTTCTGCTGACATGCCAGGAGTATTTCCTCTGCCAACATTTTTTTTCAACCATTCTCACTCTCAAAAATTTGTATGATTATTAAATATAACATTTTATAATTGATATTATCTGATGGATGATATATAATATATTATAATATAAAATACATATTACTATATTATTTTAACCTAAACACTTTAATATATACATATTCAGATTAGTTAAGGTTTTTAAAAATGAATTTTTAAAGAAGTCTTTAATGCTTTCCAAGGTTGCATTCATATGATCAAAAATAAATACAACGCAAAAGCACAATATTGTGGCATTTAAAGAGAGTTGAAACAGTTTTTCTATTTTAATATATTTTCAAATGCCATTTATTTCCTGTCATGATAAAGCTGGATTTTAGGCGGCCATTACTCCTGACTTAAGAGTCAAGTGAACTTTCAATAAATGCATGTACAGTGCTCAGCATAACAGTACACCCCATTTTAAAGATGAATATTTTTATTCATTTCTCAGTGAATATAGGCAATGTATTTTGGTGAATTTAAACAAAACTGACTTATTAAACAGATACATTTATTAAAATAATATTTTAGTCAACATATTTAGAAATTGAAAGTTAATACAATTAAATTCAAGCAAAATATTGCAAAAAAAAATAATAAATGACAACCTAAATTTATTTATTTATTATAATAAATTTTTATTTATTTTATTGATCTCTCGATTTTTCCTCTTTTTTTATTTTCCATTACATATAAATTTAGCTGTACTAGTTTTTGGGCTGTTATCGTAAGTTTTTTGTTAGTTAAGCTCCAGATTTGGCTTCAGTACTGACTAATCTAATGTATATACACAAATATAATACAGCTTCCTATTAAAAATTTGAATCTATATATGCATGCATCTATCTATCTATCTATCTATCTATCTATCTATCTATCTATCTATCTATCTATGTATGTATGTATGTATGTATGTATGTATGTATGTATGTATGTATGTATGTATGTATGCATGCATGTATGTATGTATGTATGTATGTATGTATGTATGCATGCATGCATGTACTGTATGCATACAGACAGACAGACGGACAGACGGACAGACGGATGGATATATAGATCATTCGAATGTTTGTTTTTTAAAGATTGCTTGATTAACAGAAAGAAATATTACATTTATCTGTCTTTACTGTCATTTATGACAGCTTTGATGAACAAAAGTGTGTGACAAGTATAAGTTTATACACTTATGAAAAAGCATGGCCTATGGTGTGACATTACTCATCATCACTTTCATGATTTTCACCCCATTTAAACCCTGTAAGAAATCACTGCAGTAAATTTTACAAAAGACAATCAGTTATATTTTTATTAATAATTAATAATCAGCTAGATTTGAGATAAGTCAGCTGGATAATTTTACCTTTGTGACAGAACAGCACTATTTTCAATACAATGTCTTATACAACAGAGAAAAACCTACAGTTGAAGTGAAAATGATTAGCCCTCCTGTAAATGTTTATAATTTTTTAAAAACATTTTCCAAATGATAATTAACAGAGCAAGGAATTTTTCACAGTATTTCCTATAATATTTTTTCTTCTGGAGAAAATCTTATTCGTTTTATTTAGGGTAGAATAAAAGTATTTTTTTAAATTTTTTAAGGTCAAAATTATTAGCCTTAAGCAATATATATATTTAATTGTCTACAGAACAAACCATCATTTTACAGCGACTTACCAGATTATCCTAACTTGCTTAATGAACCTGAATAACCTATTTAGGTCTATAAATGTCACTTTAAGCTGAATACCAGCATCTTAAAAAATATCTCGCAAAATATTATGTGCTGTCATCATGGCAAAGATAAAAGACATCAGTTATTAGAGTAATGAGAAATGATACAAACTATTATGTTTAGAAATATATTGAAAGAAAAAAAATCTCTGTTAAACAGCAGCAAGGGGAAAATATACAGGAGGGCTAATAACTCAGACTATTCAACATTTGCAAAGAACACACAAAAGAAGTGCATGTACAACACAAACGCAAGATGTGTCATTATGAAAAGGGACAAAACAGTCATCCCAACCATTCAGTCCTGATGTTCCAGTCAAGAATGATCAATATCAAAACTACACTGTACAAATGCCTCATACAATTACATCAAATTAAGCCCTTTTTGACACTGAAAATGGTGAAAAACGTGCGCCAAGACTTGAGGATCAAACACAGGCGACTGCTGCAGTAGCCCGTGTAAATCTCTCCCCGAAGCGCTGCATCTTTCCCTGTAGTATACGTGTCACGTTCCTTCTCGGCAAGCACGAAAGTGGGCAGCTGAGGGTCCTTGGCTGTCTCTCCCTCTCATCCTCTCCTGAATATAAATCTGTCGGAGAGCTCCATAAATCCATTACATGGGCCGGCAGATGCTGCTCTGGCAGGCTCGCCTTGACGAGGGACTCTCTAACCTCAACCCTGTGCTCCTGTCAAACGTTCAGCAACATCCGAGGCGCTAGAATACTATTAATCAGCCGCTTCCATAGGTTTTCTCTTCCAGCGGTACTTTCTGTTCTCGTAATATACTGCGGCATTAAGCAAAAGAAGGCACTGGGGTCATGTCTATGAGGGAAATGTCGATAATATAGACCTCCATTAAAATTAGAAGACGACATACTTTTTGTTCTTTTCAGTTTCAGGTTAAAAATTGGTTATTGACATATCAGCAGTGTCAACATTAGTACTGTATTGTTGACAGTAGACCTACTTGTACTGTTTGTTCTTAGCTTTGGTGTCCTCTGCTGCTGCTATTGTTTTTTGCTTCATCTCGTTTTTTTTTCTTGTGTTTGTATATTTATATATATGACAAAGTCTTGTCGTCGAACCCAGTGGTATAAACAACAAATAATAACTTGACTTTGAGTTGATCATTTGGAAAAGTGGCAGAAGGTAGATTTTTCTGATGAATCGTCTGTTAAACTGCATCATAATCATCACAAATACTACAGAAGACCTATTGGAACCTGCATGGACCCAAGATTCTTACATAAATTGGTCAAGTTTGGTGAAGGAAAAATCATGGTTTGGGGTTACATTCAGTATGGGGGAGTTGAGAGTTCTGCAGAGTGGATGGCAACATCAACAGCCTGAGGTATCAAAACAATTGTGCTGCCCATTACATTACAAACCACAGGAGAGGGCAAATTCTTCAGCAGGATAGCGCTCCTTCTCATACTTCAGCCTCCACATCAAAGTTCCTGAAAGCAAAGAGGGTCAAGGTGCTCCAGGATTGGCCAGCCCAGTCACCAGACATGAACATTATTGAGCATGTCTGGGGTAAGATGAAGGAGGAGGCATTGAAGATGAATCCAAAGAATCTTGATGAACTCTGGGAGTCCTGCAGGAACGCTTTCTTTGCCGTTCCAGATGACTTTATTAATAAGTTATTAGAGTTATTGCAGAGATTTATGGATGCAGTCCTTCAAGCTCATGGGAGTCATACACAATATTAATTCTTCTTCCACTGCACCATGACTTTATATTCTATATTGGACATTATTTCTGTTAAGTGACAAGACTATTGTCTAAGCAAAGTCAGACCTTACTGTCCTAATTAAATCATTAAAAATCAAGGCATGATCATATTTTATTTTGCTAAAATAAGTGTAATCTAGAGGCCTTTGTCTTTCATATAAGCCACTTCTGATAAAATAATAATCAACTACAAGTCAAGTTACTATGTGTTGTTCTTAAAACTTGGATAGGCGACAAGACTTTTGTCAGGGAGTGTATTTTGTGTTATGCTTTGTTTTTATTTTTAGGTGTGACTTTTGAACATTCTGTTAAGGGTCTACTTGACTTGACCTTGACTTCATTGGTATTCACATGTACATTGAATGAAATTTCATGGCATTGGCTCTGCAGTTTCAATAAGAAAAACCCTAAATAATAAATAAATAAATATTATCCAAGAATAATCATATACACAACAGATGACTGACTGTCGTTATTATCAGGCAGATCTACAGTGCAAATCACAATAGTGCACACAAGTTTGAAAAGATAAGAGTGAAAAGATAAAAATTAAAACAAGTAAATAAATGGTGACCATTTAAGAGTTTAGCGGTCTGATGTCTAGTAGGAGAACTACAGATCAGAAATAGCCCTTCTTGGCTAGTTCTGGCACATTCTACAGTGATGTTTATTAATGTGCATTACATACCTGTCAACCCACCAATTATTTTACAACTCTATCCCCCTATCATCCTGTACAGGTATTTTCCCGTATTTCCCCCATATTTTTAATCTTTCTATGAAGCGTGGCATTAAACATCAAAGAGCCGATCCTCCCTATACACAACTCATACCACCGACCACCACCAATTTTGGGTGCGTGTTTTATTAGACACATAATAATAATAAATAATAATAATAATATAATAATAATAACAAAATCTAAAGATGTCAATCTTGGTGAGTTTTTTTTTCAAACACAACAAATTTAGCCTTAAATTACCATAAAAAGTTAGCAGAGCAATCGAATGCTTGTTTTATTATATGAGCATTGTATCCCTTATTTTCACATCTCAGTGTTGACAGGTATGGTGCATTTCCACTGTAAAGATAAATAAACTAAACAAAAAATATGGCAGTCAGTTTGTTTGCTTGATGTACACATTCACATAATAAAACGTAAAAAAATTGGAATAAAATCTAAGTCAAATTTATGCGCCCTTCCTCTGAATGTTTTTTTTTTTTTTAAATATTTCCTAAATTATATTTAACAGAGCAAGGAATTTTTCACACAATTTCCTATAATATTTTTTCTTCTGGAGAAAGTCTTATTTGTTTTATTTCGGCTAGAATAAAAGCAGTTTTTAATTTAAAATACATTTTAAGGTCAAAACTATTTGCCTCCTTAAGCAATATTTTTTTTGATAGTCTACAAAATAAACCATATTTATACAATGATTTGCCTAATTACCCTGACTTGCCTAATTAACCTAGTTAAGCCTTTGAATGTCACTTTAAGATGAATACTAGTATCTTGAAAAATTTCTAGTAAAATATGATGTACTGTCATCAAGGCAAATATAAAAGAAATCCAACTCAGGTTCATTCTGAAAACGTACCAATATATACATTTCTGAAGAGCCAAATACGTCCCAGGAGCTACGTTTTTTGCAGTTTTTGTTTTCACGAATCCACCAGAGGCCGCTGTGTACGCCTTTTCAGATCTCAAATTTCTCTTGCAAGTGCCATTTGCGCCTTCACTTCTCAAGTAAATCCACCAGAGGCCACTGTCAACAGTAACTGACTGATTGACTGATTGACTGACCCACCCTCCTCCTTCCCTAAACCCAACCGACCGTTTTAAAAAGTAATCCAGAAAAACGAAAGCCCTTGCCTGATTTTACCACGTTTTCAGATTTTACCACATTCTCACCGTTATTTACTTGTTTATTTAATTTTTTGGCTTTTGTTTTTGTCTTAGCTTCTTTCTGCAACCGTTCATCACCAGACTCGAACCATGTCGTCGTGATCAACTCCTCCCTGTGTCTCAAGTCCGCCGCCGTACATGGCAAGCTACCGGACAAACTGGTAACAGGTCCACATGGAGGTAAATGGTCAGCTGGTAAGCGCGAAAAAGAAAAAGCGTCATACCACCCCATAGCGTTCATTTAAACACGAAATGCAGCCATACGTAGCTCTGGCTACATAATTCACGATCTCCAAAAATGTATATAAAGCTATGTTTTCAGAATGAGCCTATGTTAAAGAAATCAATTATTAGAAATTAGTTATGGGGTAGTTAATTTATTCTAACTAAATTAGTTAGAGATGTGTTTCTAAAAAACAAAAAAAAAAACACATCTTTGAGATTAATATGAGATAAATATCGACAATGTGACAGAGTCAGTTTGTTTGCTTTAAGAACACATTCCCATAATGCGACATTTTGTACACACACAAGCTTGAATTACAATTGGAGTGTGGTAAAAATACAAACAAAATGGCGAAACTCGCTGCGGCTGCATTGGGGAGGGGTTTTGCACATTTCCTCTGAAGCCCAGGTGTAAACGAGCGATAACACTGATTTATCGGAGCGGTCTCTGAATAACAGCGGGGCTGAAATTGCAGGATACAAAAGGTACAATTGTGTCGCTCTGTTGTTGTGGATGGAAACTGCACCAGAGAGGAGGCTCGTAAAAACCTGGAACTGCAGAGGATGGGGTTGCTATGGGAACCTACCATGGAGATGGGGGTTGTGGCAGGAGGCGGGGCCATGGCAACGGGGGCAAGATGCCTGCTCCTGCTGCTCTGGGTCGACTTGGCATTCGGCGCAGGAAACGCATCAGCAGTCTGAAAAGACAACGATGAGATGCAGAGCTTCAGTAGCAAAAAATAATGTTTGGAGTGTGTATGCAAAGCATGCTGGTCAATGAGGTAAATTTTACTGCCTCTGTATTGCTGTTTGATTTTTTTTTTTTTGCAATATGGCTAAAATTATGGGATAGAGTTGACAGGCACATAACAGTGTGTTCTCTGTGAGTGACATGCCATTAAAACGAGAAAGAAAGAGAGAGAGAGAATATATACAGCATTACGAGACTAACTGTAGAGACAAATAATCCTGAATATTCCTCAATTCCAGTCACTACATGACAATGACAAATTAAAAACACCCAAACACACACACACACACACACACACACTTACATACATATATATATTAATTTAAAAAAAAAACCTTAAGGTCAAAATTATTAGCCCCTTCAAGCTATAATTTTTCCCGATAGTCTACAGAACAAACCATCATTATACAATAACTTGCCTAATTACCCTAACCTGCCTAGTTAATCTAATTAACCTAGTTAAGCCTTTAAATGTCACTTTAAGCTGTTTAGAAGTGTCTTGAAAAATATCTAGTCAAATATTATTTACTGTCATCATGGCAAAGATAAAATAAATCAGTTATTAGAAATGAGTTATTAAAACTAGTATGTTTAGAAATGTGTTGAAAACATCTCTCCGTTAAACAGAAATTGGGGGAAAAATAAACAAGGGGGCTAATAATTCAGGGGGGCTAATAATTCTGACTTCAACTGTATATTAATTTCTATTTTATTATATATTATTATTGTCATTATAGAGGGAGATCCAGTCTGATATCAGCAGCAGCAAAGTATGTATTATAGACTGACATAACACAGAGTCATCCAGTAGACAAAACTAGTCAGAAATATTATTACCAGTCATCTGAAAGACTGTAAAGTTGTGTATTGTATTTTATTTTGTTCCATTTTAATGAAAATAACAATAATATACACTACCTGACAAAATTCCTATTGCCTATCCAAGATTTTGAAACAATAAATAATAACTTGACTTCTAGTTGTTTTCTAATTTGGTGTCAGACGTGGCTTATATGAAAGGCAAAGGCCTCTAGATTACGCTTATTTTACCAAAATACAATATGACCATGCCTTGATTTTTTATTATTTAATTAGGACAGTAACAGTAATGACAGTAGTGATGAAATGTCTTGTCATTTCCCAGAAATAATGTCCAGTATACAATATAAAGTCATGGTGCAGTGGAAAAAAACAAATATTGTGTCTGACTCCCATGAGCTTGGAGGACTGCATCCATACATCTCCTCAATAACTCTAATAACATACTAATAATAAGTCATCTAGAACGGCAAAGAAAGCGTTCTTGCAGGACTCCCAGATTTCATCAAGTTTCTTTGAATTCATCTTCAGTGACTCCTCCATCTAACCCCAGACATGCTCAATAATGTTCATGTCTGGTGACTGGGCTGGCCAATCCTGGAGCACCTTGACCTTCTTTGCTTTCAGGAACTTTGATGTGGAGGCTGAAGTATGAGAAGGAGTGCTATCCTGCTAAAAAATTGCCCTCTTCTGTGGTTTGTAAAGTAATTGGCAGCACAAATGTCTTGATACCTCAGGCTGTTGATGTTGCCATCCACTCTGCAGAACTCTCAACGCCCCCATACTGAATGTAACCGCAAACCATGATTTTTCCTTCACCAAACTTGACTGATCACTGTGAGAATCTTGGGCCCACGTGGGTTCCAATAGGTCTTCTGTAGTATTTGTGATGATTGGGATGCAGCTCAACAGATGATCAGAAAAATCTACCTTCTGCCACTTTTCCAAATGAGAAGTCAAGTTGTTATTTGTTGCTCTTACAACTGGGATCAACGACAAGACTTTTGTCAGGTAGTGTATATTAATATAAAATATGTAAAATATATGTTTTCTTTCATTATCTTTTAAGACCTCGTATTAGTTTTGTTCTTATTTGTCTATGTAATTATCAAAATTGTGTTTTTTTCTGTATATGTAGAGTATATATATGTATTTTATAATCAATTTTCAGATGTTATTCATTGTTTATGTAATCTGCAATGCTTTAGCAATACTTGACAAGTCATGCCAATAAAGCTATTTTCAATTCAGTTCAAGAGAGAGACAGAAAGCGAGAGAGAGAGAGAAATAGAGAGAGAGAAAGAGAGAGAGAGAGCGGCCAAAGAGCATTCAAATCCTGCATCCTCAATTATATGCTAATGTGTCATTTGCTGTATGTTACATTATTCTGGGCTGATGGAATTTTTTTTTCAGCAGCAAAAGACGTGCCTGGAAACTCAATGGCTTATTGGGAGAAGCGAGGGTGACAGTAATGGATGGAAACAGGCAGTGGCACATTTGGTAAGGACGAAGAGGCGCTGTAATTTATTAGCGTGGGAGGCAAAGGGAAGAAACAATTGGAAAAAATTGGTGTCTGGTCAATGAGACACGAATGTCTCGCTTCTGTGTCTCGGACTTGATTTCATCAGTGCTCGCGCTCCAATTAGATTTACTGGATCCGGATCTCAACACTTGGGACTGTCATTGGGCCACTTTAAATGACCTGAAACCTGCTGATCAATGGCGAGAGTTGGACAGGGTGGTATGAGTGTGTGTGTGTTGTGACAGTAGAAATTTGTACAGATTTTTCTCTCACATTTAATCGCAGAAAGACAGTATATATTTCACTCACCAACAAGAGTCTTGCTTTGTTTTATTTATTATATAAAACTCATATATGTAATATTTTTGTTTGGTTTTGGCATTTTAGGAATTAATTCACAGACTGGAAATTGAAAGAAATAATTTATATGTTACGTTGTTATATTATATTATATTATATTATATTATATTATATTATATTATATTATATTATATTATATTATATTAATTTTATTTTATTTTATTTTATTTTATATTATATTATATTATATTATATTATATTATATTAATTTTATATTATATTATATTATATTATATTATATTATATTAATTTATATTATATTATATTAATTTATATTATATTATATTATATTATATTATATTATATTATATTATATTATATTATATTAATTTATATTAATTTATATTATATTATATTAATTTATATTATATTATATTATATTATATTATATTATATTATATTATATTATATTATATTAATTTATATTATATTATATTATATTATATTATATTATATTATATTATATTATATTAATTTATATTATATTATATTATATTAATTTATATTATATTATATTATATTATATTATATTATATTATATTATATTATATTATATTAATTTATATTATATTATATTATATTAATTTATATTATATTATATTATATTATATTATATTATATTATATTATATTATATTAATTATATTATTTATATTATATTATATTATATTATATTATATTATATTATATTATATTATATTATATTATATTATATTATATTATATTATATTATATTATATTATTTATATTATATTATATTAATTATATATATTATATTAATTTATATTATATTATATTATATTATATTATATTATATTATATTATATTATCCTATATTATATTATATTATATTATATTATATTATCCTATATTATATTATATTATATTATATTAATTTTATATTATATTATATTATATTATATTATATTATATTATATTATATTATATTATATTATATTATATTATATTATATTATATCATACTATATTATATTAATTTATATTATATTATATTAATGTATATTATATTATATTATATTATATTATATTAATTTTATATTATATTATATTATATTATATTATATTATATTATATTATATTATATTATATTATATTATATTATATTATATTATATTATATTATATTATCCGTGCAGCCATAATGACTTCAGTGACAACAAAATTTCTTATAGCAATTGAAGTATTGCCTAGTTTTCTCCCACCCTGCATATTTGATGGATAGATGGACGCAAATATAGAAGATGTCCTACGACTTCCATCTGGAAAAACACGTAGGTAACTTGCTGTTAGAGACACCAGTTAAGAGGTGAATGCTTTGTAGCGAGGTAAGAGGTTAATCCTGAGTTAGAATTGTTCTGTTATAATTCTCTCTTTTGTTTGGCGTCACTAGCATCCCCTTACTCCTGAATTGGCCTCATATTTTAGTTTGATATTTTCTTTTTGAACTTGCTACTAATTGATACATTCATTTTCCTTTGGCTTAGTCCCTTTATTCATCAGGGGCTGCCACAGTGGAATGAACCGCCAACTTATCCAGCATATGTTTTACACAGGGGATGCACTTCCAGCTGCAACCCAGCACTTCATTTTCATTTTCACATTCATTTTCCTTTGGCTTAGTCCCTTTATTCATCAGGGGCAGCCACAGTGGAATGAACCGCCAACTTATCCAGCATATGTTTTACACAGGGGATGCACTTCCAGCAGCAACCCAGCACTGGGAAACACCCATAAACTCTCACATACACTACGGTCAATTTAGTTTATTCAATTCACCTATAGTGCATGTCTTTGAACTGTGGGGGAAACCGGAGCACCCGGAGGAAACCCACGCCAACACGAGGAGGACATGCAAACTCCACACAGACATGCCAACTGACCCACTGCTAACCACTGAGCCATCGTGTCGCCGAACTTGCTACTACTAATACATTTGTCATTATTTTAAATATTTAATTTTGTATATATTTGAGCATTTTGTATGGTTTCCACTTCTGTAAATTAAATCCTTTTGTTGGCGTTTTCATTCTCTACGTATGTCTTTTTTCTTTCATCATCACATGGTAAAACTGCCACACCTTAAATATGATCCCTTTTACCCTAGAATAACATCCAAGCGGTTGTACATATTACATACTACTGTCCTGTTTAAAAATATTGACGAATTAGTAGAAGACTGCAGTAAACGTTTTAATTGGTTAGGCCAAGACCGCAGAGATCCATGCTAGTAACTAAAAGCAAAGGCAGGGCTATCAGAGTGTGAAAGTCGGCATTGATTTCTGGAGCTCTCACCTGCAGTAGACTTCTCATCTCATTTTTAAGTCTCCCCAGATCCTGCAGCATCTCGCTGGCTTTTTGCACGGTCGTGCTGGAAGACGATACATTCGTAGGTTCTCCCTGGTGTTCATTCTGTCCATTCAGAAAAGACGATTCGTCTTCTTGTGCACTTCTAGTAACAGATGCTTTGGATGGCATCTGGCTTTCCCTGGGGAAATAAAAAACAGCAGGAGGTCAGATCTGACATCTTGCGGCAGGTGTAATTGTGCATGATGCCAAATTCAACACCTCATTTCAATCTTTGATGAGAATTGCTCATTTACATGTAATACAAGAGCATTATATAAATGATTTATACATATATATATATATATAAATGATTTATACATATATATATATATATATATATATATATATATATATATATATATATATATATATATATATATATAGTGTTTCTTGCTTTATATACGAGATATGTGCTGTGTGAAAACATTTATACATAAATTGTTATTTTATGACCATTTATTATTATTTACAGTAACACTTTAGAATAATGGTCCATTAATTAATGTTAATAAGTATATTTACTAACATTACCTAAGTATGAATAATCTTGTGAAGCATTTATTAATCATAGTTCAACATTAACTAATGCATTAGTAAAATCCAAAGTTGTGCTTGTCAACACTGGTTGATGCACTCTGAGTTCCAGTAATATGAACTAATATTATTTATCCTAAATAACCATAATTAACGTTAACGAAGACCACAAAAACAATGTTTGTTTGTTAGTTAATAATACATTAACTAACATTAACTGATGGGCCATTATTTTAAAGTGTTACCATATTTACTTTACCAATGCTTTAAAGCAAGTTTGATTTTGCTTGATTTAAGAATGAGGCACGCTGGCTAATAATGCAATCAAATAATATGAAATTAAACCAAAAAATGTCGAAAAATTAAATGTTAATTAATCTTATTAAGACAAAAGACGAAAAAATATCTATTTTTAATTCTGTGTACTGCACAGCAAAAGAACTGTTCAAAACAACAAAATTGGTTTTATATTTATGGTATAATAAATAAAATGGTTTTATATATGTGGTATTTTGAATTTACAAAAACCCTGATTACTACGATTCTGCAAAATATGAAATGCAACACCAATGACCTTTCACAATTTTAGATGTGTAAACAAGATTGACAAAAATCTAAATAAATTTAGAAAATTAATAAAATGATTATGATGATGATTATTATTATTATTACAGATTCAGCTTCAAACTTAAAGAGCAAGTTTTTTTAACCTATCTATTCCAGATATTCAAATAGTTGTATCTCAGTCAAATTTTGTTCAATCCTCACCAAACATCAACAGAAAGCTTATTTCCAAAAATGAACACAATGTTTTAATTTTCTTTTTTAAATATTTCTCAAATGGTGTTTAACAGAGCAAGGAAATTTTCACAGTATGTCTGATAATATTTTTTCTTCTGGAGAAAGTCTTATTTGTTTTGTTTCGGCAAGAATAAAAGCAGTTTTTAATTTTTCAAAAAACATTTTAAGGTCAAAATTATTAGCCCCTTTAAGCTATATTTTTTTCAATAGTCTACAGAACAAACCATCAATATACAATAACTTGCCTAATTAACCAACCTTACCAATTAATTAATTCCTAATTAACCTTAACCAACCCTTAAATCTACCCATATAACCAAACCATCCACAAACCCTACCTGTATCCTAGCTCATAATTAAGGCCAGACAGAATCTGCTGACATTTTTTGTGATTTCTGTGGAGAATTTTGTAAAAAAAAATCTGCAGATTTATGCAGAATGATTTCAGGAGTATCATAATTAAACCTTAATATATGAAATAAAAAATAATACATTTTTAACTTTTATTTGTTGTAATGTTTAAGATGCAAATCCAATTAGATCCATTTATTTGGTAAACAAAGCAAGTCTCTCATATAATATATCTACTAACAGACAGAAAATATGACTTTACAAACTGTATCGTAAATAAATCATATGAACATTTTAATATTACTGTCATTATAACACTATAATATTGATGAAATTAATAAATCTAAATTTACACACATTTAGACAAGTAAATACATATAGACTAAATGAAAAGAATTCGCAGATTCCGTCTGGGCCTACTACCTGGTAGTTAAGACCACTTAATATAAAGTGGGACGAAATATTTTAACCTAAAAGTTGGGTTTTTCCATATATTTTTCTCATATTTGTGTTGAAACAAGACTAAAAAATATCCGTAAATTAGAATTTTGCATATTTTTTGATTAACAATTTTATTATGCTTTTGAATTATGGGATTGTGGGCATTATAGGATCTTGATCTTTTTTTCAACAACTTTTTAACCTTGAAAAGTTAGAAAAAGTGACTTTTGTTAACATTTTATAGTTTAAAGTGTATAGTCTGGGTTGGTGTTTGTTGGTATATTATGCTACAAAAACCTTGTAATAAACTGCCAGTACAGCTTCTGTTATTTTACAGACTTATTTCTACATATTATTTCTTATATTATTATATTATATTATTTCTTATACAATTATTATATATCTTATATTATTTATTATATTATAACTACTAAAATGTCAATAAAAGTCACTTTGTTAAACTGCAGAGTCGAATTTTCAACATCAAAAGTCAACAGAGCAGAAATCAGCTTCTCGTAATGCAGTTCACAAGTGTAAATACACACTTTTACAGTGAAGCTATCCTTACTATACTACACCATTATCTCACAAATCCCCATTCTCCAAGTTATCGCTATTACTCAGCATACTAAAACTGCACCATATCCAGCTAAAGCAAACTGAGGTCATCCACCAGTGACGTTCACCTGATTCATCAGAGGAGGATGAGCGGTCACCCTGAAACACTGCTGGAGGACGTCTGCTAATCTGCCCTCTGCACTCACTCCTACTGTCTGCCTGAGTGTTTACACCACATTTCACATGATGAGCAGTATCAGCCGTAAAAGCCCAATCAGCTCAGATTGAAGCTGAAATATGTATTTATACTGGCTGTAATGAAGGGACCTGCGAGCCCTCAGCTGAAGGGGTTCATCGGGTTCCAGCCAAGGGCTTTTAGTCTGGCCTGTTTTTACAGTCTTGGGTTGCCAGCTCATCTAACGTTACTGTGAAGGCCATTTCTCCAACACTGCAGTGCTTGTCCAATGTTGCGGCAATTAATCACCCGGAGACGGGTTCAGTTTGCCAAGATCATGCTAACCAATTTAAAATGATACAAAAGACACTTTTTAGGCTG
Organism: Danio aesculapii; assembly: GCF_903798145.1. Classification (NCBI taxonomy): domain Eukaryota; kingdom Metazoa; phylum Chordata; class Actinopteri; order Cypriniformes; family Danionidae; genus Danio; species Danio aesculapii. Next base: position 41,885,322 of record NC_079451.1, on the reverse strand, counting down.
ATCGCACGTACTTTCCTTGACATGCAGGGAGCGAAGGAGGTTATTTAAACAATCTGTTCACTTAATGAGCTGGTGCAGGTTTGCAAATCTTACAGGCTGGATCTGATGGAAATGTCATATTTTATATTTCACATTGAAATGAAAGCAAATAAAAGATGACATTTCGCATAAAATAGTATTTTTAGCAGAGTTATTTTTACTGTTTTCATTGTGAGAATTAAGCACAAGATCCCCCACGAACAGCATTAAATACAAAAAAAAAAAAAGATATTTAAAACGAGGAAAGGGATTTTGGATGCATGACATGTAAAAGTGGATGGGGTTTCTCAATAATGCTAACAATAATTTACAATTGAAGTGTTTTTACTATATTACATACTTAAAGCATCATAGTGCAGCCTCAAAATATTAAGATTTACTTTTGTCAGCCACAAAATACAACAAAAGACACCAGTAATATGATCGGTAACTACTTTAGATATTATATTCTTATACATTATACTCAATTTATTATATATATTTTTAATTATATATATAAGAATAATAAATAACATGCACTCAACCACCATTTTATTAGGTACACCTTTCCAACTGCTCGATAATGAAAATTTCTAATCAGCCAATCACATGATCCAGACGATCTGCTGGAGTTCAATTAAAGCATCAGAATGGGGAAGAAAGGTGATTTAAGTGACTTTGAACGTGGCATGGTTGTTGGTGCCAGACGGGCAGTATTTCAGAAACTGCTGATCTACTGGGATTTTCACGCACAATCATCAGAGAATGGTCTGAAAAAGAGAAAATATCCAGTGAGTGGCAGTTCTGTGGGCGCAAATGCCTTGTTGATGCTAGAGGTCAGAGGAGAATGACTAGACTGGTTCCAGCTGATAGAAAGGCAACAGTAACTCAAATAACCACTCGTTACAACCGAGGTCTGCAGAGGAGCATCTGTGAACGCACAACACATCTAACATTGAGGCAGATGGGCTACAGCAGCAGAAGACCACACCGGGTGCCACTCCTATCAGCTAAGAACAGGAAACTGAGGCTGCAAATCGCTCAGGCTCACCAAAATTGGACAATAGAAGATTGGAAAAACGCCTGGTTTGACGAGTCTCGATTTCTGTTGCAACATTCGGATGGTCGGGTCAGAATTTGGCGTCAACAACATGAAAGCATGATTCCATCCTGCCTTGTTACAACGGTTCAGGCTGGTGGTGGTGGTTTAATGTTGTGGGTAATATTTTCTTGGCACACTTTGGGTCTATTAGTAACAGCTGAGCATCGTGTCAACACCACAGGTTACCCCAGTATTGTTGCTAACCATGCCCATCTCTTTATAACTAAATATCTTCTGATGGCTACTTCCAGCAGGATAAGACACCAGGTTATAAAGCGCAAATCATCTCAGACTGGTTTCTTGAACATGACATTGAGTTCACTGTACTCAAATGGCCTCCAGTCTCCAGATCTCAATCCAATAGAGCACCTTCGGGATGTGGTGAAACGGCAGATTTGCCTCATGGATGTGCAGCCGACAAATCTGCAGCAACTGCTTGATACTATCAAGTCTATATGGACCAAAATCTCTGAGGAATATTTCCAGTAGCTTGTTGAATCTATGACCCAAAGCATTAAGGCAGTTCTGAAGGCTAGAGGGGTTCAACCCAGTACTAGTAAGGTGTACCTAATAAAGTGGCCGGTAAATATATATTTATATTTATACACACACACACACACACACACACGCACACACACACACGCACACACACACACACACACACACACACACACACACACACACATTCAGATCACAATAAGTATATGAAATATTTCACCCATATTTTGCCATTTTATAAGTAATACATAAGCTATCTTACATATAACTGTACATGTAATTTAATGCAGACTCAAATAGCACATGTTTTTGACCCATATGCGACAGGTTTTAATGGTATCAAATAATATCGCAAAGCATAAATTCTTAATAATTCTAAAAATATGATTGAATTATTCTGAATGTGTGATACCAGGTCACCCGGACGTGTCCTTGACAATTCATGAGATTTAGCCCATGAAATTTTTCCCATGTACTGAGCTCTGAACGCCGTCCTGTGGGTTAATATGGGTTTCGTGTTTCTCTGATTGCTTTTTCCCACAGGTTGGCCCTTACCTCCTTGGATAGGCTTGTTTTTTTTGTTTGTTTTTTTTAAAAGATCCATGTTCTCATTTAAAGCCACACAGAGAGAACAGACTTTTCATGTGAGAATGCACAGCGAGGAAAATAAAGTGCTGAGCTTGATTACTTTATTTAGAGAGAGAAGCTGGTGGAGCAACAAAGAAGAGAAGACGAAGCATGATCAAAATGAGAAAGGAAGAGAAGGAAACTGAAACAAGGAAGAAAGTGAAATGAGATACAGAGAGACAAAGAGAATGGCGAGGGAGGGACAGAAAAGGTTTCCCAGAGCTACGTTCAAAACAAAGGTCAGAGCTGAAAGACAGACAGTGTCTGCTCTCAAGGGTCAAGCAAAAAAAAAGTGTCGTCCAGCATTTTGCAATCACATCCGACATTTATGAAGCTTCGTGGTACGAAACGGTTAACAAACATCTACACGCTCGCTCTAGTCAACACTCCGCACAGAAACATGTCTATTTACTCCACTTCACACACAGTGAGCCATTCATTCAGCCTGCACACAAAGAACAGAAGCCAGAAGAAGCTCTGTTTTAGAGGAAACTGTGTAGGAAAGCAAGTTCAGTCGTGGCCTGTGCAATATAAACAGCATTATGACATGCTAGCAACTTTTATTACTGGGGGGCTTTCCTTTACTCATAGATTTAAATGGATAGTTCACGCAAAAAAATGTGTATTTACTAAGGACATTTTTTGAAGAAAGCTGAAAAACCATCGACTTCCATAGTAGATACTAAGGAAGTCACTATGGAAGTTAATGATCACAGGCTTCCAGCTTTCTTTAAAAAATATATTCTTTTGTGTTTAACAAACTCATAAAGGTTTGATGACAGAATTTTAGTATTTGGGTGATCGATCTCTTTAAAGAGAATATAAAGCATTTGTGGTGCTTTTAACTTTTATAATGTGATAAACCTTGGGGGAAAAGCAATACCAGGGAACCTGAAATAAACCATTGGGATTTTACTTTAATGGCCCATTTCCACTGAGCGGTATAGTACGGTACGGGTCGGTACGGTTCACCTTCATCAGGCTTGCATTTCCACTGCCAAAAGGGTACCAATGGTACAACAGAAAGTTTCAGTCGACGTCATTCTCGCTTGAGGAAATGTCAAAGTACCATTAGTACCCTTTTGGCAGTGTACACACAAACCTGATAGAGGTGACCCGTACCGACCTGTACTGTACCGTATTGTACCACTCAGTGGAAATGGGCCATTGACAGTGGAAACAGCCATAAAACTCACCGAAACAAACCTTATCATACCATACCGTACCACTCAATGGAAACGGGCCATATAGGACAGCTCACATACCTTTATTTCTAAAGGTCTAAGTTCAGCTAGTTGTTCTTGCAGAATAAAGCCAAAAAAAGTGTTTTAGGAACAAGTCTGAAAGGGTTTATGCTGCTAAAACAACTGGCTAGATTAATATTATCCTGCATATTACAATAAACTAAACAGTTACACACAAAGCATTGATTTGAGCTTTAAATTGAATTGGTTGATATCTGAGAATATCTGATTGACCAATCAGAATCAAGTATTCCAGAGAGCCGTCTAATAGGATACATCAATGATGTCAAAACCAAGTGGCTTGTTGAGATTGATTAGTTTTACTTAAAGTGACATTTCACCAAAAACTGAAGATCCTGTCATCATTTCCTCACCCTAATTTATTTGTTCCAAACCAGTTTGAGTTTATTTATTCTGTTGAACACAAAAGAAGATATTATATTTTTTCCTACTATAGAAGTCAATGGTTACATGTTTTCAGCTTTCTTTATTATGTGTGTTCAACAGAAGAAAGAAACTCAAACCGGTTGAGAACCAAAATGAAACTCAAAAAGGTTTGGAACCATTTAAGGGTGAGTGAGCAAGTTTTTGGGGGGTGAAATATCACTTTAAACTAAATGTCTGTAAGTGCAATCTGTAGAGGAAATCGCATGTGTCAGTTTAATAAATCTGCAAAGATCTTATTCTAGACAAAACACTGCAAACACAACTCATCCAGGAATCATCCCCTTGGATGAAAAAATACTTAAATATTCAGGAAACCGCGACATGTAGAGTCCAAAAAAGAAAACTCAGGATTACAAGCAATATCAACCTGCAGCCTAAGACCGGTTACTTACTGAAGCTAAGCAGGGCTGAGCCTGGTCAGCTGATGGGAGACCACATGGGAAAACTAGGTTGCTGTTAAAAGTGGTGTTAGTGAGGCCAACAGGGGGCGCTCAACCTGCGGTCTGTGTGAGTCCTAATGCCCCAGTACAGTGAAGGGGACACTATACTGTCAGTGAGCGCCATCTTTTGGAGGTCCTGAATCTCTACGGTCATTGAAAAACCCATGGCACTTCTTGTAAAGAGCAGGAGTGTAACCCCAGTGTCCTGGCCAAATTCCCTGCATCAGCCTTTATCATGGGCTCCCCTTCATCCCCATCTATCTTATTGGCTCTGTCACTGTCTCTCCACTCCACCTATAACTGGTGTGTTGTGATCGCACTGATGCCGTTTGTCCTGTGGCTGCTGTCACATCGTCCAAGTGGATGCTGCACACTGCTGGTGGTGTGGAGAGCCAACAACTCTGGCATACATTTTTACACGGGGGATGCTCTTCCAGCCGCAACCCACTACTGGGTAAAAATATTTATTAAATTAAATTAAAAAAATTAATGACTTTGCAATTTTTAATCAAAATATAAAACAACATTTTTTTTATTATTTAATGTCTGTGCCAAAGTGTGCCGACATATAGCACTGAGGTGCTCACGGCGAATCGAGTTCGATTTCTGGATAGAGGTCCTTCTCCCTCTCTCTGCTCCCCATGTACTGTATTCCTGTCTCATCTCTACTGTCCTATATAATACAGGTGAAAAACCTCTAAAAATATCTTAAAAATAAATAAATAAAAATTATTTGATGTAAAATGCATCTAAATTAAATTGAAATACTGCTATAGATGTACAGCCAGACAAACCAGATGTGCAACAATCAAACCGGAATGCTCTCTAGCATGCAGTCAATGAAAATGTACAAGGCAATAAAATTTGACTGCATCTCTTGACAAGAACATCCTGAATTATTGACAGTCGAATGCTTCCAAACATCACAGCTCCTATAAAATGCCCTTAAGTGACAGATATGATACCAATGAAAAAAACCCAAATCTCTCAAGGTTACCAGTCTGATGTTGGAAAGCCTGCGTTAACCCGAGACAGTGTTGTGTTTGATCCATTGCTTGGCAACAGATGCACAACAGGCAGATGCATTAGACATCCGTCTCATCAGAGCAGCCTTTCTGTCCCCAGGTTTCGTCTGCTGACAGGAAGCCAGCAAAGGAAACAGGTGCTTTTTTTGAGCCTTTTTAGGGGCTTTCCAATAAATAAACATGAAGGCGAGAGCAGTGCTGCATGGTTGTCCTGATGTATTCCACACAGCACGCTTCCTTCAATCAGTCTTAAGACGCCACAAAAGGATCTAATCCATTTGAAGAGGGAGATGTCGGGCTTTTTTGATCTTGCTCAAATTGATTAGGGTGTAGATATGGAAAGGCAGGGAAGGAGAACGCCGTGGTAGAGGTCGAGCGATGCTAATGTCTCCTTCAGCGAAGAAAGGCTTGGTTTCTTGGCCAGATTGCGTGGCGTTTAATGAGCGCCTGGGATTGTGTGTGTATGTTGTCAGGAACGATTCGAAAAATGAGCACGGATGTCCTTTTGAGGCATATGGATTTTTTTTTGGTCGTTTGGAGGCTTGTTTGCGTGCCAATATGAAAACGTAATCAATAGATGACACCTGTCAGATCGTCGGGCATAACAGTTACACATTTTGAATATTTCCTCACTTGAATATCGACTTTCTGTCAGCTGCGGATAAAGAGCGCTTTATCAACGCGTGCCACATTTTCAGTCTATCATCCAGACATCACCTAAGGTTTAACTCGATGAGACACCAAAGCTTGAGTTTGGAGAAACAGTGTTTTTTTTTCTGAGGAGGACTACAGAGAGAGAACGATTCATTACCCAAAAATAGAACAAAGAGCAAAGAGGAAGATGTGTTTTCCCTATTCGTCCAATCAGAGAGCTTTGTGTCTGGCTTCATTTGTCTGTCACTGCAGATCTGGAGCAGGAATGAAAGGGGAAAAAACCTCGATATGAATAGGTGGGGTGGAGGAAGGGTGAGGTTCCCCACTGTTCTCACCTCTATTCCTCGGGAAAAAGGCAACGGTGAGCTGCAATAATGTGGCAGGAGGAAGCCGAATGAGCTTCAAACGTGAGGACTGGTGAAGAGATTTCATTGGTGAGACGAAGAGTGAAATGTCAGGGGCAGGTGGGTTATTCGCTGTGCCTTGGTGCACCTCATGCAGGGTCAGGGAAAGTGGGGTAACAAAAAAAGCAGCAGGGGTTCTGGCTGCTGACTATATTTAAAAGGTGACCGCACACTGTTTTGAATGACAGTCTTCACTGTTATTTAACAAAACAGCCAATTTAACACAAATTAAAAGCTAAAGAGATAAAATACTAGATAAAATATACACGTTGGGTGGCATGGTGGCTCAGTGGTTAGCACTGTCACCTCACAGCAAGAAGGTCAGTGGTTCAAGTCCCGGCTGGGTCAGTTGGCATTTCTGTGTGAAGTTTGCATGTTCTACAGGTGCTCCGGTTTCCCACACAGTCCAAAGACATGCGCTATAGGTGAATTTGATGGACTACAGTAAAATGACTAAATTAAAAATTGTGTGTGTGTGTGTGTGTGTGTGTGTGTGTGTGTGTGTGTGTGTGTGTGTGTGTGTGTGTGTGTGTGTGCGTGTGCGTGTGCGTGTGCGTGCGTGTTAGTTTTTATTCACTTACCTTTTTTTGGATCATTAATTTTTCAGTCTGTTGTCATGTATAGTTACACTGCAAAAACTCTTTTCTTACTTAGTCATTTTGTCTCATTTCCAGTCCAAATATCTAAAAGAATCTAAAATCAAGAGCAGTAAGAGAAATGGCATAAGAAAATTAAGTGATGCTTAACTGTTTGAGATTATATTTTAAGATTATTTTTCTAACCCCATTGGCAAATAATTTAGCTTGTTTTAAGCAAATAATCACTTATTTTGAGGTGTTTTTTTCAGAAAACAACAATAATTTCTTATGCTACTTCATGAGTTTCTTGATTTAAGATTTTTTTTAGATATTTGGATTGAAAACAGGACAAAACTTTAGTTAGTTTTTTATTTTATTATTATAACAGCTCAGGGGTGAGCTTTTTTTGAATAAAGGGTTGGAAATTAATGCTTATCTTGTTATTTTTATCAGATTCATCGATTAACTGAAGAAATAATCAACAGATTAATCGATTATTAAAATAATCGTTAGTTGCAGCCGTAGGTGTAACCCAATGTTGGGTCAAAAACAAACAAACCCAACTGTTGGGTTTAAAAGCGTAATTTAAATTTAACTGAAAAAAGGAACACGACAATGGGTTTGTCTATCATTGACTCAAAATTGTTTTAGTGTGAGCCAGTGACCCAGCATTTTTTAGTGTGTAGTCTAGACAATTGTGATAATATACACACAAATTGTGTATGGGCACACACATGCACAGGCACAAGCACGCATGAGCACAGGCACATGCACGCACGCACGGAGTGCGTACACCGGAGTTTTTGAGCCCTGAAAACTGAGCTTTTTTAAAACGCTGGAGAGGTCGTGGATAGGGAAATTGGGACATCTGAAAATGGAGGCGTGGCTGCAAACAATCTGATTGAGGCTCTATCTCAATATTAAGTATTCATATATTCACAAAGTTCAGTTCTGCACCCTTTCCTTAAGCTCAGACTTCGCAAGTTTGATTCGCAAGTTTGATTCTCCTTGAGTACATTTTAGTGCTGTATTGAAACTTTTACTAAACTGCTTTCCTTCAAACTGCAGTCACTACTTTATTTATTCCTGTCTATGGGAATAAGAAAAATCTGTCTTGTGATTCCTGTCCAATCAAATCGCACATAGATGGTAAATCGCATCATAATGAAGATCTCAAGACATGGGCGATTTATAATTGCAGCAAACTGTTTGGAAGCACTAAAAGTGTCCAAGAAAATCTTTACATACAATGACCCAGAGACTGTTTATATGCATGTCACTGATGAGAAGATGACGGATGTTTACTGTATGAAGACCAAAATAGCCTTAAAGACCCAGCAGGCACAAGACATCAACATAACGTCAGATTGACGTTGTACTCCAATGTCTTGGGGATGCTACATTTTGTTTGGAAATGAAAATTGGGTTTACATCAGAACCCAGTGTCAATGTTCAACGTCCAACCTAAAATCAACCAAATATCAACGTCTAAAGATGTTACAGCTTGACGTTGTGTGGACGTTACCACTATGACGTCTATCAGCCATACATGACAAAATAATGTCAGTATTTGACGTCAAGATGATGTTGGTTTAAGATGTTGGCTCGACGTTGGATTTTGGTCACTTCCTAACACAACATAAAATCAATCAATTATCAACGTCATTATAGGACATCAAAATAATGTCCTAAGACACTGGCTAGACATTGAATTTTGGTCACCTGTCATCACCACCTAAATCAAACCTAATATTAAGATCTTATGAAGTTGTGTGCCTGCTGGACAATAATTAAATGCACTACAGAATGTTACGTTTACACACATCAACAAATTACATGTAAATGCATCAGCTTTTTACAGCGTAATACTCACTACTTTTAAAAGGTCTACTTTTTACTTTTACTCAGTAATATTTACAACAGATACTTTTACTCTACTTGCACTACATAGGAAAGTAATGGTACTTTTACTTGAGTACTCTTTTCACCACTGGGAATAATAGGATGAGAAGTAATTGTAATAGTTTGATTGTGGTCTTTATATGTCTGAACTGCTCTGCATGATTCGATTAGGACTTTGGTCGGATTAAGGTAATCAAAAATTGCTGGTCACATGGTGGACTCTTAATCAGAGTATTGTCCATGTAAACATGAATGAATGCAAAACAAATCTACCTTTTGGTCTAAATAAAGTAACCAAACCTATATTAGTATTCCATTCTGAACGAAGAGTATATAATTGGTAGAACAACTAAGCTTGTACATTTTCCTCAGGTAAACAAACACACACAAGACATAAAAAACACTACAGATCATCCTGGTTATAAATAGAGCCAATGCCTCCTATAAAGATCCGTGCAAGCATTGGAGAACAGAGCACAGCTATTTTTCGGAGCTGTACATTAGGCAGGAGCCATCATCCATCATGCGGACCTGCGTCTGCCCAGCTGCTGGGTAAACCCCGCTCATCTAAATGTCATCTCGCACACACACAGACCCAAGCATCGCCGGCTCTCTCCGCCAGACCAGCCGCAACAGATGTGGCCCCGGCCCTCGCTATTTAAATCCGGCCACCTGATGCCTGAGGCTGCGTTGTGAAGCCCTGGCGGCACAGCATGGGTGAGCGCAAACCCTTCGCACACATTTATCATGATTTGTACAGGGTGCCCTGCTTCCTTTAACACTCTTCATCATATCTGCTTTTGCAGATGAATATGTTTTCAGATCAAGTACGAAGTATAAATGTGCTCCAAATAGTGAAGCTGAATGAGATTCCTCTTGATTTAATACTGATAATAAGTTTATGATTTGATCAATACAGCATTATTAGGGCTGTCGGTCAATTAAAAAAATGTATAAACTAAAAGCTGCAATAATAATAATAATAATAATAATAATAATAATAATAATAATAATAATAATAATAATAATAATAATAATAATAATAATACTGACAAAAATGTTGAATTATCTACTATATAAAGGAAACCAAGCAAGTTCACTGTCAACTTCCATAGAGCAGACAAAGCTGAAATTGGATATTCTAAATTGATATTTATTTCCTCTCCTCTAGAGATAGTGTAGGAAATCTTGGGAGAAACCAAGAAATGTAATTTAAAAGCAATTTTACAGGACAGAAAACAGTTGGGCCTGAAGGAGAGGAACAGAGAGAGGACAGAGCCGAAACCAGCAGTGAAATGATGAAACTCTCCTCTGAATTACTCCTCTTACAATCCCTCAAGGTTTCCGTCACATTGTGCGCACACAAGTCACGTTTTTTTCTTCTTCTTCATGTTCTACCAGAACAGACATTTTAACTCCAAACCGAAATTGCTGCTGGACATTGGCAAAAACATATAGGTGGCAGAACACGCATGTTACAAAGAAAAGGGATTACAAAACTTTTTCATCCAAATTATAATCAAAAATAGAACGTCTTGAAAGTTTGATATCGATAAGATTTTTTGGTCACTTTATTTTATTTATTTACTTATTTTTTAGGGGTTTTCACCTTTATTGGGATAGGACAATGGAGATTTTACAGACAGGAAAATGTGGGGAGCAGAGATAGGGGAAGGATCGGCAAAGGACCTCAAGCCGGGAATCGAACTCGGGTCGCCGTGAGCACCTTGGTGCTATGTGTCAACGCACTACCACTAGGCTATTGGCGCCGACAGGTCACTTTATTTTAAATGTACAATTCACACTATTAACAAAGGCTGCATTTACACCACACGATTCAAGCGACCCAAATCCGATTTTTTTCTCCAATGTGGCCCAGATAGGATATGGCTAGGGCCAGACGGAATCTGCGGATGTTTTTGCTATTTCTGCGGAGAATTTTGTAAAAAATCTGTGAATTTATGCGGAATGATTTTGGGAGAATTATAACCAAAATATTAATAATGAAATAAAAAGTAATACCTTCTTAACTTTTATTTAATGTTTAAAATGCAAATCCAATTAGATTCACTTTATTTGGTAAACAAACCAAGTCTCTCAGTTGATATCTCTACTAAAAGACAGAAAACATTACTTTACAAACTGTATTGTACTTAAATTAGATGAACATTTTCATATTAGTAAATAATATTACAGTAATTAATTAAAAAAACTGAATAAATATAGATTTACACACATTTACTCAAGTAAATAAACAGAATTAATGATGGGCTAAAAATCTGCGTAATTTTGTTGAAAATCTGCTGAATTCTGCGCGCGCAGATTCCGAGTGGGCCTAGATATGGCCCATGTACGTGTAATAAGCAGGAAAAAAAATCAAATGGAATCCGTTTTACTCAAATCAGCCTTACGTGGAAATTTATCTGATCTGAATCGGATCCGTGCCCCCGTGTCTGCAGGTAGATTGGATTTTCACCTGTCACCTGAGTCGCACATCATTAAAAACCGTAGTGAATGGCATCAACTCTGAAGTTTCATTTCAGAGCAGACTTCAGGCAGAGACCCAAACCTAACATTTCATATAGTAGGACAAAAAAAAAGCTTTTATATTGTCAGGTAGCACAAAGAGCCTTAAAGAAAACAAGGGAGAGAGAACGCAACATCCGCTCCGTAACCAATATAAAACTATTGCATACATCACGGGCATAATTCACGCCGAGGGCCATTACATTAAGATGTTTAAAAAAGCCTAGATTAAAAGATGGCGGCCAAATGAGAACTTTTCTGTCATAAACTATAATAAAACAACAAGAAGAGGGCGCTCTTTAATTATCAGCTGTCAGTCAGCGCCCGCTCTTTTTTCCTGGTCATTGCGTCTTGTCATTGTGTGCAGTGTAAATGCAGACAATCGGATGCGAGTCACTTTTAAAAGATGATGTAAGTGTCAAAAGAAATCACATACAGTCACAAAATAGGAATTGACCATCAAGATCTGCAGTGTAAATGCAGCTAAAAACAATTAACACTTTACTTGAAGGGGTGTTCATAAGCCTTTATAATTATGTGCATGCTTATAATAATTGACATTAAGTGTCATTCGTTTTAATTGCAATTTAAATGCGAAGTTGACATTGTTTGTTGTGACAATTACTTGACATTACCAAGACAACAAAACTTGTCATAAATCTGTCATGATTGTCATGAAGCCATTATAAATATGTCATGAATTTTATAAAAGCGTCATTAATGATTTTTTTGGACCTCAACTACAGTAGTACAAGCTGTATTTGTCAATAAAATGTCATTAAATATTAATGACGCTCTTAAAAATTATTTGACAGAGTGAGACATTTTAATGACAAATGCCGTTTGTTCCACTGAAAAAAGTGATCAGAAAAATATTCATGACACAAAAATAATGCCTCATGACAATTATGTTTATGACATGTTTATGACAAGTTACGTTGTCTTGGTAATGTCAAGTTGTCATGACAAAGATTAGGAATGGTTGTGATGTAGTATCAAGTTGTCAAAACAAACAATGTCACCTTTGCATTTAAAATGCCATAACTGAACAAAATGACACTTTGCATGCATAAAACTCATAACAGACGCGGGGACGTTTCTGGAGACTGCAAAATACGTCCCGGGAGGTACGTATTTTTGCAGTTTTTGTTTTCGCGAATCCGCGAGAGGCCGCTGTGCGCGCTTAATCCCGCGCCGTCCTCACGTAAACCCGCTAGAGGCCGCTGTCGAACGACCTTTCGCCTGTCTGCCTGGATGACAGAATGATTGACCGTGTGACCGGCCAATCGGCTGACCCACCCTCCTCCGTCCCTAAACTCAACCAACGACGATTCACAAAAGCCGTCCAGAAAAAGAAAAGCCCTCGTCAAATTTTTACCACGTTTTCGGATTTTGACCACATTCTCACCCTGTGACGAACTTGTTCGCTTTATTTTTTTGGATTTTGTTTTTGTTTTCTTACCTGATTTCTGGAATCGCTCTTCCCCGGACTCGAACCAGGTCTTCGTCGTGGTCAGCCCCTTTTTGCGCCTCAAGTCCGCCTAAGTACACGAAGAGCTAACCGGACAAACTGGTTGCAGAGGGAAAGCCCTCCACACGGAGGCGAGCGGCCGGCCGGCAAGCGCCGAAAAAAATGAAATGCAGCCGGACGTACCCCCGGCTACGTATTTCGCGGTCTCCAGAAACGTCCACGGGACTACGTTTTCAGAATGAGCCTGGGTTGATCCAGACTGCTGACACCCTTCATTCGAGCGTCAAATTCACTTTACAATAGATGCAGATTTGCGTCATGAGCAGGGCTTCTGTCTGGTGGCTCTAGCTTTGTTGCTAAATAGATAACATGGATTTTATTTAGAGAATACCTGTATTTTATATGCATTAGGAAGGCTGAAAAACAGCATAGATTCGTTCAGTGTCGTGTCTAAGTCCACCCCTTTCAGCGGTGCTTTAGACTGAGCAAAGCCCAGTTTGATGAACTGGATTTCCCCTTGGAACCCCAACAACAGACACTGCGTCATAATCACTCCACTACAAGAGCAAGCTTATGATTTATTACGGCGGCGTGAACGTCCACTGAACTTCAGATTTTCCAACTCGAGCAATTCACGTCAAACGCACAAAACGCTCAACTCATGCCACTTTATTCATGAATCACGTCCTTCACGTCGCTTAATTTGCGTGAAACAAACCGAAGGATGTCTATTTGCATCTTTGCATTGTAGTATTATGAACACCCCCTTCAAGTGAAGTGTTATCCAAACCATTAACTAAGACTATAAGCTTAATAAACTACTAATTAGCACCTTAATAATGGTTAGTAAGGAAGTAGTTGGGTTTAGGGTAGAGTTATGGACATAGAATAAGATCATATTTTATAAGTACTTATTAACAGTTAATATATTAATAACAGACATGTAATAAGCTAGAAGTTAATAATGGGAATTGTTACTTAAACTAAAACGTTACCAATTTTATGGTATGTTTTTGAAAAGAAGAATCTGTTGTTTATCATCAAGTCAGCAATAACACAGTAAACAATGCAATTGCGAAATATTACAATTTAAATAACTTCTGAGGTAATATATTCATTCGTTCATTTTCCTTCGGTTTACTCCCTTTATTTATCAGGAGCTGCCACAGCGGAATGAACCACCAACTATTCCGACATTAATTAATAATGTCCTAAGACACTGGCTAGACATTGAATTTTGGTCACCTGTCATCACCACCTAAATCAAACCTAATATTAAGATCTTATGAAGTTGTGTGCCTGCTGGACAATAATTAAATGCACTACAGAATGTTACGTTTACACACATCAACAAATTACATGTAAATGCATCAGCTTTTTACAGCGTAATACTCACTACTTTTAAAAGGTCTACTTTTTACTTTTACTCAGTAATATTTACAACAGATACTTTTACTCTACTTGCACTACATAGGAAAGTAATGGTACTTTTACTTGAGTACTCTTTTCACCACTGGGAATAATAGGATGAGAAGTAATTGTAATAGTTTGATTGTGGTCTTTATATGTCTGAACTGCTCTGCATGATTCGATTAGGACTTTGGTCGGATTAAGGTAATCAAAAATTGCTGGTCACATGGTGGACTCTTAATCAGAGTATTGTCCATGTAAACATGAATGAATGCAAAACAAATCTACCTTTTGGTCTAAATAAAGTAACCAAACCTATATTAGTATTCCATTCTGAACGAAGAGTATATAATTGGTAGAACAACTAAGCTTGTACATTTTCCTCAGGTAAACAAACACACACAAGACATAAAAAACACTACAGATCATCCTGGTTATAAATAGAGCCAATGCCTCCTATAAAGATCCGTGCAAGCATTGGAGAACAGAGCACAGCTATTTTTCGGAGCTGTACATTAGGCAGGAGCCATCATCCATCATGCGGACCTGCGTCTGCCCAGCTGCTGGGTAAACCCCGCTCATCTAAATGTCATCTCGCACACACACAGACCCAAGCATCGCCGGCTCTCTCCGCCAGACCAGCCGCAACAGATGTGGCCCCGGCCCTCGCTATTTAAATCCGGCCACCTGATGCCTGAGGCTGCGTTGTGAAGCCCTGGCGGCACAGCATGGGTGAGCGCAAACCCTTCGCACACATTTATCATGATTTGTACAGGGTGCCCTGCTTCCTTTAACACTCTTCATCATATCTGCTTTTGCAGATGAATATGTTTTCAGATCAAGTACGAAGTATAAATGTGCTCCAAATAGTGAAGCTGAATGAGATTCCTCTTGATTTAATACTGATAATAAGTTTATGATTTGATCAATACAGCATTATTAGGGCTGTCGGTCAATTAAAAAAATGTATAAACTAAAAGCTGCAATAATAATAATAATAATAATAATAATAATAATAATAATAATAATAATAATAATAATAATAATAATAATAATACTGACAAAAATGTTGAATTATCTACTATATAAAGGAAACCAAGCAAGTTCACTGTCAACTTCCATAGAGCAGACAAAGCTGAAATTGGATATTCTAAATTGATATTTATTTCCTCTCCTCTAGAGATAGTGTAGGAAATCTTGGGAGAAACCAAGAAATGTAATTTAAAAGCAATTTTACAGGACAGAAAACAGTTGGGCCTGAAGGAGAGGAACAGAGAGAGGACAGAGCCGAAACCAGCAGTGAAATGATGAAACTCTCCTCTGAATTACTCCTCTTACAATCCCTCAAGGTTTCCGTCACATTGTGCGCACACAAGTCACGTTTTTTTCTTCTTCTTCATGTTCTACCAGAACAGACATTTTAACTCCAAACCGAAATTGCTGCTGGACATTGGCAAAAACATATAGGTGGCAGAACACGCATGTTACAAAGAAAAGGGATTACAAAACTTTTTCATCCAAATTATAATCAAAAATAGAACGTCTTGAAAAGTTTGATATCGATAAGATTTTTTGGTCACTTTATTTTATTTATTTACTTATTTTTTTAGGGGTTTTCACCTTTATTGGGATAGGACAATGGAGATTTTACAGACAGGAAAGTGTGGGGAGCAGAGATAGGGGAAGGATCGGCAAAGGACCTCAAGCCGGGAATCGAACTCGGGTCGCCGTGAGCACCTTGGTGCTATGTGTCAACGCACTACCACTAGGCTATTGGCGCCGACAGGTCACTTTATTTTAAATGTACAATTCACACTATTAACAAAGGCTGCATTTACACCACACGATTCAAGCGACCCAAATCCGATTTTTTTCTCCAATGTGGCCCAGATAGGATATGGCTAGGGCCAGACGGAATCTGCGGATGTTTTTTGCTATTTCTGCGGAGAATTTTGTAAAAAATCTGTGAATTTATGCGGAATGATTTTGGGAGAATTATAACCAAAATATTAATAATGAAATAAAAAGTAATACCTTCTTAACTTTTATTTAATGTTTAAAATGCAAATCCAATTAGATTCACTTTATTTGGTAAACAAACCAAGTCTCTCAGTTGATATCTCTACTAAAAGACAGAAAACATTACTTTACAAACTGTATTGTACTTAAATTAGATGAACATTTTCATATTAGTAAATAATATTACAGTAATTAATTAAAAAAACTGAATAAATATAGATTTACACACATTTACTCAAGTAAATAAACAGAATTAATGATGGGCTAAAAATCTGCGTAATTTTGTTGAAAATCTGCTGAATTCTGCGCGCGCAGATTCCGAGTGGGCCTAGATATGGCCCATGTACGTGTAATAAGCAGGAAAAAAAATCAAATGGAATCCGTTTTACTCAAATCAGCCTTACGTGGAAATTTATCTGATCTGAATCGGATCCGTGCCCCCGTGTCTGCAGGTAGATTGGATTTTCACCTGTCACCTGAGTCGCACATCATTAAAAACCGTAGTGAATGGCATCAACTCTGAAGTTTCATTTCAGAGCAGACTTCAGGCAGAGACCCAAACCTAACATTTCATATAGTAGGACAAAAAAAAGCTTTTATATTGTCAGGTAGCACAAAGAGCCTTAAAGAAAACAAGGGAGAGAGAACGCAACATCCGCTCCGTAACCAATATAAAACTATTGCATACATCACGGGCATAATTCACGCCGAGGCCATTACATTAAGATGTTTAAAAAAGCCTAGATTAAAAGATGGCGGCCAAATGAGAACTTTTCTGTCATAAACTATAATAAAACAACAAGAAGAGGGCGCTCTTTAATTATCAGCTGTCAGTCAGCGCCCGCTCTTTTTTCCTGGTCATTGCGTCTTGTCATTGTGTGCAGTGTAAATGCAGACAATCGGATGCGAGTCACTTTTAAAAGATGATGTAAGTGTCAAAAGAAATCACATACAGTCACAAAATAGGAATTGACCATCAAGATCTGCAGTGTAAATGCAGCTAAAAACAATTAACACTTTACTTGAAGGGGTGTTCATAAGCCTTTATAATTATGTGCATGCTTATAATAATTGACATTAAGTGTCATTCGTTTTAATTGCAATTTAAATGCGAAGTTGACATTGTTTGTTGTGACAATTACTTGACATTACCAAGACAACAAAACTTGTCATAAATCTGTCATGATTGTCATGAAGCCATTATAAATATGTCATGAATTTTATAAAAGCGTCATTAATGATTTTTTTGGACCTCAACTACAGTAGTACAAGCTGTATTTGTCAATAAAATGTCATTAAATATTAATGACGCTCTTAAAAATTATTTGACAGAGTGAGACATTTTAATGACAAATGCCGTTTGTTCCACTGAAAAAAGTGATCAGAAAAATATTCATGACACAAAAATAATGCCTCATGACAATTATGTTTATGACATGTTTATGACAAGTTACGTTGTCTTGGTAATGTCAAGTTGTCATGACAAAGATTAGGAATGGTTGTGATGTAGTATCAAGTTGTCAAAACAAACAATGTCACCTTTGCATTTAAAATGCCATAACTGAACAAAATGACACTTTGCATGCATAAAACTCATAACAGACGCGGGGACGTTTCTGGAGACTGCAAAATACGTCCCGGGAGGTACGTATTTTTGCAGTTTTTGTTTTCGCGAATCCGCGAGAGGCCGCTGTGCGCGCTTAATCCCGCGCCGTCCTCACGTAAACCCGCTAGAGGCCGCTGTCGAACGACCTTTCGCCTGTCTGCCTGGATGACAGAATGATTGACCGTGTGACCGGCCAATCGGCTGACCCACCCTCCTCCGTCCCTAAACTCAACCAACGACGATTCACAAAAGCCGTCCAGAAAAAGAAAAGCCCTCGTCAAATTTTTACCACGTTTTCGGATTTTGACCACATTCTCACCCTGTGACGAACTTGTTCGCTTTATTTTTTTGGATTTTGTTTTTGTTTTCTTACCTGATTTCTGGAATCGCTCTTCCCCGGACTCGAACCAGGTCTTCGTCGTGGTCAGCCCCTTTTTTGCGCCTCAAGTCCGCCTAAGTACACGAAGAGCTAACCGGACAAACTGGTTGCAGAGGGAAAGCCCTCCACACGGAGGCGAGCGGCCGGCCGGCAAGCGCCGAAAAAAATGAAATGCAGCCGGACGTACCCCCGGCTACGTATTTCGCGGTCTCCAGAAACGTCCACGGGACTACGTTTTCAGAATGAGCCTGGGTTGATCCAGACTGCTGACACCCTTCATTCGAGCGTCAAATTCACTTTACAATAGATGCAGATTTGCGTCATGAGCAGGGCTTCTGTCTGGTGGCTCTAGCTTTGTTGCTAAATAGATAACATGGATTTTATTTAGAGAATACCTGTATTTTATATGCATTAGGAAGGCTGAAAAACAGCATAGATTCGTTCAGTGTCGTGTCTAAGTCCACCCCTTTCAGCGGTGCTTTAGACTGAGCAAAGCCCAGTTTGATGAACTGGATTTCCCCTTGGAACCCCAACAACAGACACTGCGTCATAATCACTCCACTACAAGAGCAAGCTTATGATTTATTACGGCGGCGTGAACGTCCACTGAACTTCAGATTTTCCAACTCGAGCAATTCACGTCAAACGCACAAAACGCTCAACTCATGCCACTTTATTCATGAATCACGTCCTTCACGTCGCTTAATTTGCGTGAAACAAACCGAAGGATGTCTATTTGCATCTTTGCATTGTAGTATTATGAACACCCCCTTCAAGTGAAGTGTTATCCAAACCATTAACTAAGACTATAAGCTTAATAAACTACTAATTAGCACCTTAATAATGGTTAGTAAGGAAGTAGTTGGGTTTAGGGTAGAGTTATGGACATAGAATAAGATCATATTTTATAAGTACTTATTAACAGTTAATATATTAATAACAGACATGTAATAAGCTAGAAGTTAATAATGGGAATTGTTACTTAAACTAAAACGTTACCAATTTTATGGTATGTTTTTGAAAAGAAGAATCTGTTGTTTATCATCAAGTCAGCAATAACACAGTAAACAATGCAATTGCGAAATATTACAATTTAAATAACTTCTGAGGTAATATATTCATTCGTTCATTTTCCTTCGGTTTACTCCCTTTATTTATCAGGAGCTGCCACAGCGGAATGAACCACCAACTATTCCGACATTTGTTTTACGCAGCGGATGCCCTTCCAGCCGCAACCCAGTGGGAAACGCACACACACACACACACACACACACACACACACACACACACACACACACACACACACACACACACACACACACACAAACTCAAACCGCATGTCTTCGGACTTTGGGGGAATCAGGAGCACCCGGAGAAAACCCACGCCAACACCGAGAGAACATGCAAACTCCACACAGAATTGCCAACTGGTCCATCCAGGACTCGAACCAGCGACCTTATTGCTGTGAGGCAACAGTGCTTACCAATGAGCTACCGTGCTCCCATGTAATATATTTTATAATGTATTTTTTAAATTGATGATGATTTACTATTGACACCAAATTGTGAATGGAACTAGATAAATATAATGGTACTACGGTATGTATTCCAATTTGATGTGCGCAGCATAACGAGGTTTATAAGAAATGCCTCTTCATAATGATAAATAATAAACCAGACTATAACTTTTGAAATCATTTACAAGGCTCTACTGCAGTTAAGAAGTTGCCTTAAGGGATAGTTCACCCGAAAATGAAAATTCTGTCATCATTTACTCCAATTGTTCCAAACCCATTTGAGTTTCTTTCTTATGTTGAACACGAAGGAAGTATACTGAAGAATGCCGGAAGAAACAGACATTGACTTCCATAGTTTTTTGCTCCTACTATGTATATGAATAGCTGTTTTTTTTTCTTTCAGAAATTCATTCAAGTTTAGAATCACTTGAATGTGAGTAAATAGTGAGGAAATGTTCTTTTTTGGGGGGGTAAATTGTCTTTATATTTGAAGGCAGCCAGCTACGCAGATCATAAACAATAAGTCTACAATAAGATGATGTGATCGTATCAACCAGTGTGCAAACTACAAAGATAAATAACAGCGTAAAAGTAAAGACAAGGTCCATTCGAAGCCAAACAAACAGAAAATTCAACACATGGTTACGTGGGATGTTTAATGGCAAGAGTCTTCATGTGCAAATATAGTCCCTTCTCTCCAGTGTAATGTCAAGGCGGCGTGGAGACCGTGACATTTCTGCAGGATCAAGGTCAGTGCAGGGGCTCCTTGCTGGTGCAGGGAGGAGTTGTTTTTCAGAAGTGGGTGACATTTAAACTGGAGTCCACTAATGTGGTGCAACTCCCCCCGGAAAACAATCGACAACAGCAGGGAGAGAAGTGGAGAACACACGCTGTCTACTGAGCGCAAACATCATTCATGAACATACAACAGGTTCATGCAACAAGTCATATTTGCAAAGTAAAATGTCCGCTGCACGATATACTGGACATTGCGATATGTAGATTTTCTGCAATATATATTGTGATATGAATGCAATAAGATATATGCAAAAGTGAATTTGACTATTTTTACATTCATACGGTTCCTTTTACAGCATCGATGTTGTAATGCAATTAAAATATATTCTGTTAAATACACTTAAGCATTCATTTAGTTGTTCAAGCGGAAAGCGTAATGAAAAGTCGCTTAAATGCTAGCACCGTCAGGAGAAGCAGGCGAGCATAGAAACTCCATTGAAGATACTGTGATAAAATTGATTTTAACATGGCGTGGAACAATGAAATTTACTGCAGTGCTTCTTGTACATTTTGAGATCCGCTTTATATCGTATATCAATTAGGTAGTGAAGATCATTCATTTTTGAAGAAAACAGATATTAAATGTGGCATAGACTTCACAGGAAGCGCTTGAAGTGGGTTACTGAAAATGAAAGGTCTTTCTGCATATCTCCTATTTCACCGGATGGCTTAAATTGCTGTATTTTGAAAGAATTTATTAACGTAAATTGTTTGTGATTATTCTGTATGGGAGTTAATCTAATAAATAAATTACAAGTTAGGAATAAAAAATACATACTGGAGGTTGTCATCATAGAATAAAGCCAAACGCAAAGCAGAGCATGTTTGTATACAAGACTATAGGGCTTTATTCCACAAAAACAACCATCCTGGATGCTCTCTATCCAGCTTATTAGACTGCTACTTGCCATTAAACATAAAAATGAGACACAAAGCATTGTTTTGATCGATAATAGTTTAACACTTTAATTAAACGCAAATCTGACAGATACAAAAAAATTGCTCATGGTGTATATGTTAACTTGAGCATTATTCGGTTTCAAGATGGCGCCAAACAGTCAAAAACATACAGCTGACAGAAAGAAAAACAGCTGATGATGTATACATTAACTTCAGCATTATTCAGTCACAAGATGGCACCACTCAGTCAAAAACAAAGCTGACAGAAACAAAAACAGCTGATGATGTATACACTAACTTGAGCATTATTCAGTCACAAGACGGCGCCAATCAGTCAAAAACATAAAGCTGACAGAAACAAAAACAGCTGATGACATATACACTAACTTGAGCATTATTTAGTCACAAGATGGTGCCACTCAGTCAAAAACAAAGCCGACAGAAACAAAAACAGCTGATGACGTATACACTAACTTGAGCATTATTCAGTCACAAGATGGCGCCAAACAGTCAAAAACATAAAGCTGACAGAAACAAAAACAGCTGATGACGTATACACTAACTTGAGCATTATTCAGTCACAAGATGGCGCCAAACAGTCAAAAACATACAGCTGACAGAAACAAAAACAGCTGATGACGTATACACTAACTTAAGCATTATTCAGTCACAAGATGGCGCCAAACAGTCAAAAACATACAGCTGACAGAAACAAAAACAGCTGATGACGTATACACTAACTTGAGCATTATTCAGTCACAAGATGGCGCCAATCAGTCAAAAACATAAAGCTGACAGAAACAAAAACAGCTGATGACATATACACTAACTTGAGCATTATTTAGTCACAAGATGGTGCCACTCAGTCAAAAACAAAGCCGACAGAAACAAAAACAGCTGATGACGTATACACTAACTTGAGCATTATTCAGTCACAAGATGGCGCCACTCAGTCAAAAACAAAGCTGACAGAAACAAAAACAGCTGATGACGTATACACTAACTTGAGCATTATTCAGTCACAAGATGGCGCCAAACAGTCAAAAACAAAGCTGACAGAAACAAAAACAGCTGATGACGTATACACTAACTTGAGCATTATTCAGTCACAAGATGGTGCCACTCAGTCAAAAACAAAGCCGACAGAAACAAAAACAGCTGATGACGTATACACTAACTTGAGCATTATTCAGTCACAAGATGGCGCCAAACAGTCAAAAACATACAGCTGACAGAAACAAAAACAGCTGATGACGTATACACTAACTTGAGCATTATTCAGTCACAAGATGGCGCCAAACAGTCAAAAACAAAGCTGACAGAAACAAAAACAGCTGATGACGTATACACTAACTTGAGCATTATTCAGTCACAAGATGGCGCCAATCAGTCAAAAACATAAAGCTGACAGAAACAAAAACAGCTGATGACATATACACTAACTTGAGCATTATTTAGTCACAAGATGGTGCCACTCAGTCAAAAACAAAGCCGACAGAAACAAAAACAGCTGATGACGTATACACTAACTTGAGCATTATTCAGTCACAAGATGGCGCCAAACAGTCAAAAACATACAGCTGACAGAAACAAAAACAGCTGATGACGTATAAACTAACTTGAGCATTATTCAGTCACAAGATGGCGCCAAACAGTCAAAAACAAAGCTGACAGAAACAAAAACAGCTGATGACGTATACACTAACTTGAGCATTATTCAGTCACAAGATGGCGCCACTCAGTCAAAAACAAAGCTGACAGAAACAAAAACAGCTGATGACGTATACACTAACTTGAGCATTATTCAGTCACAAGATGGCGCCACTCAGTCAAAAACAAAGCTGACAGAAACAAAAACAGCTGATGACGTATACACTAACTTGAGCATTATTCAGTCACAAGATGGTGCCACTCAGTCAAAAACAAAGCCGACAGAAACAAAAACAGCTGATGACGTATACACTAACTTGAGCATTATTCAGTCACAAGATGGCGCCAATCAGTCAAAAACATAAAGCTGACAGAAACAAAAACAGCTGATGACATATACACTAACTTGAGCATTTTTTAGTCACAAGATGGTGCCACTCAGTCAAAAACAAAGTCGACAGAAACAAAAACAGCTGATGACGTATACACTAACTTGAGCATTATTCAGTCACAAGATGGCGCCAAACAGTCAAAAACATAAAGCTGACAGAAACAAAAACAGCTGATGATGTATACACTAACTTGAGCATTATTCAGTCACAAGATGGCGCCAAACAGTCAAAAACATAAAGCTGACAGAAACAAAAACAGCTGATGACGTATACACTAACTTGAGCATTATTCAGTCACAAGATGGCCCCAAACAGTCAAAAACATACAGCTAACAGAAACAAAAACAGCTGATGACGTATACACTAACTTGAGCATTATTCAGTCACAAGATGGCGCCAAACAGTCAAAAACAAAGCTGACAGAAACAAAAACAGCTGATGACGTATACACTAACTTGAGCATTATTCAGTCACAAGATGGTGCCACTCAGTTAAAAACAAAGCTGACAGAAACAAAAACAGCTGATGACGTATACACTAACTTGAGCATTATTTAGTCACAAGATGGTGCCACTCAGTCAAAAACAAAGCCGACAGAAACAAAAACAGCTGATGACGTATACACTAACTTGAGCATTATTCAGTCACAAGATGGTGCCACTCAGTCAAAAACAAAGCCGACAGAAACAAAAACAGCTGATGACGTATACACTAACTTGAGCATTATTCAGTCACAAGATGGCGCCAAACAGTCAAAAACATAAAGCTGACACAAACAAAAACAGCTGATGACGTATACATTAACTTGAGCATTATTCAGTCACAAGATGGCATCAAACAGTCAAAAACAAAGCTGGTAGAAACAAAAACAGCTGATGACGTATACAGTAACTTGAGCATTATTCAGTCACAAGATGGCGCCACTCAGTCAAAAACAAAGCTAACAGAAACAAAAACAGCTGATGACGTATACACTAACTTGAGCATTATTCAGTCACAAGATGGCGCCAAACAGTCAAAAACATACAGCTGACAGAAACAAAAACAGCTGATGACGTATACACTAACTTGAGCATTATTCAGTCACAAGATGGCGCCAAACAGTCAAAAACAAAGCTGACAGAAACAAAAACAGCTGATGACGTATACACTAACTTGAGCATTATTCAGTCACAAGATGGCGCCACTCAGTCAAAAACAAAGTTGACAGAAACAAAAACAGCTGATGACGTATACACTAACTTGAGCATTATTCAGTCACAAGATGGCGCCACTCAGTCAAAAACACAAAGCTGACAGAAACATAACTGGCTCAATAATGCATTGACTGATCTGTGTATATTAGTCAAGTCAAATTGGCTTTATTATAATTTCAACAATATATACATTGCAGTATACAGTAAAACGAAACAATGTTCCTCCAGGACCAAGATGCTACATCAAACAACATAAACTGGACACACTGTGCCCTACTATAAAAAAAATCTAGAGAATGAAATAAAAGAAGATAAGGTAAACTAAAATAAAAAATTATTTAAGTAAGAATATGAATAAGAGTATTAATAAGAGCGCAAAATCCGGTTTGTTCAACATTTACATTATCCACTCACAAGATGGCGCCAAACAGTTAAAAACAGGTAAAAACCATGGCGTGACAGACAAACAGATACGTTAATGTGGATGTAAGTATATGGATTTAAACTATTCACTGAGGTGATTCCAAGTTCCTAGATGAACCGGTGTTATTTAGCGGTTGTTATCTCTGAATAAAATACCTTGGGATGTCACGACTCACCAATCAGAATTGAGTATTTCAGACATCTGTGTAATAACCATAGATAAATAAAATAGAGCAAAGATGAAAGTGAAATTAACAGTGCTTCATGTTTGATGGAGAGTCAAATAGCATTCAGGTACAGCAATTGAAAAATCGAAAGTAAACTAACATTTTGTATAAATAATTCAACACAATTAATCTGTATTAAAGTTATAAATGAAACAACTTCTTGTGCTGGAATGCTTTAAACTCACACAGACACAGGCCTTAAAACACATCCAAATAATAAACCTTTCCTCTATTGCTCTTTGTTCTTATTAAACTCTGCAGTGACTCCACCAATCTCATGTGTTCTGATCAGTGGATCTCTTTGTCGACTATAATCCAGACTCAACATTACACACCCTGCGATGTGATTATTGCAGATGCGCACACATTGTGATATTGATGCCGAAAAGATATACCGTGCAGGCAGTCCTACTAAAAATGTCATGATGCATTCAAAGACTTATGCCAGTTCAAATGTATGTACAATAATAAATGAAGTGTTACAGATCTGATTGGCCGATACGGGCTTCAAATAGATTTTTAAAGATTTCAAAGGTCATATGCAATGGCTCACTCAATCGACATGACGGCAGTGAATTGTAGAGCATCACTGGAAAACATTTTCATCTCACTATGATCTGATGCTTTTATTTCTTCTGTTTATTTTGTTATGGAGAGGACAGAACAGAGCATATATATTTCATACATCATCTAAGCAGAAGTGAATGAATTCTGGATGTTTGCCTGCAGTGTATATGGCTGTAAATGTATTTCATCTTCCTTTTTTTACTTCTGATCAAAAAAATAAATTGTCTTCAAAATATTGTGGCAAAGAATCCAACTCAGGGTCATTGGAAATATGTACCTGAGGTAAATAAAAATATTATTTTACTTGCATCTTCGAATTGTGACTTTTTATCTCAACATTTGGAATTTATAACTCTGTATCTCTCAATTCTGAGAAACACATTTGCAATTCAAAGTCAAAATTATAACTCACAGTTGCAAGTTTTGTATCAGAAATCATCATTTTTAAGATTTTTGTTTGACTTTACTTCTCATAATTCTAAGGAAAAAATGCTGAATTCTTAGATAAAAGGTTGCTGTAACCTTTTCAAATTCTTTTATTCAGTGCCAGAAATGAGTTTCAATACAAACTACCTATTATGCTTAAACAGAATTGTTCCATTTCTCTGCAACCCATTGCCACATAACCTAGAATGTTCTCTGTTCTCAGACACCAAAAATGGATGGATGGATGGATGAAAGGACGGACGGATGAATGAATGGATGAATGATTGAATGAATGGATGGATGGATGGACGAATGAATGAATGGATGGACGGCTGGATGGACGGACTGACGAATAAATGGATGGATGGATGGATGGACGGACGGACGGACGAATGAATGAATGTATGGATGGATGGACGGCTGGATGGACGGACAGACAAATGAATCAATGGACGACTGAATGAATAAATGGATGGACGAATGAATGAATAAATAAATGGATGGACGAATGAATGAATGAACTAATTAATTAATTTAATGAATGGATGGATGGATAGATTGATGGATGGATGGATGGATGGATGGACGAATGAATGGGTGGATGGACGAATGAATAAATGGATGGACAATAAAATGAACGGACGGACAAATGAATGAACGGACAGACAAATGAATGAACGAACGGGCGAATGGGGTTTGTCATGCTGCGACTGTTGGCACCTGATGTAATACTAATAATAATAATTACTTACATTTATATAGCGCTTTTCTGGACACTCAAAGCGCTTTAAACAATTGGGTGGAATCTCCTCATCCACCACCAGTGTGCAGCATCCACCTGGATGACACGACGGCAGCCATATTGCGTCAGACCGCACACCACACACCAGCTGATTGGTGAAAAGGGACAGAGTGATAAAGCCAATTATGATATGGGGATGTTTAGGAGGCCATGTTAGTGGGCAAGTTTGGAAACCCCTACTTTTTTCAAAGAACATCCTGAGTTTTTTTAAAGACCACAGGGAGTTAGGACCTCCTATATATATTAACGTCTCATCCAAAAGACGGTGCTCACTGAGCAGTATAGAGTCCCCTTCACTATACTGGGGTATTAGGACCCACACAGACTGCAGGCTGAGCGCTCCCTGCTGGCCTCACTAACACCACTTCCAACAGCAACCTAGCTTTCCCATGTGGTCTCCCATCCAGGTACTGACCAGACACAGTCCTGCTTAGCTTCAGTGGGCGACCATGTGAGAGTTGCTGAGAGCTAGCTGTCGGCTAGATGTAAATACCTCCATAGGGATCATCATTCCCTTCACACCATTTAATCACATTTGGTGTGAAAAGGCCACAAAGTGTCTACAAACATGAGCAATTTATTGACATACTGATCGACCAACACGATTCATACCTTATTGCTTAAACAAAAAACCAGCTACACACTAAAGACAAAACACTAGCTCTGACCTAACAAAAGGTACTGCAGTACCACATGTGATGATAAATCCAGCAATATTTATGTGCTCTAGGAGACAAGGATCTGCTTCTACTGTGACCGCAGCCAACAATCTCCTCTCCTGCACTTTCAGAAAGCTCTGCTGCATGTAAAAGACTCTGGAGATACGTGACGGATGGAAGTCAGGGAAGGTATGCAGTCGCATTAGTATTCAGCTCACTGGCCTGCACCCTGTCGGCCTTCCCAGCGTCCTCCTCCTACTCGGCGAACACCGGCACACATACGCTTGTTATTAAACTGCATCCGCCCATCCCAAACCATGCTTCCTCATTAATATTTATCTCACTTAATACAAAGCTCATGCATTTTTTGATTAATGTAAAGGTCTTTTTTCCCCACATAACAACCAGGGGCATGTGTGCATGGTTCATGCATATTAATGCAAGTGCGTACACATGTGTGGGAGTTTGTTCTGGTGGCTGTCACTCTGACAAACCATCCGTCACTGCTGACTGGCCTGCTGCTGCCGCCACCGCTTCAACAGCAGGGCTGATGTACGTGAACTTGGAAAGGACACAGGAAATACACAAACTGAACAAGCTCCTCAGAAAACTGCAGAAACTAAGTTAATACTCAACAAAATTGGATAAAAATAAACAAAATAGCAATAGTGATAGGAATAGAACACTGGTTTTTCTTAGTTTCCTTCCTTTTTTCTTTCTTACATTCCTTGCTTCCTTCCTTCTTAGAATCATTCCTTCTTTCGTGCTTAGACTCCTTCCTTCCCTCTTTCATTCTTAAATTCCTTCCTTCTTAGATTCCTTCCTTCTTTCCTTAGATTCCTTCCTCCTTTCTTTGATTCTTTCCTTCTTTCTTAGATTCCTTACCTCTTTCCTTCTTAGATTCCTTCCTTCTTAGATTCTTTCCTTCTTTCCTTAGATTCCTTCCTTTCTTCGTTGTTAGAATCATTCCTTCTGTCTTTTTCTTAGTTTCCTTTTTTTTCTTTCTTAGATTCCTTCTTTCTTACATTCCTTGCTTCCTTCCTTCTTAGAATCATTCCTTCTTTCGTGCTTAGATTCCTTCCTTCCCTCTTTCCTTCTTAAATTCCTTCCTTCTTACATTCCGTCCTTCTTTCTTACATTCCTTCCTCCTTTCTTTGATTCTTTCCTTCTTTCTTAGATTCCTTCCTTCTTAGATCCCTTCCTTCTTTCTTACATTCCTTCCTTCCTTCTTTCTTTCTTAGATTCTTTCCTTCCTTCCTTCTTAGATTCCTTCCTTTTTCCCTTAGACTCCTTCGTTCGTTGTTAGATTAATTCCCTCTTTCTTGCTTCGATTCCTTCTTTACTTCTTTCTTGCTTGGATTCCTTCCTTGTTTCTTTTTTTCTTAGATTCCTTCCTTCTTGGATTGCTTCCCTCCTTCTTATATTCCTTCATTCCTTCCTTCTTGGACTAATTCCTTCTTTATTGCCTAGATTCATTCCTTCCTTCTTTCGTTCTTTCTTTTCCTGGATCCCTTCATTCATTCTCTTTCTTTCTTTCTTTCTTTCTGAGATTCGGTACGTTCTTCCTTCTTTCTTTCTTAGATTGATTCCTTCTTTCTTAGATCCATTCCTTCCTTCTTTCTTTCTTTCTTTCTTTCTTTCTTAAATTTAACAAATAATAAATTGATTTCAAGTTGATCTTTTGGAAAAGTGGCAGAAGATATATTTTTCTGATGAATCGTCTGTTAAACTGCATCCCAATCATCACAAATACTGCAGAAGACCTATTGGAACCCGCATGGACCCAAGATTCTCACAGTGATCAGTCAAGTTTGGTGAAGAAAAAAAATCATGGTTTGGGGTTACATTCAGTAAG
Organism: Danio aesculapii; assembly: GCF_903798145.1. Lineage (NCBI taxonomy): Eukaryota > Metazoa > Chordata > Actinopteri > Cypriniformes > Danionidae > Danio > Danio aesculapii. The sequence goes on along the minus strand of NC_079451.1, from coordinate 41,855,560 downwards.
GCGGCGTGCAAGAGATCTGCAGAGTGGATGGCAACATCAACAGCCTGAGGGATCAAGATATTTGTGCTGCCCATTACATTACAAACCACAGGAGAGGGCAAATTCTTCAGCAGGATAGTGCTTCTCATACTTCAGCCTCCACATCAAAGTTCCTGAAAGCAAAGAAGGTCAAAATGCTCCAGGATTGGCCAACCCAGTCACCAGACATGAAAAATATTGAGCATGTCTGGGGTAAGATGGAGGAGAATCCAAAGAATTTTGATGAACTCCAGGAGTCCTGCAAGAACGCTTTCTTTGCCGTTCCAGGTGACTTCAATAATAAGTTATTTGAGTTATTGCAGAGATGTATGGATGCAGTCCTTCAAGCCATGGGAGTCATACACAATATTCGTTCTTTTTCCACTGCACCATGACTTTATATTCTATACTGTACATTACTTCTGTTAGGTGACAGGACTTTTGTCTAAGCAAAGTCAGACCTTACTGTCCTAATTAAATAATTTAAAATCAAGGCATGATCATATTGTATTTTGCTAAAATAAGTTTAATCTAGAGGCCTTTGCCTTTTATATAAGCCACTTCTGATATCAAATGACCAACTAGAAGTTAAGCTATTATTCATTGTTCCTAAAACTTGGATAGGTGACAAGACTTTTGTCAGTGTATATTATTATTAGCCTATATTTTTAAATATGTTTAAATAGTTATTAGTTAACAGACTGTTTGTAAATGTTACATAGATCAATTAACAAGTATATTAACAAGATATGTGAGTGTTTGGAATATATGAAAGATTTCAAATCAGGTTCAAGTTGGCATGGGCAGATTTAGTGATTTGGGGGCCCTAAGCAATTCCAGCTAGGGGGTCCAAAAGTCTTAAAATGCACCCTTTCTACTTTTATTTCATTTTTATTTATTTAGCTGTTTATATATATATATATATATATATATATATATATATATATATATATATATATATATATATATATATATATATATATATATATATATATATATATATATATCACTCAAACTTCTTTTCTACATTTTATCTTAATGCAATTTCTACATTTTAAATGTGTAGTTTTTGTTCAAATTAATTTACAACAAAAAAAAGTTGCTGTTGTTTTTTAATTTGACAGCTGGACTGCTTCATGACTAGGGGTTGTGTACAAATTTGTGCAGATATAATAATATTTCATTTGACAATATTATTATTACATAAAATTACATTATTTTAATAATTTTACATTTTATTTTAAATTAAATAACATTTAATTACGTTAAACTATTTGCTTGACTCTCACCAAATACAAAATCTGATAGAAAACAAATGTTATATATAGTTGATAGGTATAATTTATACTTATAGGTATTTATTGGGGCGCTAAGCACCCGCTTACCTCGCTTGTGGGTTAAATCCACCCCTGCAAGTTGGTCACACAAACATGCCACACTGAGCAACAGAAATCTGTCAGATTTAAAAATGGCTTCTGAGCTTTGCTTCATTATCCAGCATTTGCTGAAATTTCACAAATGCTGACCACATCTTTAAAGACTTAAAAGTGCAGAATATATCTTTATTTCTGACATGATGGAAGCTGCTCATTAAATGAAGACGGGTTGTTTTTATGTAAACAAGCACCTGCTGTGGAAACTAAACTAGCGAGAGAATCTGGCCATCACAATGATTCATTCTGGTTGCTGGCTATCCTCTATAATTCTCCCTGCTGGCCTTTTGTATTTTTCTTCCTCATCATCTCAACCGCTCTCCTTCACTGTAGTCAAACCCCCAACACACCCACATCCGTCAGATCTCTCTCGTCTCGGCAAGGGGGCTGCGATCAGCTCATATTAACATACTCGGGCACGGGGGCGGCAGAGCCATTACCTAGCAACAGAGCCAGCTGGGATTGGCTGGTTCCATCAGACGTTAAAGTGGGTTCGGTTGAGGCTGAAACGGAAGGTTATTTTCTGCCCATGTCATCTTTGCTCGTCACATCAGAATGACACGCTAAGGGGCTCCTCCTCCCTCCCCCCACGGCCTGCCCCATTGACGGAAAGGGCAATAGACCGAAACGTCCCCTGGCAGCAGTATCCACGACACCCACGGCAGTCAGACGCGCCGCATCAAAAAACAGCGTGGCTCTCATGAAAATATGATGTTACATCACGTCTTCTCTGTGTCAGATGAAATTTAGAGCAAATTCTTGCAGCAGACACAAAGACTGATAATGTAGAATCTCATTATGTTCTTTGTTATTATAATAGTCATGCGAAAAAAATTATTTGACCAAATGTTTATTTTCACGAGTTCACACTTGCAATAGTTTCAGAATAAAGCGTATTTGGCGTGCTGTCTGGGGAGAGGGCTCTGAGCTCGGGGAAGACACCCAAACTCAAGTTATTCCTCTTATCAGGAAACAAAGAGGAATAGGGATTCGAGCGAAGTATCTAGCCCGGCCCCAGAACGCTCCCCCCGGGATAGTAATGCTTAAGAGGTGAGGTGACGGGGTGGTGGAGGGATGCTAAAGTCGTAAGATGCTGCAGGTAAGACAGCTTTGGTATATATAGGGGTTTGGTCAAGAACTGATTGGATAATAGAATAATTGTCAATGACGTATTTGATACTGAAACTTCTGCGCTTGCTCCTCCCGAAATTTGTTTATAAAACATCACTTACAGAACAGTCGTTATTAATTAAAAGGAGCTGAAATACATGCAGTTTTGAGCCTAAAATGGTCCCCTTTGATTTGGTTTAACTGAACAGTCTATTAGTCCATAGATGATTCTGTATACCACCCTGAAGAGGTTTACTTTGCCATTATCATGGTTCATACACACTAAATTTTTCATGTTTTATGTCATAAAATGTCTACGTATAGAGGAATTATCAACCCACTTCACAGATGACGTCACATGGGTTCCCGGTTGCAAAAAAAGACCGGTTGCAATAGCAAACATGTCATGTTGTGCAGTAGGATCCCAAATATGAAAGTCCAAAAAGAGAAAACTTAAGTTTACCGTACACCACACTGCTTTAATGTCAACCCGCAGATGTCTTTGGCTAAAAGGGAGCTGAATGGAGTGAGGACCTAATTTTAAAATACTCGACTCTGGAGTTCTCATTTCATACCAGGTAAGTTCACGCTATGCTGAATCATACGCATTATTTTTTTTTGATCGCAGTAATGATTTCAGCAAAAACAGTTAAATATGGTGAATTAAACTGCGGACACTGAATGCAGTTGTTTTGCTTGTTGATGATTACCCAGGCCTTGTATAGCTCCGTCTTCTTTCTTCGTCCTTGGCTAGGTAGAACCTCGGTTTTTAGCACTACACAGTTTTGAATCTAGTAATCATGAAACATTATTTCTTGTAGGCCTTTAACTTCTCTCTTGTAAAAACACATGGAGCTTCAATGAGATTGTATATTTGGGGCTGGATGCTTGGCCATTTCGTCTTATTCCAATATCCATTAGGAGGGTACTTTCAACAAATGGACCTGTCAGACAAACGCCGCTCACTTTAACGTTAATTTTGCCGAATCACTGTGCTTATCACTGGGTGACGAGCTGTTATAATACGCTGAAAGGATTGTGTAAATAATATATATATAATATGTAATCAATATAACTTATTTCTAAGACAACAACAAACTCTGTACCGCATCAAATGTTATATATATATATATATATATATATATATATATATATATATATATATATATATATATATATATATATATATATATATATATATATATATATATATATATATACACAGTTGAAGTCAGAATACATACATACATAGATTACCGGTCAGTTTTTTTTTTCATGTTTTGTTTTTAAATAAAATGATTCTGTTCATAAAGGCGGCATTTATTAAATGTAAAAAAAAAAATTGTTAAATATTTATTTATTAAATATTTATTCATTACTTATTGTATGTAGTTTCAAATGAAATTATTAGTCCAGTCATTATTGCTTTTATTATTTCTTACCATTATATTCTTACCATAATAATAATAATAATAATAATATTTAATATTAAGTATATATTAAGTAATATTTAAGTGATTTCTTAAAGATCATGTGACTCTGAATACTTAAGTAATGAAGCTGAATAGTCATCTATAAATGACTGGAATAAATTACATTAAATAATCAACTACTTTTGACAACTACTGTTGTTTCAAAAACAACATTTTACAATTTGTACTGTGGTTTTGAATAAATAAATGCAGCATTGGTGAGCGGAGAAGCTTATTTTAAAACACATACATACATACACAAAATATATAGCAAACACTGTAGCAAACCCTTGGTCTGCTAAACATTACTTGGGAAATTTAAATAAAAAATTCACAGGGCAAATAATTTTGACTTCAGCTGCATATTAGGTAAACTAAAACCTAAAATGGGTTGCACAAGGTGATAGTTTCAGTTCCAGGATTCTAAAACGGACAGAAACTATGCATATTAAAACAAGGCATTAGCATAAAGCAGGAGTCTTTTAAAAGTAACAAATTAAGTGTTAACATTCAGTACGAGTTTGCTCCTTAGACCTACTTCCTAAAGAACTGGAACGTTTGGCTCAATTATGCGGCTGGTGTTCGTCCATAAGGGCAACGACAGCTGCAGCAGAGTGACGTATGATTAATATCCAGAGCCACGGACAGTAAATGTAAGAAAAACAAGCCGCGAGTGCAAATGGAGAGTGCACTTCATAAATATGCACTACACCCCTGGTATAAATCTGACAGCGTGAAGGAAATACAGCGGGGACCAGAGAGACCGGATCGGTCCGTGGAGGCTGAGAGAGGAGCTCGGTGAGCTGGGCTTTCATTAATCACCGTGAAGGAACAGGGAGTTTGGGCAGCGCTGCTCTCTTCTACGACTCAACATCTGTGCCAGGACTGGCGGCTGCCATTAGCAAACAGGCTGCGATGCATTAGATTCGCTGTCTGGCACGATCGCAGGTAATGAGTTTTAAAAGTGGACCTTCAGAGCATTTGCAGTTCAAGTCAAAATGGCACACTTTTACAAATAAAAGAGGGGTTTCAATGCATTGATATACTCTGGGTGAAGTTACTAAAAGTTAAAAGAAGAGTTTACTGACTTGAATGTGGATTCAGGACATTTGTGACCTGGGACCACAAAACCAGTTATAAGCATCCAGTCATAGGTCTCTGAAGATTGTGCAGCGCCACTCGATCAGATCCAAGACCCGCGAAGAGATTATGCCAACCATACCACGACATCAAGGACACAAACACTTGCTACACTTTATATACTATATGACTGCAGGTTAACTATGTTTATACTCTCCAACCCTATACACAACTCATTAACTTTCATATTTTGACTGTAATGTAGCAATAATGCACGGTGGCGCAGTGGGTAGCAAATTCGCCTAACAGCAAGAAGGTCACTTGGCATTTCTGTGCGGATAAAATCTAATATATTACAAGCATATATAAATGTGACAGAGCAAAAATAAAAGTTAAATCAACAGCCCTTTATGGTTATCTGGGAAATCAAACCATTTTCAAGTACAGAAATTGAACAATTAAATGTAAAACAACATGGTCATTACTGTATAAATAAAAAAAAATCTAATTCTGCGATGTGACTATTCAGGGTTTCATCAAGTCAAATTTAAGATTTTTAAGTCGCTTTTAGGACCATTGTGAATGAAATTTTATTAAATTATTTTTTGTAATAGCCCAGCTGGGCCAAAACAATTGAAAAACAAAAAGCTAATGTAGTTATTTCCAAAGTCCCTTTAAGACAAGTCATTTCACTCGGCGGCCATCTTTGAAATGCCTCTCGGGCAGTATGCTTGGGCATTCTGTTTGAATAATAAAACTTTGAATTCTCCAAAATTGCTTGCCAAGCTTATGATTGAATTTCATATTAGAAATCACCAATAAAATTAAACAACAACTGTTTCTTTAGTTTCATTTCTAAACATCTGAATCACACAAAATCTGCAGAAACTCACGTCTGGTCTGAGCCTCTTTCACAGAGTATCGTCGTCCAATAGAGATCAATTTCTTGGCTCCTGTACTAGAAGGTGGGCTTTATTCGCCATATATCGATTGATGATAGGCTCATGTACTCAATGGCGGGCTTTTTTTGCCATATTGTTTCCACTTCGCCACTTTCTCCCATTCAAAACGATACCCTAACATGTCTTGTATATTCTATAGTCTTTGTTATTTCTTAACCACATATCTTAATGTGTCTAGTTGTATACACTTTTTTTCCAACATGTTGCTTTTTTGTAAAGACAAGTTTATCACTGTTAAAAGTATATTTATTATGAAGAAAATTACAAAAATATTTGTTTGCTTTTTGTTCAAATTAATTGAGTATAACTCCTATTCAACCTAATGCGTTTCTGTTATAAAACCTTATGTTTCATCACGCCTATTTATAAATATTATGTCTGCTCCCCCGTACTTCTGCAAATAGTTTTTGTGTAAATGGAAGATAATGTAAAGGAATATGGTGCTGTTATCATCATGAGGAATTGTGTAATTGTTTTCAGTTTTCTTTTCCTGATTGGGGAATTTGATTACGTGAATTTACTGTAAAATGTCTAACAGGTGATGTAAATTACATCTCTTTGCAATAACAATCTTATTTAGATGGATTGTTGGTGATTAGATGGTTGTCTTTTAAAATTAAGACCAGTTGAAAATTATTTAAGATCTACAGCAATATTTATGTGAATTTAAAAAATTTTGTTTTTGAAATTTAAGACATTTCAAGACTTTTAAAGACCCTTTGAATACCATGCTATTGCGGATAATAGGCATGGTACGGTAACCGGTTTCAAGGTTTACCGCGATTTTGAAAAGTCAAGGTTTTAATACCACTAATACTTTCTGTTTTACCGTTCCCAAGGTATATAGGTTTTTTTTATATATATATATATATATATATATATATATATATATATATATATATATATATATATATATATATATATATATATATATATATATATAAATTTTTATGTGTTGTAAAGAAATCTGTGTTTTTTAAACTAATGAAGAGAGCACAATTGTAACGTGTTTAATGATTCAAATATATTATAAATGTTTCTTAAAATAAAATAAATTGTGTAATTTTTTTTTCACCCATAAATTTAAAAATAACTTATTTTAGAGCAGTAATCACAACATGGCGATACTGTGAAACCGTGGTATTTTAACCCAAGGTTATCATATTATCAGAAACTTATACCGGCCCACATATTATAGCAGATACACACATTACGATATACAGTTGAAGTCATAATTATTAGCCCCCCTTTAATTTTTTTCTTCTTTTTTAAATATTTCCCAAATTATGTTTAACAGAGCAAGGAAATTTTTACAGTATGTCTGATAATATTTTTTCTTCTGGTGAAAGTCCTATTTGATTTATTTCGGCTAGAATAAAAGCAGTTTTTATTATTTTTTTATTCATTTTAAGGTCAAAATTATTAGCCCCTTTAAGTTATATATTTTTTCGATAGTCTACAGAACAAACCATCATTATACAATAACTTGCCTAATTACCCTAACCTGCCTAGTTAATCTAATTAACCTAGTTAAGCCTTTAAAATGTCACTTTAAGCTGTATAGAAGTGTCTTGAAAAATATCTAGCCAAATATTATGTACTGTCATCATGGCAAAGACAAAATAAATCAGTTATCAAATCAAATCAGGCCTTTAATTGTCACATACACTTTCGAATAGTGAAATTGAGCTTAGCAATGCATATTACAAATTAAAAATGATATTTTGATATATTTACAGAATATCTTCATTATTTTGCTTCATAATTTAATGATTTTTGGCATAAAAGAAAAGAATCAAAAGTTTGACCCATAAACTGCATTTTTAGCTATAGCCAAAAATACACCCATAATGGGTTGGCCGATGTCGACCAATTTGGCATTGTACGGTGTCTAATGTGAAACATTGCGATGGACCATGGCATTATTGACCTAGGTGGCAGTGAATTAATTATTTATAAGTAATTAATTAATTCATAACAAATTAATACTTCGTATCCAACCGTTTCAACTACCTGACCCGCATGGTCTTTGTTTTACCCATAACCAAATCATAAATAAATAAAGCTAAGTTACACACAAATAACCACCTGTCAATTACTTTTTCTGCAGGACTCTGGCATGATTAAGCAGAGTGATCTGTGTCGTTATAATGGTGTCGACAAACTTGGTTGGTAAAAAGGTGCACAAACAACAGTATCTGAGGTTTTTACTAAAATTACCAAGTACAAGCGTGAAAGCGAAAGATTGAAGCAGTGTACTGACGCTGTGACCTGAAAGATTCAAAAGACTGAAGAGTCGTTAGATAGAGACAAGATTAATCAAATATCACGTTTAACAACTATAGTAAGACGCGATTCAGCGGTTCAACCTTGATAAACTGTCCAACGTGCACTGCTCTCTGGGGTTTTGTGCTAAAAAGCACCCTCTGACTGCTGGAGTTTAGACGCTGCAGCACATGACAGAGTGTTTGTGTGTGTGTGTGTGGTCAAAAGATGTGCGTTTTCAGCCGTATAGTTTGGACAGAGATCTTTTCAGAAATGCCAGATGAAACCCCAGAGTGATCATGGATCTTTTTCGTTCTAAAATGCCATTTTAAAACTAAGACGTATTAGTGTAAACGGAGCCGTGTGTATTTTTTGCGAGCGGGTTGCTGCTGCGATGGGGGCGGGGTGGAGGATTGGGACGCCAGATCAGCATCGGAGATGGACGATGGCATCCTCTATTGACCCAACCCTAATACCCATGCAAAATAAAAGTGCTTTTGTGGTCAAGGGATGCATCATTTTTGCAAGACAAAATCTGAAATATTTAGCAAAAGGAAGAAGAAAGTCAGGGAAAGTCTCATTTTTAAGTTCTTTACAAACTGTTTACACATCAGCAATAATAAGAAGGAATCGATACATGATTTAATACCAATTCTAACACGTCTATAAGGAACCATCGATACTAATAATAAGCAGAAAAACATCTTCAATAAGAAAGAGGGAGGTTTCAGTTTACCCAATGGAACTGTGAAAAGTGAGTTTCAATGGAGGGTACAAGCAAAAATAAATAAAGATGAAACAAAACAACATAAAAATAAATCTTTCCCGATTAGACCAGGAATGTGTATGACAAAAACAAACATCAACCATTTCGACTTCAGTGCCATTTAAGAACGTGGACTTAAAGGGAACGCTTTTGTTGGTGTGTGCCAATAATCAATAAAGAGGCGTCTTTCCCCGCGTCTTTGTGTTTCAGAGATATGTATGAAATATCGACGCATGTGACTTCTTTTGATGCTGATTTAGATGAAGTCCAAAAAGAAGAAGAGATTGTACAGTCAATAAACTATTCAACAGCTCCAACCGAGTAAGAATGCAATTACCTCCAAAGAAATCCTCAAATAAATGAGGCAGCCTGCAACAGCACATACTGACCAGCAGGAGTCCTCCTGGCTATAGCGGATGCAGCAACAGCGTGAGTGTGTGTGTGTGAATGAGCAAATCACAACCTTTAAAAAGACGATGCAGGCGTTCAGGGGTGTGAATGAAGCCTGTGATTTAAAACTGCACTAGCTATGACTCATCCTCACTCTGAACTCCCTCGGTGGATATTACATATATCTGATTATCCTGCAGACAACATGGGAACACAAGGTTGATTTAGCCACTGGCTGAGATTCAGTAATGGGTTTTAAATTTGGGGAAAACTGGGCAATGTTTTCTGGGAAGCTGCAAAATGCTGAAGACACGAGTGGAAAAGGAAAGATGTACTCGGTGTACTCTTTGGCCTACATTTCAAATCCAAAACAAAACAAAAAATGTCCCATGGAATGTGAATAATCACAAGCAAACCGCCAGAATTCACCCCAGGCAAGTGGCTCCTTGTGGGACGTCGGACTCCTGGAGCGGCTCTGGTTCTGATTAACAAAAACGTGGACTAGTCGGACGGATGAAACGAGAAGAGGTTTGGCTCCTGAACAAAAAACAAAAGCACAATGAGATGGGAGATATGTGATGAATAGCAGAGAGACGGCCAAAAACCAGTGAGAAAACAAGATAGACGCTGACCAAAAATCGACCTCCGGAGTCAGATAGCTGTAAAGTATCTGCATAAAACCTTCATTCGGCAAAATCGGGGCCATCATTTTTCATCACACCTACGGTGCTGCTAAAATCACTGATGTGGAAATAACAACAGCTGTTTCATAAAGCTCAACTTTTAGACTTTTTGGAAGTTTTCAAGTTTAAACATGCAGTTTTATTCACCACAAAGAACATTTATTAGACAAACAATAGGGCTAACAGCTTTATAATTAGCTTTTATTTTAGTTATAAAGCTTAACAGTTGTTTCTTCTTTAACAGAACACCAACGATTTGCTTTTGTTTGTTTTTACTAGAAAACAATGTTCCTTGCTGATTCATTCCATGTAAGTCAATGGCTACCAGTACATATGCAGGGAAACTAAAATGAGTATTCATGGTAGGGCTGCATGATATTGGAAAAATTTCGATATTTAAAGGGGTGGTCCACTACAAAATAGTATTTTAAACTTTAGTTCATGTGTTATGTAGATGTGTGAACATAAACAACATCTCTGAATGCAATTGTCAAAGTTCAATGCAAAGGAAGACATTGGCTTTTACAGAGTTAGCTCAGCAAAGCCTACAGCAAAGTTTGGAGACAACAAAAAAATACATCCGGGCTGGTGAGATCACAATTGCTTTAGGTTATTCGCATTCACCAGACACATACACCATGTGCAGTGTAAGGGCGTGGCCAGAAACGCTGTAATGTAGCAGAGAAAGCTAAAATGCTGTCCAAATGCTACTAATTCCACAGAGCTTGCTCTGTATCTGTATTTGGGCTTCCAAAGGACAAGACACAAAAAAAGAACTGCTTACAATTTACTTATAATTATGTTCCAGAGAATTATAAGAAATATATAGCTAGCATTTGACAAAGGACAGCTTCCAGAATGTCTCCCAATTCAGTGATGGATTCAGCTAAAAACTCTCAAAGAAGGAGCAAATCCAAATATAAGAGACGAAGTTGTGGATTGTGAGCCACAACCTGCAAGTGTTTTTATTTGTTAAAATTGATCTACATGCATAGTGTCAAGCGTTAATGGTATGTTGTAGCAAGGATATAAACAACGGGAAATGCTGTTTGGCACTGCTAACAATTTAGCTACAAATTCATATTTATCTGTCAAACCCTTGTAAACAGCCACAATCTTCAGCAGCGTGTGCAGTGTCTCTCTATGTGGATGCTTTCCCTGCGTTCTACATCTCAAATAACTAACTCGCAAGAGATATGTGAACGTTTCATATTACATACACATGCTTATAACCTGAATATATATGAAAGACACTTGTCAGATTTTATTTTAGAGAGCAGGCATCAGGTTTAGCTGTGTCCTCTTCATTTTCTGTCTGATTCAGACTCAAACTGCTTCTCTGACTGACTGTTTACACAGCATGGAGCTTCCTGGTGATGTAGAGGCGATCCGAAAATCACAGAACATTATGTTAGCTGACCAATCAGAGCCTCTTGAGGGCGGCCTTTCAGAGGAACTAGGAAATATGACAGTCATTTTCATAGCTGAAAACGCTGAGTAGCTGTATATAATCAAAGTAAGATATATGAAAACATTGACGTGATTTTCTACACATTAAGCATGAGCACACATTGCTTTACATCTTATAAACACAACCAAGCCTTAAAAATACTTCCTGGACCACCCCTTTAAATTGTATTTATTTAGTGATTTATATTTTTATTTAGTGATAACCTTATTAATTAATACTTTCCGATTGATCAGGATGAGCAGAGATAAATAAATTAGAGCAAATATAAAAATGGAGGAGTCTAACAGTTTACTGGTACAGAAATAAAATAATCAAATGTACAATAAAGCTGTTTATTCTTTATTGCGTAAATAATTAAACACTATTCATCATTGTTAAAGCTATAAACGTAATAATTACTTGTTCTCAAATGCTTTAAACCTGTTTTAAATGTTTACACAGGCCTTAAAAACACAAGCAACTGATAAACTTTCACTTAATTATAGTTGAACTGATGGGCGGCATGGTGGCTCAGTGGTTAGCACTGTCACCTAACAGCAAGATGGTCGCTGGTTCAAGTCAGTTGGCATTTCTGTGTGGAGTTTGCATGTTCTCCCCGTTAAACTAAAATTGTCCATAGCGTGTGTGAATGAGTGTGTATGGGTGTTTCTGAATACTGGGTTGCAGCTGGAAGGGCATCTGCTGCGTAAAAACATATGCTGGAATAGCTGGCGGTTCATTCCACTGTGGCGTCCTCTGAAATAGAGACTAAGCCGAAGAAAAAATACTGAATAAATGAATAGTTGAACTGAAATGACTCCAAAAATCTCATGTGCTCTGAACTGTTGTACCTGGTCAACTTTAATGCCGACTCCACATTGTAAATCCCGCGATGTGACTATTACATATTCACACATTGCAATATCGATGCTCAAATTATATATTGTGCAGCACTAATTCCATTGGCTCCAAAGCATAATGATCTGTGTAAAAAACACAACATCACTGATAACATTTTTACCCATAATCCAGAGCCACAGCAAACAACCCTGTGTGCATTCACGGCAGTCAGAAGCACAAAATTCCTGTTGCGTAATGACATATGTGCAGGTGTAAACACTCTCGTTGTTTATACCGGAGCATGAGTGCGCATGTTGTATTATTCATCAAAATTAATTGTACTTCTCCTGGATGCTGCAACCTATATCAAAAAGCTGAAACAAACAATATCAGATAATGCATGCGTCATTATGCATCAGGAAGCTTTCGCTGCCAACTGTTATGAAAGCACTCAGAACTGTAAAAGGAAATAATAATGTTGTAAATAATGTTTAACTTCTTGCTCATGCAGGCCAAACGGTTTTGCTTATTATCCCTCAGTGTATGAACCACTTATTCTTGGATATAAGTTAATTTAATAACCTCCTTAAAGTTAAACAAATTATTTTTACCGTTCTTGAATCCCTCAGCCGATCTCTGGGTCTAGCACTTTTAGCTTAGCTTAGCATAAATCATTGAATTGGATTAGACCGTTAGCTTCTCACTAAAAAACGAGTGAAGAATTTATTTGAAGCTTGACTCTTCTGTCGTCATCACATACTAAGACGGAAAATGAAAATTTGCTATTTTTAGGTCAGCGTAGCTAACAGCGTACAACTATAACAGGTAACAGCGTAGAACTATACTCTCATTCTGGGGTAATAATCAAGCAACTGTTGCTGTACCATGGCTACAGCAGGGGCAATGATATTACACAGTGACTGAAACCTGCAACCATGAAAATATTTTTCAGAAATGATTCAGAACTATTTTGTTAATTAGTGAGATGCTAATGATTTAATCCGATCCAATGATCTAATCTAAGCTAAGCTAAAAGTGCTCCCGACAGACGCAAAGATTATCTGAACGGATTCAAAAAAATAGTAAAATTCTACAGTTTAACTCTAGGGAAGGTTCCTTTAACTTTGCTTTGCCTATATATGATTTTAAATAGCCAAGCATTTTATATATAACCAAGGACCACATTTTTAGCTTAACAAATCTTCTTTAATATTCTACTGAAGAAAAAGAATAAGCCACCTACTGTACATATTTTATGGCCTGAGAATGAGCTAATAAACAACTTATCTTCATTTTTGGTTCAATTAAAGCCACAAAGACATTAAAAACATTGTGATATTTTTCACACGTTCAAGTCCACATGGACAAAAGGCCACAAAAATGTATGTTCCCATGAAACGGAACCGAATATGGAATCTGAGGGTGCAAAACATTCAAATATTGCGGAAAATCACCTTCAGATGTCTAAATAATGTGCTTATCAATGCATATTACAAATCAAAAATTATATTTTGATATATTTAATGAAGGAAATTTACAAAATATACTCATAGAACATGATGTTTACTTCATATTTTAATGATTTTTGGCCAGAGTTGATTAAAAACATCAGGATATTTTTCACAGTGCAACTCTCCATCAAAAATGCCATGATTTAAGGAATCACACTTGTAGTTTCTTACAAACAGATACAACAGACTTCACGTCCACATGAACAAAATGCCACAAAACTGTATTTTCCCATGAATCATAACCAAATATGGAATCAGAAGGTGCTAAAAAAAACTAGATATTAGGAAAATCACCTTTAGATGTCTAAATAATGTGCTTACCAATGCATATTACAAATGAAAAATTATATTTTGATATATTTAATAAAGGAAATTTACAAAATACACTCATAGAACATGATGTTTACTTCATATTTTAATGATTTTTGGCCAGAGTTGATTCAAAACATCAGGATATTTTTCACAGTGCAACTCTCCATCAAAAATGCCATGATTTCAGGAATCACACTAGTAGTTTCTTACAAACAGATACAACAGACTTCTTGTCCACATGAACAAAATGCCACAAAACTGTATTTTCCCATGAACCATAACCGAATATGGAATCAGAAGGTGCTAAAAAAAACTAGATATTAGGAAAATCACCTTTAGATGTCTAAATAATGTGCTCACCAATTCATATTACAAATCAAAAATTACATTTTGATATATTTAATGAAGGAAATTTACAAAATATACTAATAGAACATGATGTTTACTTCAGATTTTAATGATTTTTGGCCAGAGTTGATTAACAACATCAGGATATTTTTCACAGTGCAACTCTCCATCAAAAATGCCATGATTTCAGGAATCATATCAGTAGTTTCTTACAAAAATATACAACAGACTTCACATCCACATGAACAAAATGCCACAAAACTGTATTTTCCCATGAACCATAACCAAATATGGAATCAGAAGGTGCTAAAAAAAACTAGATATTAGGAAAATCACCTTTAGATGTCTAAATAATGTGCTCACCAATTCATATTACAAATCAAAAATTACATTTTGATACATTTAATGAAGGAAATTTACAAAATATACTAATAGAACATGATGTTTACTTCAGATTCGACAGATTTTGGCCAGAGTTGATTCAAAACATCAGGATATTTTTCACAGTGCAACTCTCCATCAAAAATGCCATGATTTCAGGAATCACACTATAGTTTCTTACAAAAATATACAACAGACTTCACGTCCACATGAACAAAATGCCACAAAACTGTATTTTCCCATGAACCTTAACCGAATATGGAATCAGAAGGTGCTAAAAAAAACTAAATATTAGGAAAATCACCTTTAGATGTCTAAATAATGTGCTTACCAATGCATATTACAAATCAAAAATTACATTTTGATACATTTAATGAAGGAAATTTACAAAATATATTAATAGAACATGATGTTTACTTCAGATTTTAATGATTTTTGGCCAGAGTTGATTAAAAAACATCAGGATATTTTTCACAGTGCAATTCTCCATCGAAAATGCCATGATTTAAGGAATCATATCAGTAGTTTATTACTTTAAAACAAATCTACTATAGACTTCAACTGCACGTCCACATGAACAACAAAATGCCACAAAAGCTGTATTTTCCCATGAACCGCAGGCCACTCACAAGCGATCAGGGAAACTAAAAAGCATGAATATCAGGAGACTAAAAAGACTCAGTCTTTACAACCAACCACCATCACGCCACGTCTGCTTCTCCATGGCAACAGGCATCTTCTCTCACCCCTCCTGCCCGCCCTCCAGATTGGCACGCAACAGTTCATGACAGACACAGCAGCTGATAGCTGGTCGCGGTGGGGAGAGTAACCGTGTCTACTGATTAGTAATCAGAACACAGACTCGCTCTGAATCCTGGGGGTTGAAAACTGAATTATACATTGCCACTGCCAATCAGACCATGCACTCCTTCATTGGCATTCTATTTAAAGACCAGGCTCCATCCCATAATCACGCTGAAGACATGGAGAGCCACACAATCTAATGCCATGCCAGACTGCAGCACAGTACACATGGCATTTGCGAGAAATGTCAGAGAAGATGCCAATCACCGTTTGGTTTTATTGCGCCACTAATAGACGCGTTTAAAAGTGTTGTAAACCTAAGGTGAGTATTGCTGTAACTATTTTTGTACTTAGGGTTAAGACTTACAAGTATTACATTTTGGAGCATAACACATCCCACAGCACTTCCGGGCATGGGCTATTTTGATTTCAGTCAGAAATAAAACTGCCAAAAACATCCTAGAAGCACGCAGAGAATTCTATCAATCGCATAGCAACCATGCAGTGATGTCATAAATTTATCATTTGCCATTCCAGATAACTACTATTAAAAGCAATATATGTCTAAAATACAGGCATCGTCTCAGTACTCTTTTGAAATTGCTTCTCAATACATGCGAAAAATATATGTTATTTGTATTATAATTATATATTTATGATATTATATATAATATTATAACTATATAACTATAGTAATATTATAACTATTATTATTATTATTATTATTATTATTATTATAAACACACCGTAAATGTGTATAGAAGGGAAAAAATATATATTTAAAAAAAATAACAAATAAATAAAATCAATGCACCATTTTAATATTGTATGATTTATGATTTGAAATATGATGTGATATATGACATAATATGAAATTGATCCAACATTACATTTCAAATTAATGCTGTCATTTTCCTTTTAATAAAAATATAAATGTCTGGGGTATGCTTATTATTATTATTATTATTATTATTATTATTAATATTATTATTATTATTATTATTATTATTAATATTATTATTATTATAAACACACCTTAAATTTGCATAAAAGGTCAAAATATAGAAAAACAAATAAATCAAAGCATAATTTTAATATAGTATGACATAATTTGATATATGATTTGATATGACAGTATATGAAATATTTTAATAAAACTATAAATGCGTGGGGTAAGTCTTTTATTATTATTATTATTATTATTATTATTATTATTATTATTATTACTACTATTATTATTAACACACCCGAAATGGTGTACAATCTGATACTGTTTGCAACTCAGCAACAGTAAAACATAACATTTTAAACAAATGCTTTTTTTTTTATCTTCCTTCAATAAATAAATCCATCCATTTAATTAAAAATATAAATGTCTGATTATTATTATTATTATTATTATTATTATTATTATTATTATTATTATTATTATAGTTGGCATTTCTGTGTGGAGTTTGCATGCTCCCCGTTTTGGTGTGAGTTTCCTCCGGGTGCTCTGGTTTCCTCCACAACTCCAAAGACATAGGTGAATTGGGAAGGCTAAATTGTCTGTAGTGTATGTGTGTGAATGAGTATGCATCTGTGTTTCCCAGTGATGGGTTGCAGCTGGAATAAGTTTGGGATAAGTTTGCGGTTCATTCCGCTGTGGTGACCCCAGCCGAAAAGAAAACATATAAATGAATTATTATTATTATTATTATTATTATTATTATAAAAACACCCTAAATATGCATATAATGGAAACAAATAAAATAATTCACAGCAAAGAACAATTTTTGATAACCACAGTCAGTTTTGATATAGGACATGATATCTGATATTATATGCAACTGATCAACAATAAAACATTTCAAATAAATGCTGCTCTTTTAAACTTCCTTTAAAAATAAATTCTTCATTTTAATAAAAATATTAATTTCTGGGGTAAGACTATTATTATTATTATTATTATTATTATTATTATTATTATAAATAAGTCAAAGCAAAGCACCATTTTAATATAGTATGATTTATGTTTTGATATAGGACATGATATCTAATATTATATGCAACTGATCAACAGTAAAGCATAACATTTCAAATAAAAGCTGCTCTTTTGAACTTTTAAAATAAATAAATCCTTTCTTTTAATAAAAAAAATATATATACATATTTTTTTAAATAATACAAACCCCTTTTTTTTCAGTCTTGAGCCTTAAACTGATTTAAAAAAATGTAACAACAAGGCTCACACCAAAATATTTGTCATGTGTAAGACTCATTGTTTCAATATTCACCGACTTCAATGGAAACCCAATCAATAGCCTCAGTGTTTCAATTCAGTCACGACTTCAGAGCACCAGGGCAAAAGAAAAAAAAAATCACAAAGGAGAGTTTGTCAATGACATTCTTCAGCTCATTTTCAATAGCATTCCTGAGTTATAGCATTTCAAGATCGGTGTGAACATCATCACACAGCCAGGCCCGAAATAAACCATCTGCGAAAACAATTTACACATACTTTTTTCCTCGTTCTCATTTCAAGTCTGGAAGTGTGAGGGGAAGTCTGGTACAGCTGCTGACATTCCTCTAACACTCTGTAATGAAGCACCATCACGGGTCTGGTTCACGCAACAGATGGGCTACAGGTGGGGCGTCACACTCAGCCCAGGTGACAGGAGAAGGTGATTACGACTCTACTCATCCAAAAAAAAAAAAACCAGCTCAGTTTGCTGGGGGGTTCTGGTCAGGCTGCAACGCTGTCAAAAATCAGCATTAACCAATCAGCATGCAGGAGCTGAGGTCATCAAAGGTAGCACACAGCAGGAGTCAGCAAGATATGCCGTGAAAATGTTGGGTAAATGAATCAGGAGAAAACAGAGTGTATGAAAAACAGAGAGTACTGACACACAGTACATGACTGCAACTGTTGAACTGATGAATATAGAATACAAATGTTACTTCAGAAAATAACTGATTGTTTTCGATTCTTCACATGTCAGTAGAAAGCAAAAAGACTTTTATTATGGTGAATCTCTTAAGGTAAATATATTTGATGAATCTCACAGAAAAATAAAATCTAACTGAAAAGGAATGTCACAAATAATTCTGTAATTACTTAATTCTGCGTCCGAAAACACATAATTTCATACTATAGTACACTAAAAACAGAATGCCATCTCCACACAGAAATGCCAACTGGCCAAGCAGGGACTTGAACCAACAACCTTCTTGCTGTGAGATGACAGTGCAAACCATAGAGCCATCATGCTGCCCCATTATTATTATTACTATTATTATTATTACTATCATTATTGTTATTATTATTTTATTTCTATTACTATTATCATCATTATTATATAAACACACCCTAAATTTAGAATAGAAGAATATATATACATATATATATACATATATATATATATATATATAGCTGAAGTCTGAATTATTAGCCACCTGAATTATTAGCCATCCTGTTTATTTTTCCCCCAATTTCTGTTTAATGAAGATTTTTTTCAACACATTTCTAATCATAATAGTTTTAATAACTCATTTCTAATAACTGGTTCATTTTATCTTTGTCATGAGGACAGTAAATAATGTTTTACTAGATATTTTTCAAGACACTTCTATACAGCTTAAAGTGACATTTAAAGGCTTAACTAGGTTAATTAGGTTAACTAGGCAGGTTAGGGTAATTAGGCAAGTTATTGTATATCGATGGTTTCTTCTGTAGACTATTGAAAAAAAAATTGTTTAAAGGTGCTAATAATTTTGACCTTAAAATGGCTTTTAAAACATTAAAACTGCTTTTATTCTAGCCGAGAAAAAAAAAATAAAACTTTCTCCAGAAAAAAAAAAAAAAAATATATATATATATATATATATATATATATATATATATATATATATATATATATATTATATATATATATATTATCAGACATACTGTGAAAATTTCCTTGCTCTGTTAAACAACATTTGGGAAATATTTAAAAAAGAAAAAAAAATTCAAGGGGGGGGGGGGGGGGATAAACGGGGCTAATAATTCGGGGGGGCTAATAATTCCAACTTCAACTGTACATATGTATACAGTTGTATGTATGTATATAGTTGAAGTCAGAATTATTAGCCCCCCCGAATTATTAGCCCCGTTTATTTTTTTCCCTGTTTGTTTATTTATATATAGTGTGGCGAAGTTTTACTAGTATATTAAAATGTGATCTATATTGTCCATCCTTAGTAAGTAGCTAACTAACTAACTAACTAACTAACTAAATAACTAACTAAATAAATAAAAAATGATAGTATCGATTGTTATGATCCTATATGGCAAGTCCTAATTAATGAAATTAGATGATCATTTAAAAAAATACACAGCTCTCTATAATCCTCACACGCAAAAAACAAAGAATAATATCCACAAACAATTATTAATCAGATCATATTAAATAAATTTCACAAATTATTACCAAGTGATGGCATTAATTTTGAAGCAGGAATCTTAAAATCCACTCCAATAATCTTTATTTACAGCTCAAAAAGAACAATAATAATTTTACAGCACACTGAACTGATCGCGTTATGCTCAAACCAAACACAAAAGGTCAAAGTCAACTCGATCCAAGGCTAGTATTTACCCAAGAACAAATATCATCATGCTCACAAAATCACTAGCAACAAATGAGCTGCTTTCATACAGTACCACGCATGACTTATTGATTCCAGAAAAGGCTAAAGCTATCTGGTAAACAGAGGATGTGTTTGTTGACGTGATTGTAACAAACAGCTCAGGAGGGACACGGTTGATCAATCTTACTCATTTCCTAATGAAAGCAGATGATACCGCTCTGAGTGTGATGATGGGCCGGGGTTTGTTTTTTACACAGAGAAACACCTGATTACATCCAATCAGGAGGTCTGGAGTAATACTTCAAACACTTGAGTGATGGGAAAAAAAGGCAACAGTGCAAGTTAAAGACCTCCCAGTCAAATAAATGACATCACCTTTGAAGAGCTCTTCAATTAGACCCTTCAGTGGGCAAAACCGCTCCCGTTGTCCCATCACACAGCTGCATCTGAGGCAGAGGACAACCTTTGGTTTCACCACAAGGTCACTGGGAAGGTTTTCATTACATAGGGAGTTTCGCTGCTATTAATACTGATGGGTTTTGGCCCGGTGAGATCATCTGTGTTTGTTGGTGCGCGATCTGATCAAGCGGCAGACGGATACTGATGCAGACACAGAATCCTGATCCCTTAACAGCTCTGTGAAAATATGCGCCTTCAGATTTAGGACAGGACAAGGTTGAATGGCGGGCGAACGAAAGAATAATGTCTCGGATTGCTGGGATTTGATTGTATCATTTGGCCAATATATGAATGAGCGAGTGATGATTTGTGACCCTTTGAGCAAATTTGCTCTCTCTGATTATGGAGATGATGTTTATATAGGTAGACAACACATCCTTTAAGACGTTAGTTATATACGAAACGAAATAAGAGTGAATTGTTTTTAACTATTGAGTATTTAAGTAGGGATCGGAATCTATATACAAGTGCAAAGTGCGAGTATGTCTGCGGTCTGGAGGTATTATAAAGTTGATGACGACAACATCGCCATAGCAAACTGTTAGATATGTAAATATATCTGTTAGATATGTAAACTTGGGATTAAACTATACCGACCATAATCCACTGGTTTTCTTAAATAAGATGTATATGTTGTTGCTGATGACCTCTCACGAGGGTAAAAATTTTAAAAGGTAATAGTTTTTTATTTTATTTTATTTATTTTCTTGTTGGCTTTTTAATGCTTCACCCAGAATCATCTCCCTTTAGGAGATAAGATTCTTCTTTTAGGTGGGGGAGTGTTACAGCTGTTGCCTGTCTGTTTGTGCTTGCGTGTGTGTCATGACGTCATTCACTGTTTGTTTCCTAGAGTCCGCCTTTGCGCACCTGCGGCGAGTTGCTATCATTGAAAATTGCCTATAAATATGGACCAACATTAAGCGGAGGGAGAGAGAGGAGACTTCATAGCCAGCCATCAAGCCTTTATTTTCTTTAATTTACTGTTTTGTTTCCCTTAAATTTGACTTTGATTTGATTTGTTAATTGTTGGGTTGTGTAGTCTTTGGTTAGTTTTGTATATTTGTTGAAAAACGTGAGTTTTTGATTCTTTATTCATTCTTTCTTAGTTGTTACACATGATTAATTTGATTGTTTTGGTTGTAATAAATTATTTAATTTAGACTTCTTCATCGTGTGTACTCTTTATGTTGCGTTCCCTTTAAGGATAAATTCTTTTGTATTGATTAAATAAAAGGGTTCATAACAGCCTGCTGGGTATTTTAAGTTGAGGTGCTATTTGTTTTTATATTAGATTTTTTTTTTATTTACTGTTGCACTAAAGTCCAAAAGTGAAGAATTGATGTTATTCATTAGTTGATTGTTAAAGCTACCTCACAGAAGTGCTCTGTTTGTTAACAGAGTTATTGATTGTTAAAATAAGGTGAATTAAATAAAAAAATAAGGAATTCCTGGATCTGTTTCTTCGCTCTTTATTCTTTTTTTATGGATTATAGAAGTATCGGATCGGGTTTTGGTGTTTGGCAGATACTCAAAATCAAATGACTTGGACTTGGACTCAAGGGCAAAAAAACCTAATCGGGACTAGGGATGCACCGATCCCGATACTTGGATATCGGTTCAATACTGCACATTTTTTGCTGGATCGGGTATCGGCCAGCTGGTACCCATCCAAATCCGATCTTGCGCGTGCACCTATTTTCTGTGTCACTTATAAACAAACAAAAGCCATGAAGGTAGTCTATTTTAAGGCCTAAACAGTTGTCATGTAGACCTACTATATCCCAAATGTTCTGAAGCCATTCTATAGTTTAATGTAAAGCACAATTGAATATTCAAGTGCTTAAATTCATGTTCAATTCAGCGCTTCCCTCTGCTGCGCCTGTCAATCATTCTCCATTCCTTCACAATTCAAACTGCATGTCCATAATAATAATAAATATTATTATTAGTTCATAATAATAATAAACTTTCTCCAAGAATGCATTTAGTTTTGCATTAAATGGTTAATTTTGCCCTGCCCTGGGTTAGAACCTGCTCTTCACACACAAAGAAGGCCTAGCTGAAACTTTAAATTAGAAAAGGCTCAATAATACATTGGACAGATCCTCAACACACTGATTTCTTCCCTTTGTGCTGCTGTTTTCTGCGCGCTGTGTCTCAGTGATGCATCAAGCGTATCATTCACACACCAGAACTATAGAAACTGAAAAAGGTCACAGTATCGGGATCGGATTGTTTCAAAAAATGGCATCCCTAATCGAGACATCCCTATATTTAAGTGATTAAATAATTTGATTAACTATGGAATAAGAAAATTGTTTCACACACTGAAGAAGGTATTGAGCTGAAAAATTTGTGTTTGAATGAATGTGAAATTGAGAAATATAGAGTAATTATTTAATGAGTGACCTTTTGAATTATACTTTGAACGAAAGAACAGGACACAGAAATCCTCAATCACTTAAAGTATTAAAACATGTGCAAGCTAAATAGCAGTCTGGGTTATCAATGCAATATCTAATAATATCTAATAATAACTAATATATATATATATATATATATATATATATATATATATATATATATATATATATATATATATATATATATATATATCTTTAGAAACAAAAAGATAACAGTCAAATTCATGGAAAATTTTGCAAAAACTATTTACAACCTATAACACTGACAAAATTTCATATAAATATACTTCTTTTTTTTTTGCTGTTGTTTTTGTTTTTCTTATATATACTATATATCTCCTATATACACCAAATAAATAAATTTCACTGATATTATTGATGAATATGAACATATTCATTTGATTTATTTACAATGTAAAGTTATATTTGCTGTATTTTGTTTACCAAATAAGTAGATTTAATTAGATTTGCACTGTAAACATTAAATAACAGTTAAAAAGAAAAAAAAAAAAATCATATTTTAAGTTTTTAGTTATGATACTAACAAAATCATTCCGCATAAATCCACAGGTCTTTTACTAAATTCTCAGCAGTAATAGTAAAAAATGTCCACACATTCTGTTTGGCCCTAGTTATTAATAATGCAAAATTAAATCCAAAGCATTTACAATAGAACAATTACTAAATATCCGAACCGAACATGATGTTAGGCACAAACGAAATCTCATTAAATTAGACCCATTGTATTTTAGGCTATTACCAAAAACACACTTGAACACACTTGAGTAATTTCTTGGAGAGATCATACATAAAAGCAGAAAAAAAAACATGTGGCCTAAATGATTAACATAACAAGCTAATAAAAAAATTATGTTTGAGATTGTAATTATTTAGAAAAATGCAACTATTTATGAAGTTGAACACACTTTAGGCAAGCGTTGTACTCTTAACAGCAGGGGAAAAACACTAGAAAATGTACAGCCTCATGTGGCGTGCTGATTTAATAAACAACAGAGCACTCAAAGGTGAACAAAATACTGCTCTGAGTACAGTGGATGGTGACCAGATTGAAGAATGAGAGACTGTTTTTGTGTGTGTGCGTGTGCGTGAGGGGGAAGGGCCCCGATGGAAGATGGATGACAGAACAAGCCGCTGACTGAACTCGCTGCACTGTGAAAGCCTAAGAAACCCGAGACCGCTCCGTGTTAGCAGAGCTCCAGTCTAAAATGGCTGCCAGTCGTGTAAACAACCCAGAGAATGAAAGGGGGCTACATTTCTCCAGTGAGCTGGCCAAGAGCCGCACAGCTCGCGGGTTACAAAATTAACTCTTTCCTTCCAACCAGGCAGCGCGTCGGCTAAAAACAAAGGAAGGAATGTTTAGCACTCGGTGGTTTGTATAGGGCTGCACGATGTCTGGAAAATATGACAGTGCGATATTTTGCTTGTAGATAGCTATTGAGATTTGAATATAATTTCATTTTAGGTTGTGGTTATTTTGTAGGGGAGGATCTTTATAGAATATAATAAACTACAAGGACAGAAGGATATATGAAGATATAAATTGAATAAACAGTGTTTTATAATTATAAATATAATTTCTGTATTGGAAAAAAAATCATCATTTTAGATTGATTGGGATTGTTTTATAGGGAAGTATCTGCTTAAAATATAATAAACTACAAGGACAGATGAATATAAATATGTGAATGAAATAAACAGTGTTTTATGATTATGAATATATTTCACAAGATTGCTTTATTGGGAAAAACAAAATCCCTATTTTAGATTGACTGGAGTTATTTTGTAGGGGAGGAACTTCATAGAACTTAATAAACTACAAGGACAGAAGAATATGTGAAGATATAAGTGAAATAACTGTGTTTTATGATTTTGAATGTAACTTCACAAGACAACTTTATTGGGGGGGGGGAAACATAATTTTAGATTGATTGTGGTTGTTTTGTAGGGGAAAATCTGCACAAAATACAATAAACTACAAGGAAAGATGAATATATGAACTTATAAATTACATAAACTGTGTTTTTTGATTTTGAATTGGGAAAAAACAAATCAGAAAATCTTCATTTTAGATTGACTGTGGTTATTTTGTAGGGAAGTATCTGCATAAAATACAATAAACTACAAGGAAAGATAAATATTGTAAGAGCCATAATTTGATCTGAGATAATGATGATTGAGAATTGAGTGAACATCTTTAAATGAGTCCATTTATAGCCCGACTGATTTTTGAAATTCTGATAATACACATATAAACATAAATGAAGTAAACAGTGTTTTATGATTTTTTTGTGGAATCTAACGGTATTGAGGTGAAGAAATTCAACAGTTTCTATATTCGTATATGTAAAATAACAAAATATAGTCTTCATTATAGCCTATAAATAATTAAATACATATAATCTTTGTTAAAGCTTTAAACGTTACAACTTCTTGGCTTAAATTCGCTTGAAATGTTACACAGTCACTTTCCAGATTTTATGATGACCTCACAAATCAAATGTTCAGAACTGTAGTGGCTGGTTATTATAATCCCAACTTGACATTGCAGATGTGACTATTGTAGATTCGCACATTGCGATATCAATGCTGAAACGATCAACCACTAGTGGTTTGTGGAGGGGGAAAAATGTGATGAAGGTCATAAAATGTGCCATTTCATGCATCGTGGCTATTTAGATACATAAAACCAAGTCAGACAGCACATGAAAGAGGTGAAAGATACAAAAATTGCACTCCGACAGGTATTCAGCGGGTTCTTAGTTCAACACTTTAGATCAATCAAGTGAAACCATCCAGCCTGCGAGCTTTTCAAGACAGACGGAGTCTCCATGGTGCCCTATAGTCCATTTCCATGTGCTTAGAAACAATTCCCTGCCCCCAAAACTAGCCCCCCGCCCCACTACTCTTCTCCAGCCGGAATCTACAGGAAGCCGAAACAGTTTCTGGCCCTCAAGGAGGGACTGGCCTTGAAATGCAAATTGGAATTCCATCCAAAAATTGATGTCCTTTACAAGCTAATGAAAAACATCTGAAACGCTGCCAAAATGGCCCCCCTTTTTTTACAACCCACATGCCATTAGTCAAGGGTAGACTGGAGCTGCGTCCTGTTTTTGAGGCGAATGATCTTATATAAGGAGATGATGAAAATAGACAAAACGTTGATTTAATAACATATTCACAAAAGTGAGAATCACCCACATGCATACTGATACCGAGAGATGATAGATTATGCGTTAAATTACATTAACAATAACATGCTATTCTCAAATGCTTTTTTTCCCCGCTCGGTGCTAGAAGAGAAAAAAATAAATAAACTGAAGGAGAGAGTAGGAGTGAAAAGCAGGAGAAAATCAATTCTCCCTCTGCGCCTTTAATATCTGCAGAAAGAGGGGGGAAGCACACGCCCGCTGTAGCCTGCAGCTTATTTGCGAGGCAGGAATGGAATGTCTGAGATTGCATACATTATGTGCCAAAGAGGCCCTGGGCTATGGAAGATAGTGCTGACATCACCGTCTATAAATGGCTGTGCTCGAAGGCACAGTGAATGAAAACAAAATGGGAATAACCCTTTTGCACATAACCCACCACCCCCCTTTTGCACATAACCCACCACCCCCCCTCCTCGGCTGGTGCTAAATAACAAGCACAGGCGCAGAAAGTTAAATGCCATATCTCAGTCAGGGATGCATTGACGCGGTGGGGGGAAATATGCGGTTGAATGGGTACAATAGTTTTGCATATAGCAGTTTAATATGCGACTATATTTGCAGGTTGATTCAGTTGCTGCAGTGCTTTCAAACAATCATCATTGTTCAATAAATGGGAAAAAAAAGCACTTTCAAGTCAAATTTACTTGAAAAACAGTATGAAGATGCTACGTAAGAACACAAAACAGCCATTAATATTTAATGTCCCAATGAAATACAAGTAGTGAAGGTTTTTCTCCTTTGTATTGGGATGTACAACTATAAGTCATTCATGGATTCACATTATTTTGCATGTTTTCCGCAATTAATGCAACCAATAGAGTGAATTTAGAGTAGGAAACCTGTCTGAAAACAATCAACGCTTAGAAAATATTGCCATATCTCAGTAAGGGATGCATTGATGCGGTGGGGGGAAATATGCGGTTGAATGAGTACAATAGTTTTGCATATAGCAGTTTAATATGCGACTATATTTGCAGGTTGATTCAGTCGCTGCGGTGCTTTCA